>NC_068357.1:67507729-68107729 GCF_020536995.1 Dreissena polymorpha
ATCAACCCGCCTAAAATAAAGAAATTGAAATAAAATTAGAATCATATCGTGTTTCACCATTGTCATGTGCAAAACGATGAAACCACACCTACCCCAAGTGCAAACGCGCCCGATTGTCACGGATGAATGGTTGTATCGTTATATCTTGCACAGAATATAGTCAAATGATCACATGTGCAATTTTATATCAAAATCTTAACTCATGACTGAGATGTTCAAATTTGAAAAGTGTTGCGTTAGAAAAGTTTCCAAGTGTATTTGGTATTCGCTAAAAGTAACATTAATTCTCAAAATCAGCGAATATTTCGCAACATATTTCGTAAAATAAAGTTAACCCATAAAAAATCAAGAGTTCCTTATAGCAATAGCCAAAATTTCAACGCTGGTATTATAACCTATGTTTAGAGAGATACAAAATGCTCGTTTATTTTTGTGCGACAATATATTCCATGTTAATTTCCCGCCACGATATCTGAACATTTTCGAGCGAAGGCGAGACAGGCTTCGGACAGCGTCGGAAAAACAACAAATTCATGAAAAGTACGTCGTGCTTCCAAAGCTGCCCGAAGCAAATCTCGCATTCGCTCGTAAATGTTTGGATATCGTAGCCGGAAATTCACATGGAATTTATTGTTAAGAACACAAAAAACGAGCATGACATAAGCATTTTTTTCAATCATTTTCACCATTTAAGTGAGAGTGGATCTGTGTTTTAACTTGTTTTATTCGCGACATTTTGTGAATGGTACTCTTTCAAATTTATGGTAACATGCGGTGGCAATAGAGTTCACTTGTCAATACATCGCTTGTAATTTGTTTGAATTATAGTTTAATGGCACCCACAATGAATGAGATAGATGGACATATATGATATAAATATCAATAAAATAAAAAGTACGTGCATATACAATGTGTTGAATATGCGGAATGTTAATACGAGATGAGCAACGGACAATATGTGAGACAAAAAAATGATTGATTAACGAGATTTAAACTATTGACACGTAATTGTATAGTGCCTTCTTATTTTGTCTGCATGGTGTTTTCTACAATGCAAATGCTGAAGTCTTCATTTCCCCTAAATGTTGTCTGAAGAACGGTCTGAAAGGCTCGCAAACATTCAAGTTTCTTTCCTGCCTGAGTGTGATCACCGGTAATTTTGTCGTAAATTGCTTCTACCAAAAAGCTTCCATCGAGTAGGACGCTAATAGGTCCAAATATAGATGCGATCACAGTTGCAAGTGTTGCTCCAACTTTTACCGCAGCAAGAATGATCCCTGCAATGCTATGAGCTACGCGAAAAACCGATCCAAATGTCATAGTACCTTTAATACTCCAACCAGGACTTTCAGGACCTCTGTCTCCAAATGCATGTGAATCAAATTGACTTGCGAAGTCTGTAAGCGCTTGCTGGAGTTCTTCTTGTACTTTTTCTAGCCCTTCCTTTATTTCACTAAGCGAGCAGTTTTGCTGCACTGCTTCATGGACGCGGAATCCACCTTGAACAATGCTGCTTGCGCCACCTATCACACCACCCGTTATAGTAAGACCTAGTGATGCACCAAGTGTGAATGGAATAAGTATCAGGCCAACAATACCAAGTACACCCCCTACTAGGCCAGTTATTGATGTTCCAATGACTGCTGAGTTGACTCTCCTTCTCCGTTCATGCAATTCAGTAGGACATGATCCGATTTCTAACGCATTATTGAACTGTCTTTGCGCTTTCTCCAATCTGTTTAACGCGTCGTATTTACGTCTGATTGGCATATCTGAAACAGTTTACATCTTAAAATCGCTAACAAAAACATGTTTGCCAATGTATTCAATGATGAATATACATTAAAAGACAAACAATGACATTAAGTCGTTTATTAAATCAAATTAGTCTACAGAAGCCCTTATATAAATTGTGTCATTTATGTGTGTCTTTATCATTTATTTATCAATTATATATTTATATCTTACCGAAATGGTCGAAATTGGCACACAGCTCACGCAGTATAGTAAATTCACAACGCCTGACAAGAATCTGTCAAATAAACCAACACAATGAATGAAGCAACTTCCTTATGATATTTAGACAATAATATTATAGTAATAATTATGACAATCATGATAACAATCATAATTTTAAGAAGAAGAAGAAGTAGTAGAGGAAGAAGAAGAAGAAGAAGTAATGATGATCATCATAATCATCATATTCTTCGTCGTCGTTGTCATCATCAGCATCATCATCATCATATAAACTTGATATACTATGATCCGTGCCATGGTATCTCCTTGTAATTATTTACGAAAATTTCATAAAAGTAACAACCAGGGTTTAAAACATACGTTGCGCTTCGAATTATTGTAATATTTAAGATAAAGCATATTATTTTAGAAGATAACAAAGCCATATAACGTACATGTGTATATCTCACTTACCCGACAAAATACCAAAACATGATCCCTGTCACTGCGGGACAAATGCTTTACGAACTCCTCATGACATTTATCGATTGAACACGGCGTTGTGTACCGATGGCTGGGTTCTGTTATCTCAATTGTCTTTTGTCCAAAAGGCCCAGAGTCGGTTGCTTGGCTAAAACAAACATTTCAGAATGACAGACAGTTTGACCAATTAGTTTAAACATGTTTTTCCAATGGCAACTGCAGTGTATATAAAGCTTGCACACCACAATAAGCATTGGGAAAGAATTACACGAAAGAAATAAATAGTATAGGGTTTTTCTGCGCGTGGACATTTGTACACAAATTAAAGGGAATGTTTCAGTTCAAGATTACACAGTGTATGCCAGACATTAGAAATATGCGTGAAAATACGTAAATATTATTAACAATTATTAAAATATATCAATTTATTAAGGGTTAAATGAGTGTTGAATCAAGAACTGAATCATAAAACAACAATAACTCATGATTCGGACAGAGCCGGTTTGTTGAAAATCGCCATGATTCGCAAATGTATTGGTGAGCCCATAAAAGTATTCCGGAATTCTCGTTTGTGTTAAGATATATGTACAGCTACGTCTGAATCGCTTAAGATTCTTGAAATATTGTTTAATAGTGTTTTATGTTATAATTTGAATATACTGGTTATAACATATAACTGGTCTAACTGAACATACTAGAGAATTGATGAACACTCTTACATGAATATGCTCATGAAGCGCACTTGATTTTGTCATCCGCATATGAATTATATGGAGATACCGTTTCCTTACATAAAAGGACGATACTGTTTAAACTAATAACGGGAAGAAACATTAAAAATCGGTCGATTATCTTTGTTCAAAATTAAGGTTCGAATATTCAATTTTTTATGAAAACAAAATCTAACAATGTTAGTTATGCACAGTTCAGCGTCTCGCAAATAAGACAACCGATAATATTCCAACTCAACATGGCATTTTTTATGCCCGTGGCGTGGAGTTTAAGCAAAAAGCTTTGGGATGAGGCCTGTCAAAATCTTTACTTTTATTACAAAGACAGCTTCGTGTTATACATATTATAAATATACGTGACATTCTTAGTTGTTCAGCCACTACGCAAATATATAATTCCGGAATTATATAAGTTAGGTATTTTGATAGTTATACGGTTAGTGTACAAATGTGTAAACAATATGTTCAAATACGTTTTCTTTTGTGAAATTGGGCGATAGTTACTAGCTATTTTTGGATCACGTGTGAAGGTTATTGTTATGCTTGTTATTGTATCCAAATGAAATGCACAAATTACGTATTTAAGTACATATTGCCTTATTTCAGCACATATGCGTTCAATCAAAACCTTAATTATTATTTATAAATGTTCTCTTATATATTTATTTTTATAGTTTAAACTATTTGAAACAGCCCTAGCAGCGTTTGTGTGTAAGTTAACTTTTATTGCTATGTATATCCTACGAAATCAGTCAATCTGCACGAACACACCAATATTCTTCAATCCAATAACGGAGACGTTCTACAAGAGGGAGCTTTGCTGCATTTCTATGAACATCTGCCGCCAATGAGGCTGGAATCGTGATATCATCTAGTTGCGTGCCTGTGATCACATAATAAATAGCATAAACATAATATTGCTGAAACATGAACAAGCGCGTAGACACCCCCTGTACGTCGATAACCCAAACTGAGAAGGAAAATTCAAACTGAAGAAAACAAATGGCGACAGAAATAAAGACTCCAGTCATTTATATCTAAGATCACGTTAACTTTATTTAAGGTAAGTTGTGACAAAAGAAACGTTTCTTTTTGATAAAATGTTATTTTCCGGATGCAATGCGCTAATAAACCCATAACAATTACAACAATTACGTCGAAACAATGAATATCTTTGAAAATCAGGAAAAAGTAAATGATATTGTCGAAAGTTTGAGGCCAAAAACAATTATAATCGATTTTTTTTTATGTTTTAATGCTTGTACTTATGTATTAACCTTTCATATATGTATGTAAAAAAATGATTGGCGTATTATATAATATATTCGTATGTGTATGGGACAAGAATATACACATTGGATAATGACCTAGTAACTGGTGTATGGATAATTTCAAACTATGTAAAATGAACACTCTTGTAAAATATTTCGAGATTTATTTAATTGCTGACAACAAAAGCATTTTAGCACATTGTAAAACAATCATCATAAAAAAGATTTAGTTTTCATTTCAGGTAAAACAGAAGATAATAGAAAACTACAGGTGCGATTATTGTCCATAGTCATTTAAATGCCTGAAAGAAATACTAATCCATAACACAACTAAACATTACGTAGAAACATTAAAAATTAGAGAACTTACCTCAGATGAAACAACCGGAAAATTAGGTTATCGGACAAAAATATATGCGGATATTACTCCACAAAACATAGATGAACAACATTAGCAACTCACTATTGAAAATGGCGTTATCAAAGAAAAAGTAAATCAAAGTGCCTGCCCATCGCCAGAGGAGTGCCCGTGTAAAGAATTGGAATCGCATAAGAACAGGCCAAAAAAGCCTTGCGTGTATTGAAGTAACTCTAACAAAATTTGAGTGAGATAATTTAACACTGCATAGAGAAACATGGTGAAAAGCCCTTGAAATACAGGGAGTTTGCATTTGATCCCGCACTAACCAAATACGGTTATAAATCAAAGCTGCATGAAGGTCTTATCCTATCAGAAATATCGCTAGCAGGAAAATATTTACATATTAATGAAAATTTACAATACACTAAGTTGTGTTCTTCAAGCACAAAAACTGCAAATACACCAGTTAAAGAAACAAAACCATATGAAATGTACTATGATGACGAAACTGTACAATTCACTTGTAAATATCTTACTACTACTTTAATTTTCCCGCGCCGACAAAAAGCGTCACGGGGAAAACTTTTCATTATTATTAAAATACATAATTTATATTAGATTTTTAATATTAATGTCTGTGTATTGAGAAATCGTTGAATATGTTCTTTCAATCTGTAAATATATTTCGGAAAGTAAAATGCTAGACTAGCCGTCGATATGCCCCTTAAATGTGTGTGTACCATTCGATGCAATCTTTCTGATATAATGTATGATGAATCAGATCAGTAATGCCTCAAAAAATATCCCAAACCTCTAATATGATGACAAATACACAAATCAGCGGGGCAAGTGCCACTTTAATCTGCAGCTTCGACTCGAATCCCTTTAAATCAAGTGATTAAATAAGAAGTAGGGACATTTTTAAATTTCTATGCGTTTCATGCTATCCAAAATGACATGGAACAAGTGTTATGGCATCTATGTGTAGGTTAAATGCATATTTTGCATGCTTATTTTGCTTCTAATCTCAATTGTATTCGAGTTCCGTTGAAATTGATTTCACTATTAACAAATAAATGAATGTTGATGTTCGTTGAAAGTATTTTTATATGAAATTATACACATCGTGTGAGTTTTTGGTTATAAATAGTTGTTTTCAAAGAATAATAACCAACCTGTCTTTGGAAAACATGTTCAATACATCACAGTTTGTGCATTATCCATCTTGAGTTTGGTTATTATCCACATAAATTTTATATCAGTTTGGATTTATTCATAAACTTTTATATCGTCCTGCAAACACATAACACACTAAGTGTTAAAAGTAAAATTTTAAAGGACATTCATGGTATAATATGGCATATCTCTATTACAGTTTCGTTTGCTCTTTTGTCAATTAACGTGTAAATAATTAAACACATAGGACGCATTTAATGAAAATTAGCATTTTCCGAAGGCAAATTTATCGTTTTTTACTATATAACTATTAAATCATTGCAAAACTCAAAACGCATGTGTGTGTCAGGCATTCATTATCACATGTGAAGAACAATTAGATCCTTATAAATACTTAATTAGCAGAAATTATAAAAAAAAATTACCTACCTTTCAGTTTCAGTTTCGACCGACATTTTTTTCTTCAGTTTGAATTATCCAACTCAGTTTGGATTATCGACGTACAGGGGGTGGTAGATAATTGACAGATAAAAAATAATACTAACTTACTAAATTGTATTAAAATATACTACAGGCGGTTACCAGAGTTTTTTAGAGTATTATTTCAAAACCTTTTTTGTCGATAATTTCTTCTCGTGGTCAGTTATTCGAAACTAGACCGGGTTAATTCAAAACAGCTTTATTAACATGACTCCCGTAGTTACGGTCACACATTACATGTATAACATTATCGCCAAGAAACGTCTTTTTATGTTTACTGTAACTTCAAACTTAACGAACTTTTTCTGTTTTACAATTAACTTGTAAATTGACTTTACTTGTGTACTTGCATTTTTATGTTTCTGGAGTAAGAAAATGACAACTTGAACACTATTCTCAATGATACATAGCTGATTTCTAATAAATTGTTCAAATAAAATAACGTTTGACTGCTACTTTCAATATGTCTTTAATTGTTGTTATTGAATATGAATCAGTTAAAAGAGTCTGAATTGTTAAAATCTCGACAAATTATGATAAATTGATCTCCTTCTTGAGCAACGTAAATAACCTCAAACTCGAAAACATATGCCCATCAAGATTTTGTTAAAGAACAAGACAATGGCATAATATTACATTGATTTTAATTCAAGGAAATATTTTAGCAAATAAATTGTATTATTTTATTGATTAAGTTCCTTTTTTTTAAATTGTCTTTAAACTTAAAATTAACTTACGTTTCAACTGCCGTGCATGCTGCTCCAAAAGTCCTATGCAATGTGGTTCTTCAGGCTTTTCGACTGCGGGACTTATTGGGTAGATATTCATATCGTTTTTAGATTCCATGTGGAAATAACTCATAAGAAATCCGGGGTGTCCAACTCTTTCAAATTGGAAACTACGAGTTATATTTTGGTACTTTATTTCTTGCTCTATGCTTAGTAATTTCAGGGACTTAAATTCATGCCATTTGAACTCTGAGTCTTCAAGTGTCAGAACGTAGATATTAACGTCAAGAAATGTAGCTAGGCAATACAAATATATTATACAATTCTCTGCATCGTGTGTGGGGTCGATGATTTGATTTGACAGTTTTTTTGTATGCTCTTTGAGCTTTTTCGCGGTGTTCGCAGGATCAGTCAATAACGTTAGAAGTATATCCATTATGTCTCTTCGTTTTTTAAAAATGTGTTTTTGTATCGCATGTCTAAGAGCGATAGGCATCACTTCTATGTCATTGAACAGCTCGTGACTGATCCAAGTAAATATGTTGCTAAATACAGGTTCTTCTGATCGTGTACCTTTACAAATACGACGCAGTGCTCTTCCTTCTTGAATAAAGGTTGCTGCATCATCTAAATGAGTATGGTCTTCCATTCTAAAAGTATACAAAGTACTGTTGTATAACATTGGTTATACTTTGCCGACGGGGTTACATGTATGCGTGAAGGTTTGTAAGACAGACTATGTTTATTCGAGGCACATCGTTTGGTTACCTTGGCAAACAGATGTAATGGTTCAATATAGCAATTTTTCATGAGTAATTTTTTATTTCCAATTAACCATTTTCCAGCTAATGAGAGTAACCGAAATCTGCATGAATTGCTGCATAACTTAACCTATTCTTTATAACAACTGAGCATATGGAGGTAAGCAATTCAGACATCTAAATTGCTGAGACCCTCTTATGTGTGCTCTTTTAAGAAGTATACACTTGCTCTACATTGGGCTTATGTTCGAATTTAGTTAGCACGCAACTCGAAACACAAGGTAACATATCAATAAATCAGTGTGCATCCGAAAGTGCTGATTTATAAAGACTTTTAAAGATCACGGAGGGTTGCACAATGATATATATTGGTATGTAACCAGCACCCGATTGTATAAACAGTTTAACCGGCGTTTAACCACATACCGGCGGTTAAAAGTCGGTAACATGTTGGTTACTGGTCGGTAAGCGTTTGTATAACATTAGGTTAGCTAGACCGATCGGTTAAAACGCAGTTAAAACATACCCTGCTTCCCTAGGTGGGTAAGTACAAGTAACCGAGAGGTAACTTACACAAAATGGCCGCGGCGCGCGACATTATACAAGCTAACCATCGACGACCTTCACAATTTCAACGAGTAAACAACAAATTGCAGCGACTTACACTTTATTTGACTTAATTTACAGGGCAATACGATTTCCGGCTTCGGACGGCGAATTTAAGGACGCACAGAACGTGTTTCTTATATTCTGTTATGGGTATGCCGTGTGTGATCCGATGCATCAATGGCGCCCATGTTAAAATCATTTCTCCGAGAACAGGGAACAACAAAAGTACAAACAAAAAACAAAACACGTTCGAACTAGTATCTTACCTTTAGTAATCCTTTACAATCCATAAATAATCCATTTAATTCAATAATTGACGAGTTTGCATCTAGGGCCTTTGATAATTATTTTAGCATAGTCAAATAAAGACCCTTATGCCATCATATCATTATATTCAAATGAGAACTCAATAAACTTTCTTCTTCGTCACACGCTACGTCATGTACTCTATGTACATTACTGCTGTTAAAATGAACCGGAGCATTTTATCAAACGTGTCGTGTTCTGAGAAAAATGGGCATAATGCATGTGCTTAAAGTGTCGCCCCATATTAGCCTGTGCAGTTCGCACAGGCTAATCAGGGACGACTCTTTCCGCTTTAATGACTTTTTTTGTTAAAATGAAGTCCCTTCTTAGCAAAAATCAATTTTTGGCGGAAAGTGTCGTCCCTGATTAGCCTGTGCGAACTTAACAAGCTAATCTGGGACGACACTTTACGCACATGCATTATGCCCAGTTTTCTCAGAACACGACACAAATAATAGCCGTTGGTGAACTCGGTTGCATTTGCAGATTTCTGCATACAAAGATATATTTAAACTTGAACAATATTTCATTTGTCTATGGTAAATTCCCTTATTGTACAAGAAAGTAAGTAAGTTTATTGTAAACATAAGCCAAATTAGAAGAATAGTCTAGCATGTTACGACGACCATGTATAATTTTTATGTTACATCTAGAACAACTAGAAGAATAGACGTCTTTATAAGCACTCTCATGCAGTTTGGAAGCACCAGGGATTCCGCTAAATGATGCAAATCCCGACATCATTATCAATTTGTCCCTGGTCATTTTGATGAACTCATAGCTAAAATTTACACTTTATTTTATTGTGAATTCATTTGTAAATGAATTTGATAAAAAAAAATACATGTCGCTGTTTATAAGCGTGACACTTCGCGCGAAAATTACGTCATTAGAAAATGCATTGTGGAAATGTTTTGGTTTTAAAGTTACCGGTGGTTAAATTCCACTATGCGCGATTAGGTTACTTTGCGGTATATCGTGTTTATACAATCGAGTTACCTTGAAGATTACTATACCTGAATAACCGCAAACTTACCAAGGTTTGAATGTTACCGAGCGGTAACTTTAACCAACGTTTATACAAACGGGTGCTGGAGTTTAAGTTAAAAGTGCCTTTTCTCCTGCTGTCAATCGCAGATATGGCTTTTGCTTTACAATTTGTTACGTGTTTTTCTTTGGAAAATATTTCTAATCTAATATTTTGGGCTGAGTTTAATTTGATATTGGAATTTCGTCACAATATTACACTTATTAGTGTATTTGCGTCCCTTGGTTGCGGTTGTGTGTTTGTTTTTTTACATCTGTATAGTTTTCTCGATTTTTTCAATATTTTAGTAAAATTTGAATTACTTGGCGTGTGCAAATTGGTTGTTTTGTGGTTAAACTAAGACGAACCAAATGTGTAAAGGTGCTTATCTGGGCTAAAGCAGTTAAACGTCGATTTCTCGGTTATCTTGTTACTTATATGCGGCGATGTGGACAAAAATTCAGGCTCGCCTAGACAGGACCCAGCACGTAACAAAAGCAGCAACCACACACTTACGGCTTGTGAAAGTCTCTCTCAAGCTGCAACCCCGTGACGAGATACATCAGACGGCGTTGTGACGGGGCAGCGGACAATTTCATATTACGCATTTTCCCCACCAACGACATCATCAAGGCCATTGGAGAGAGGGGCAAGCGAAAACTGGAGCTTACTGGGTTTAAGTGAGGTTAGTTGGAACTTACTTCCAAGATGGCGACATTTTCGTGTTTTTCGTGAAGTAGTGGCGGATATTTTAACCCGGTAAACACTTTATATTTATATTTCTTGTAAATGAATACGCCCTTTCGGCTCTACGGTGTTTGAGCTTCCCTCGGTTTTTTTGTTTCAATATCGTAGACGTCGGAATAAGAAAGTCTTTGAAGGAAATCCGTCGACAAATGTGTTTGACCTTCTAGTAATTTGGTGTACTAATATCATTTTCTCTTATAATAAAGAGTATTTGCACAAGTGTTTTGTAAAATATAACAAAAATCACGATTACTTTATTTGCCCGACTCAGTTTTATCTCTTATCACTAATTCATTGCCGAAATATATTGGTTTAACCCACGTTTCTGGAACTAACTGTCTTTAAAGCACATTTTGGGACCAGATTTTCGTGTTATAGGATTTGACACGAAATACTAAACCATCTGTTATAAATTTTATATGTTTACTTCAATATTATAGATTTTTCAGAACTATTTTCATTAATTTAATGTTTTTATGACGTGTGGAGCTTATTCTGATATTAACTTTTGATTAACCTTCCTTTACCGTTCTCTCAGATGATGCAGGTCTCAGAGGGCGGTAATAAGTGCAGAATGTGTTATTAGGAATTTAAAATAGAAGAGGACTAAGATGTCATTCCCAATTCATGCACCACAAGAGCTTAAATGTATAATATGCAATAAAAATTACTTCAACAGCAGATAAAGACACAAAACCAAACAAAGAAAAGTCTGCATAGACAAACTGTCTATGATTCTAGTTTTACGTTATATTTAATAATAAAATAAACCAGTATATGTGTTCCGTCATGTATCTGTATTCTGTACTCTGCACTCAGCACTTACATACATGAAAAATGATCGGAATGAATTCGTTACGCATTGGACTCATTCACATAACTTAAGATTAGCTGACAATTTAAGGAACAAATGAAATAACCTTAATAATCTATTTCCTAAATACAACAGTCTTAAATAATATATATTCACATAAGTATATAACTGAAATAAAATACATATATTGATCGCTTCTACTGAAATCATGTTATGTATTGCATTTGCTAAAATCTTTCTATCCACTACAAGTCCACTTTTCGCGATTATGATAAATTCACCAACTAAAGAACTTCTTTAAAAGCATTTCGTCCAAAATCTGTAACATTAAAAATACATACATGTATCGGTATCGTAATAACGCGTTAAATTTAATTGCTTTTAATAATCAGTT
Source organism: Dreissena polymorpha (assembly GCF_020536995.1). NCBI lineage: Eukaryota > Metazoa > Mollusca > Bivalvia > Myida > Dreissenidae > Dreissena > Dreissena polymorpha. The sequence continues at coordinate 67,519,574 of NC_068357.1, forward strand.
AATACTTAAGTTTTCAATTAAAAACTATCCACTGATATGCATCTTCTAAGCTCGCGTTAGGTATTTCAAATCGCTTCAGGTATTCCGAATCGGAAATTGTAGTATTTATGTCTCTTTAACCTTGTAATAGTATCCATTGGGGTTAATCCTTTGTGTATTGTTCATAACAAATAAATTTCAAATGTATGTACCGTAATTATTTTAAGTTTTCGGACACCCCCTTTTTGGCAAAAATAATAATTTTTTGAGACTCTAAATTTTCGGACATGCGCGTTTTCGTCTATAATAAATCACTCTAAATGTTCGGACAGTATATTGTACATCGCTATTTTACCAGATTTTGACACTTTTTTTCGCTTATCTCGTGACACTTCGATCATGACTTTTTGAAAACGGATTATGGTCAATTAAACCTGGGAGACGCATGCCTGAGGGCAATGGACCATAACATTTGCGTAATTGGGTAAATAACCATGTATACCAGTAGAAAAAAATAGATTCACCTAACAGCATTTTAAATGATATGAAGCGGTATGTTTAATGTTTTTACATTTTTCTGTATCATTTCAGGCAAGAGTAAGCAGAGCTGTGAATTTATATTTATTACAAAGTAGAAACACTATTGTGCATTGATTAATTGCTTTTATTTCCATATAAAAAATTAGACATTTAATTTTTGTCTCTAAATTTTCGGACACCTGTAATTTTTTAATATTTTCCGTATCTAAATTTTCGGACACGAAAAAACAATAATTATTTTTAAGTGTCTGAAAATTACTGTAATTGCTTTTGGTGTTAACTGGCGCCATCTTGAAAGTAAGTTCAACTGTCTTCACCAGTAAGCTACAGTCTAAGCATGCACCCCTTTAAATAACAGCGGGAAAACTCAATGTAATCAAAGACGGTCAACTCTTTATTCAAGTTATGATTCTGAAATGTTTATTTTAAAAAGAAACATGAAAACCGACATAGACAAACAAAATGAACGCTTAGTCCCAGAAATCGGCGGTATAAATACTAAGATTGACTCATTTTACATTAACTAACGAATTAAAGCAAGGAAATGAAAGGCTTAGGGGTGATAATACATTACTGAGAGAATAAAATGTCAAACATGAAAATAAGCTTAATCCGATCGAAAATCGAAACTAGCTTCGCTTTCACGGTAAAGCAAGATATTTAAATGGCTCTGAGATGTTTCCGAAAGAAAAGTACGCTCATTTATAAGATAATTATCCACTGATTTTTGGGACGAGGCAGATACGTTATAAATAGATCGTGCACATCGCATCAAATCTCGGGATAATCGTACGATTTATACGATTTAAAGACTGTGAACTGATTCTAGGATGCGCGAATACGCTTCAACATAATCGGTTACGCTCTGTTCAACAATACTTCAGCGACAAAATACGCAAGCATAGACACATTCTCGGAGAGCGTATGGAAGAAGAGGAAATAAATAATAATTATGCCGTATACGCTATGATAAATACATTGTGAATGATTAAGAAAACAAATATATTGGCATGACACAGTCAATTGTACCCATTGGTACCCGGTGAACTGCAGCTCGATAACGTTTTGCACGTGGAATACCACGTGCTAACCCAGACGATAATATAGCTGCACATCGCCGATTGAATGCTAACACCGTTATCGATCACGTGAGCGATGACGTGAATGTTCGAATCCGGCCCAATGATGAAAACACACATATCGGAGATGATATGACTCACACGATGATGACGTGGGCTCCGACACTTCATTCGTGGACCAGGGATTCGGCCGTGACCCAACGAAGAATGAAAGCATGGGGATATTGGTTATTATTAATTAACTTTATAATATTAGACGAGAATATGTTCAATTTGTTCGCCACATACAAGTTGAGCCTCGCCAATAAAGCTCTAAACTCGCCTTATACGAAAAAAGGGTGGCCAATATGGAAAAAACACGGCCAATGCGGAAAAGGTCGGCCAATACGAGATTCAGTCAATCAGAAACCAGGAAAAACTCGGCCTTATATGAGATTCTAAAAATTCGACAATTGTGGACGCCATTTTGAAGTTGTATGCATAGTTTTGGTGCAAAAGTTTAAACCTTCAAAAATATACTTAAAGTACTCAGCCCCTAATATTTTCAGCCCAAGATTTCTACAATAAGAATAGTGCAGTGTAACCACAACAGTAATGTTCAATACACTCTGGATCAGCAGACGATTTATTTCATAAATCAATCTCTGGGTTAATAGTCGCCATCTTTCGAACTACTTTCAAAAGTACAACAACAACAATAACAGTAGAAGACAATTTTAATTGCGAAAAGTTGAAAAATTGAGTACATGTGTCACGGTTGTTGAGTGGAATAGTGTTATTTTCAACTGTGTACGAAGCATGTGAACTGGTAGTGGAATAACCAAATTGTTGGTGGAAATGGAATTTAGAAATAGATCTAATAATTCATCATTTTTCATGTCATGATCGTGTAGAATTATCATCAGCATCATTTCTGTGGAACATTGCAATATTCAAAATACAAGTGTTTCATAGCTATGGTGCTTTTGACATAGTTCACTAACCATCAAGACTGAAATGATTCATGCACACAGGTAAAGTAAATAATTGAATTTGTGCAGAATGTTTATTTTTTACAAATTATTATTTAATTTAACCAATTTATTTTAGATAGATTGCACTGAAACTCAAAGTCTAAAGCTTAGTAAGACACTTAAGCCAGTTTTCTGAGAAGAAACAATACTTGTTCAGAGTATAGCAGGCTCATGCGGCCTCTGGTTTCTTTATTTGGCTTCGGCCTTTAACCTGGGTCGCTTTGATTTCAGGTGTTTAGCCCCCATATTAACAAGGCTTTCTCGACCCTATATGTACTTATTCATATTGTTTAAAGATTTTGAGAACCCTCGCTCAGTGCCAGTGGGGATAAAACAGGGACCTTCTTATAGCTAGATGAATGCATCAAATATGCCAGCAACACTTTATAATCAATAACTTTATAATTGATGATTCTGTTCTTTTAACTACATTACTAATTTACCAAAACAATGTGAAACACATTTTTATGCTCCCAAAGGAGGGCATATAGTGATCGCACTGTCCGTCTGTCTATCAGTCACACTTTGCATTTAGGTTTCGAAAAAATGCTCATAACTTCTATGTCGTTTCAGATGTAACATTCATATTTGGTATGCATGTGTATATGGACAAGACCTTCCCATAGACACACAAATGTCGACCCCTTTGACCTTGAACTTAGGGTCGGCGTTTAGGTTTTGAAAAATGCTCATAACTTCTATCAAAGCGTTTATCGGGGGCGTATGTCATCCTACGGAGACAGCTCATGTTTTTGCTACTGTCCTCTGCACAAACCATGATATATCTGCATATATGCATCCAACCAAATCAGTAAAACTATTTGTCACTTAATTACAGTAAACTTATTTCATGTTAACTTTTCAACAATATATATATATATATATATATATATATATATATATATATATATATATATATATATATATATATATATAATTATATATAACAGATCTTGAAAAAAACACACATCAAACTTCAAATTGTTTTAGTAAATTATAGGCTTTAATTGGTATTGTGACATTGACAACACTCATGCATGCAACTATACAATTATACAACTATGGAACACATTATTTATGAGAAATTCCAATACATCAACATAACGTCTCAGATTTAAGGCAGATAATCTAGTGCTTTTTTGCTGCCATTTTTACTATTACAAATTTTTTCATTTTATGTTATGATGCATTGATCTTGTTTCTAAATTAACCAAGCAATCATGTTAAACTTTTGAAGAAAGATGTTGTCTGATAAATATTGAAAATATAATCACTACAACATCAACAAAATTCAGTTGAATACTGTGACCAACGAAGATTTGCCAAAGAGCAATTCAGATCATGATTTAAATTTAATACAAGTAATATGAAAGTCTGCCTATTGGATCCCAGTTATGACTTATTTGTCAAATCTGCACATTAATTTGCCCTTGGCCATGTAGAATTTGGGACTAAATACCATCAAGTCATGTAGAAAGGAGCAGGGTATAGCACGCTGCTATTGATCTCTTGAGCTTTCACATGAATTTTACGGGTAATTTTCATACAACAAATGATATTATATAGTGTAATGATAAAGCATTATGAGCACAAATTATATCTCTTACTATTGGTGCAAAAATCAATTAAGTGTCACATTTCAAAAGAAAATTTATATAAAAAGGTATTATTAATTGTTAAAACGTTATAAAAGGTTATTTCAATTCATGAAAGCATTTAATTACAAGAACAAGTGCATTTTATGTCCATTACAATACATGTAACAGTATTGACATTGTATTTATCTGCATTTGATGTGCATTTAATACACTTAAAAATGCAGACCAGACACACTTCTAACAGAAACAAAAGTATTTTTTTTCTGCATTTTTCCAGCATTAATACTCTTCAAGTGTATTTTTTATCATCCCAAATACACTTTACCAGGAAAAAGGTATGTTAAAATGCATTTTTAGTTTGTTTTAAGTATATTTTCAAATGCATTAAGACACTCTTTTGCAAAAAATGTTGAACAAAAACTTGAAAATATTTAATATACTAAAGTGAAGTAATAATTAAAGTTTTGTATGAGCATCAAAAACAGTGTCAAATTCATACCATTGCCTATTTAGTAGCAGTAGGCCTTATATGGTCTACTTGTGGTAGAAATAATGCATTTTGTATAATACAACATACATGAATTAAAAAATATAGCTGCCCACAGTTCAATACAATGTTCAATTAACTACACTATGCAAAGTTGAAATATGACATCAAGCTTAGAATAATCTTTTCAATAATGTATAATATGCTGTTTTAATTTATAAGTGAAATAGACACTTGCATATAAAAACTGATTTTACAACAAAACTAAATGTTTAATTTGATTTTTAGCTCCACTGGCCAAAGGTCCTGTGTCCATCGTGCGTCCGTGCATTAATTTTTCCTTTAAACATCTTCTCCTAAACTACTGGTCCAATTCTGATGAAATTTCTTAGGAATGTTCCTGGGGTGAACCTCTTTCAAATTTGTTCAAATTATGCCCCTGGGGTCAAATTTGACTCTGCCCGGGGGTCACAAAATTGAAAATTTGCTTATATAAGGCCTATTTTGTGAAAACTTTAAAACTCTTCTTGTCCTTAACCATAAGGCATAGGGCTACCAAATTTGGTATGTAGTGACAAGTAATAGTTCTCTACCAAGTTTGTTCAAATTATGCCCCTTGGGTCAAATTTGACCCTGCCCGGGGTCACAAAACTGAACATACGCTTATATGGGGCCTATTTTGTGAAAACTTTAAAAATCTTGTTGTTCATAACCATTGGGCCTAGGGCTACCAAATTTGGTATGTAGTGACATCTAATAAACCTCTACCAAATTTGTTCAAATAATGCCTCTGGGGTCAACTTTGACCCTGCCCCAGGAGGTCACAAAACTGAATAAACGCTTATAAAGCGCCTATTTTTTGAAATCTTAAAAAATCTTCTTGTTGAAAACCATTCGGACTATGGCTACCAAATTTGGTATGCAATAACATCGTATAGTCCTCTACCAAGTTTGTTCAAATTATGCCCTTTGGGTCAAATTTGATCCTGACCCGCGGGTCACAAAATTGAACATTATATACGCTTATATCTTGCTTATTTTGTGAAAACTTTAAAAATATTCTTGTCCTTAACTCTAGGACCTAGGGCTATCACATTTTGTATGAAGTGAGATATAGTAGTCCTCTACAAAGTTTGCTCAAATTATGCCCCTGGGGTTAAATTTGACCCAGACCAGAAGGTCACAAAAGTGTACATGTGCTTAAATAGGGCCTATATTTAAGTATTTGCACATGCAGAGAAATTTGTTTCAGCCTTTTTTTCAGCAGTGGATCGATACAGGGCAATCATGGCCCTCTTGTTTAAATACTCAAAAAATGAAACCGTGTTCATGCTTGCATGAACACAGTTTATAAATGCTGTCAGAATAATAAAATATGCAATTACTATAAATACATATGCCAGGGAAAAGTGCTTTTTTTTTACTAAAAAAATCGAATGAATATTACAATAATACATTCTGAATACTTTGGTATGTAATTAACAGTTTTGTCTGAGAAAATCACTAAATTTTATATATTTATTCAAATTCACATAAATCATATTTCAAAAACACATAATTACTTCAAATCCTTTTACACAATACTGAAAAAATGCACAGTTTCTGATTGTTATTGATTCTTTATTAATTTATACATGTACAATTTTTTAATCTTGATGCATCCTCAATTGTATTATGCACATCTTAATCTGTTTTAACAATTATATTATAAAGATTAAAGCTGACTCAGTAAAATAATAATCCATGATTTCTGCAGTACTTGCAGACAAACTAGGAATACTGCTGTAATATTATCTATCTATCTAATGGGATATTAATTTGGCTTCAATAGAAAAAAAATCAAAGCATACACATGTATATAATGTGTATGTATATATTAGTTAAACTTAAATTGATTGACCATCGATAAAAAGATATTATAATATATATATACATATATATATATATATATATATATGATATATATATATATATATATATATATATATATATATATATATATATATATTCTTGTAAAACTAAAAATCAAATATGTATGTTTCTATTACATCATTTAGGACTTTTATTTTCAGACAAAGTAGAGTGAAGCTTAAAACAGTATCCAATTGTAACAGTCAATTTTGGGAAAATCAACCTTATAATTATTTTCTGTGTTGGTCAATGTCATAATTGGTATAAAATGTATATTGAACTGGAAGTTTTCTTTATTTTAAATAACATTTGCTTGGTCAGCCATAATTGTCACAATCAAGTGGTCTTTTTACACTGTAGTTTTCTCACTGACTATGGGTTTGTTCTGAGAATGAGCCACACTTAGTATCGTTGGGGAGATGAGTTGTCAATTTTATGTTATCAGTCTTTCATAATCCAGTATACCTGTAAAAAGGGAATATGTAGCTGATAATCACACAATATACACAATTAAAATTGTATGCATTTAGATTTATTTAGTACTGTACATAAGTCATTTTCCAAAAATATGTAGCAACATTATATTATATAATGCTGCAATACTAAAGTAAATTACTAATTAAAGGTCGCTGATGTGTAATGGATGTGGTTTCCACCTAATGATCTGGAGGTCACTGGTTTGATCCCCAGTGTGGGAGCATTCTTAAGAAATCTCCAAGAGACACCCAAGTACTGGTTCTAGGCCCAGGAAACGAACTCAAGAGCATTTCACATACATGTACGTAGTTAGTAACTTAAATTTAATTGAACTAAAAATGGGTTAAAACTAACAACTGAAACCCTTATTAATACATTTTATTTTGAATCAAGCAAATGTGGAAATTCATTAAAAATAATGAGTAAAATTTAAGAATTCTACTTTAAAGTAATCATGATAATTTAGATTATTTTCAGAATATTTAATGATGATAATGATACAATTATTTATTCCCTAAATGATAAAAATAAAACATGTAATGTTAATTTATGAAAAAAAACGTTTATTTTTATCAATATCATGGTAATTACAACTAGATACAGGCAATTAGATCAGAAACGTGCATTAATTATATTAATGAACAACGCAGACATTTGTAGTGATTTATGGTCACTATTTGATTAACGTTCTATACATGACCTGTCATAAAAGGTATTTTTTTATAGCCAGTACTACAATCGGCAATGATAGTCTGTATTGCATACATATTCCAACGTCTATTATCGATTCGCTTCCTCAAACTGAACAAATATTTAATGTTTACATCGCGAAACGTAATGCATCCAGTTTCACTTTCGGTTTGGTTGGTTTTGTTAACACCGTAATTTCATCTTAAAAATTGGATGATAGGGTGATTAAATAATAATGGAAAAGTAAATCAATTGGATAATAGGTCAAAATGCAACACAAATGAACGGTAATAGTGCTCTTAATATCAAAGTTTCGGTAAAAAGTTTGGCGCTAGTTCAACGCGCATGTATACAGCCTCATAACAATAGACTGACAACCTTTTGGGTAGTAAAGTAGTAATACAAGGCAATATGGCGACCGTTAGCCACGAGGCCTATCTTACGGAGGAATCCGAGATAGCCGATGTATCACGATTGATGTTCAATATAGACCGTTCCATAATCGATAAATTGACCGCCGCCATATTGTCAGTCACGTGACTGTCCGCCATTACACTGCTGCTAACTGGTGCGAGACTGCGATTCCAAAAGCCAAAAACGTAGAGAATACCCGCTTAACCGTTGTCGGATAAATAAATTACTTAATGAATTAATGTGAGGCGATTATCACATTTTTGTTGTTTAAATGATTGTTTGAAGTTGGGATTGATTGTTACAAATAAAATGTTTAAAATGCTTTCGTGTATTTGTTTTTTTTTATATCTGTAATCAAGTGGTAATCATCGGCGAAAATTTGCCGGTTCAGTCGCTCATACTATGTCTTTGATTAGACTTGTTACTTTTAACGTTTCACAAACAATTCACGCATGTATTGTTGTGTTGATTTTGATAGCCGCAACATCAAGCAATTTATATTTTGATTAATACTTATTAAAGATTCTCGCGCAATTAATTACCGCTAATTGTTTGTAATTGGTCTCATGTGGTAAAAATCTACATTCCAAAATCATAACATATTATATTAAGTATGATATTTTTGATACGCCTTCCTTTATTTTTCTTGTTCTAACTGATATCAAAGATAAAAAATTGTGGTTTGGATTTATATTTAATTATGGAATTTTGTCACGTTAAAAAACGAGCTTTTTATTATGAGAGAGTGATATTGATCTTGACGATCTTTTATGTGATTATTCGGAAGATGAAGAGAATGTGATCTATGTGATATATCTATATTTTCATCTGTGAATCATTTAACAGCTATAAAGCTAAAAAATACTAAAAAATGTATTTTATAGGTCTTTGAAGTAACGCAAAACATATGGATAACGACACCAAATGTTTAGTCAATTAATCCACACAAAAAAAAACTCCGAAAAAAACACCTAAATAATATTTCAAAAATATATTATTAAGCGCCAAACGAATTTATTAATACATTTATTTGCAACTTTAGAAACGCGGCATAAGCATCAAATTAAAGATTATCTGAAGACTGAAAGGCCGACAATTTGACACAACAAAGAGCTCTATGCATAAGCCGTAATATTTTTTGCAGAAAAGCTTCAATAAATTGCAATAGTAATACATCTAATTATAAAAATATAATTATGAATGGCATGAGTACGTTAGTGTGAAAAAACACGTGAGTAATAGAAAGTATAAGGGGTGCATTGAAAATAAACGTACTACAAAGCCCTATTAAAAGCGAAGTGCATGACAGTATTAATTAACATGTAATTTTAATTTGATGGGTTTTGTACAGAGAATGACGCTATTGAGGAATATAAACATACAACTGAAAAACACAACTTTACATGATGCAATTTGAACTGTGTATTCATGTATATTGAAAACTCGTTACTAGTGAGTATGAGTGGCAAATATCTAACATTTTAACACACATATATCTATATTAATATTTTTTTTAAACAATATTTACCCCCGTTCGTGTCAAATGTAATTTCTTGTTTTATGATGTCGTTCGTGCATTGCCGTAACATTAAATCTTCATACGAAATGACGTAGTTTTAATTAACCGATACCCGCTAAATACGTTAAATGTTATGTTTTTAGGTAAATTTTATAATTATCAAATACTTTTTTTCATAAATTAAACCAGGGATTAAACGGGCTAGTATCTTTACGGTGTACAATTTCTGATATTCTATATTGGACATAACTTTTAATTTGTACAATATGTAACATATCTAATGAACGCAACTGTTAAGTATGTCGGAGGTAAAATATTAAATCAAATGACTGCTTAATACTACCAGTAAGAGAAGACATGGTGGCATCATCAATTGTGTTTAATGACCAGACTGTCATCTGCCACCCAGTGTGGTTTATAACACCCCGGGATGACGCCATGTTGTTAGTTAAGTCTGGATAATATCAAAACGAGATAATCGGATTATGCAGAACAAACGGGCAATTCAACACTGGAATGCAAAGGATTACGCGATTTTAAGATTGATGCATATAATCAAATGATAAATATTGCATTTAGTTTAATTAAATGGTTTTTTTAATGTGTTAACGTGTTTATTTTCCTAGACAAATACCTAAAAAATGCACGTTTTTCAAACATTTTTCTGTTATAACACTAACTTAACATCTCCTCTAGCAGAAAAACTTTATTTCATACAATTTGCATGACAAACAAACAAGTTTTACAAAAAGAAAGAAATTCACCCGTTGAATAATCGGTGCTCTCTTATATATGTTACCGGTTGTTTGGCAGTAGTGTAATGGCGGACGCGGAGAGTATTCAGGGGAGATAATTGGGTAATAACTAAATTATGGAACGGTCTATTTGAGCGTACACAAATAACAACGCTACAATCAACAATTATCAAGCGTCGGAAGCAAAACTAATTCGAAATCATGGAGGATTTATACATTACAAATGCAATTCCTAATGGCAATAAGAAAGTTTTCAATCCTTTTTGTCTTTCTGAGTTGTATTAAAAACAACGGTAGTGGATCATGTGTGGCTGGAATGTTATTCAGGTAAATTTTGCATAATTTCGCGACCTGTCAAATTGTGTTCCTGCATCATGTAATGTCTAGAAAGAATCTTCTGTCTATACTGAAAAATATTATAAAGTTAATTAATAAAATTGTCATTAATTAGTTGAATTCATATTGGCTTTTTTATTGAGCTGATGACAGCTGTATTGTCCTGCGGCCTCAGGTCAATACGGCTGTCTTCAGCTCAATAACAAAGCCAATATGAATTCAACTAATTAATAACATTATATTAATAATTTACTTTATAATATTAGACGAGAATTTGTTAAATTTGTTGGGCCATACGAGTCGATCCTCGCTAATAAAGCTCGAAACTCGCCTTATACGAGAACATGTCGGCCAATGTGGAAAAAACACGGTCCATACAATCACCGAAAAGCACCGAATAGCACCGAAAAGCACTCAATTTCACTCTCTATATATGCAATATATCGTTTCTAGTGTGTGTTTTTCCGTACGGGTGCATACAATCACCGAAAAACACCGAAAAGCACCGAAAAGCACTCAATTTCTCTCTCTATATATGCAACATATCATTTCTAGTGTGTGTTAACGGGTTTAATTAGTTATTAATGGCTATATGAGTGTATGTCTATACTACATTGCGCCCAAAACGGTAAATATTGGAAATATACCGACCGAAAAGCACTTCATGTGAAGACCGAAAAGCACTCAATTTCTCTCTCTCTATATATGAAAAATTGCGTGTCTATTGTGTGTAAACAGATTAAATTAGTTATAAATGGTAAATATACCGACCAAAAAGCACTTCAATTCATGTGAAGACCGAAAAGCATTCAATTTCTCGCTATATATATGAATATTTGCGTTTCTATTATGTGTAAACGGATTACATTAGTTATAAATGGTAATATTTCATGCATATTTATACTACCTTGTGTTTATTATGAGGTATTGATGCCCAAAATTGGATAATATCGGCAATATACCGACCGAAAAGCACTTCATGTGAAGACCGAAAAGCACTCAATTTCTCGCTATATATATGAAAAATATGCATGAAATATAACCATAACTTAGCCACTACTTAACTTATTATACTTATATTTCAATATAAATTAAATTAAAGTTTTGAAAAAAATGTGTGGAAAAATGCGAAATAAGCCAGATACTTTATTCTTAAATCGAAAATGTCTGTTCAGATTAAAACTTAATTTTTACGGATCATTTTAATTTCCTGCAACGATATCTATTCATACGACTCACGAACACTTACTCCGATCCTAATTAAGAAGACAAAGACAAAAAAGAGAGAAAAAAGTCTGAAGTCATCATTAACAACTTGTGAACAAACGGCCGGTACGCTTCTTTAATCAGCACAAAGCAGTTTGGAAATTTATTTTCGCACCTTCAATTAATTATATTCCAGATAATGATGAGAAGTTGTGTCATGATCGGGGCCTTTCATTCATGTCCGAAAAGTGCGGCTCGTGTGAATTTATGTACAGTTTTGTTGAATTACATTTGCTCAATTAATTATTCGATGTACGATGTGAATCTAAACTTAGTTTTAGTGCAGATTCGTTCATACGACTTATGGGATTGTTTACCCTCGGGACTTCGGTTAAAAACCATTGCCCGAGCACACTGCTTAACATAAAACTCTGCATAAAAAGGTCGAAAACGGCCATAAAATGGACAGCCCGATTTTACTGGGCTGTACCATTGATATAAATAGAAAACTTTGCAGTGTTGATGCGGTGCCTTAATAAAAATCTATTGGTTTAAAAATATCTATCCTTTATAAGAAGCGTTAAAAAACACAGTGCTTTACAATGGCTGGGCCTAACGCTGTTAAAAAGCGGCGTTTTTATTGGTTGATACACTTTTTAAACGATGGCGCTGATTGGCCGAAATTTCTTATTAAGGATTGCAAGTAGGTCAATCCGTTTATAAATAGAATTTTCCCACGGCGGACGTTGCACTTTAAAAAGTAAACAATAATAGTTTCTAAGCAGAAAATATAAATGTAAGAAAAAGATGAATAAATCCAAAAAAACTTGGACTTGTTTTATAGTTATAAATTACTATGTTTATATTATGTTACTGTACTTATCATTAATTATTATTATTTATATGATGTTGTTATTGTATGTTATTGTTTGTTATGTTTTTTAAGGAAAGAGAGAAAGAATAGCCCAATATTTATAAGTAAAGATGGTGAAAACACACATACTGTTGTATGTGGCATCATCATTACTAGACCCACTGTTCAGTATATACTGCAATGGGTTTGTTGGAGTCTTTAGACTTTGTGATATGTGTTTTAAATGTTAAAAGCCAAATAGGATTATTTTAATATAATGCTTATAGAAAAAAAAGGAATACACAGATGTGTAATATGTTTGAGAAACAAAATAATAATACTTGAGGGTTTTCCAGATCACAAAGTGGTTGAACATTGCCACTATATATTTACATTCATAATCAAGTACCATTATTATGTGTATATTTAAGGTTTGAACAAAATGCCACACAACAAGATCTAATCGTTGGTGAGATATGTTTGTCTATGAACATTAATTAGTAGGGTTTCCAGAGCCTGATTTAACAGCTCTCAAATGTAAAGTGAATTTGCATGTATACATGCAATTATATGAAAAAAGAAAGGAAAAAAGACAATATATAATAACACATAGGGAGTATAACTCTCAAATATATATTAATATTGCAATTTAGTATTGAGTTATTAAAAAAGTAATGTGTATAAATTTATGTATGTGGTTCAATGTTAAACACTTGCAGCCAGGGAATATAGCCTGTTATGCCCCAACGTAAGACCCTGTCTGTATGGAACTTAAGGAGGATTGGGGTATGGAGAAGAAAAGTCCCCCCAGAGTGGCATTTAAACAATATTTAAAAGTGAGTTTAGTACAAAAAAAATTATATGTTAGGGGTAATGACTTACGTGTCTCCAAACGGTCACCTTTATAGAGCCACATAAAAAATAAAGGTAAGACAATGTGCTTTACAGTTAAAAATGAGACAAGAACAACTAAATTTGTACAAAAAGTACATTATTTACAATATGTACAGAACTATATGCGTTTATATATTTAAAATACATGTTGCCACCCTGGAGGGTTGAAAGAAGAAGAGATTTTTTGGAAGTGTAGGCCGATGTGAGTGGAGGAAAAAGAGCCAGCAGGGGTGATGTCACTCAGTTGAACTAAGGGAGGTAATTGTGGGGATGGAGTCTACAATGGTTGTTTCCCCTGGAACAGAGGGAGTGCACGGTAAATGGAAAATGGTTTGTTTACAATTGAAGGGGAATTATAAAAAGGTATGATGTAAAATGGTAAAAAGACCAAGTATTACCTAGATGCATTAAAACAAACCCAAAAAGCTCTAATCCAACCAATATTATTTATATATTGGTGATAACAATGGAGGAAATAGTACTAAAGTACCTTGTATGGAATGTAAAATGGCAATTAAACAGAAAAACCGAGGCAATTTGCTATATAAAATAGCAATTTAATATAAAATTAAGGAAATTTGCTATATAAAATAGCAATTTTGACATGAATTAGTGTAATACAGAGAAAAATGTTTGCTATGGTGTAGGAATAGCATTATTGAGAAAAAAATTAAGGCAATTTGCTATATAAGATAGCAGTTTTACACAAAAATAAGGAAATTTGCTACACAAAATAGCCGTTATAACAAGATTTAATGTACTACAAGATACAAAATTAGCAGTATCAACAAAGTCGACAATAATACCAATAGATTGGTATTACCCTGGATAGGGCTAAGTAAGTGTTTATCATGGTACAAGGCCCTGCACCGTGCACTCCAGTCCGACATGGCTCTTCGAGTTTGAAGGGGAAAGGGTGGGGTGTCAAAGGGGAAGAGAAGGGGTGCAATGCAGCCAACAATCTCAGGTTACTGGACAGCCTCGTCCTTTCTTGTAGTAAGAAATGCCATAAAATATGATTATATTAAAAAACTGAAAAATGTAAATGGTGGACTAATGTCATACTCTCATAAAAAATGTATTAAAATAAAGAAGACCAGGTCAATGCCATCGGTCTGATTTAGAAAGGGCGGGGTAGAACAATAAACCCATTAAAAACTAAAATAAAAGTTGTGTAAAAGAGACACAAATCCAACACAATTATTAGATTACATCAGTTTTGTGCAAAGATTACACAGTTTATAAAGAAAAACAGTCACAAGACTGAATAATTAGGTGGGTGTTGGCTGCTCTCCCTCCCCCAATGATCTAGATTTTGTCAGTTATCTGACAATCCAGAAGGTATTTGGCGAGGGCAGAGAAGACCGGGCCCCTAGCTGCTCCCTTGGGGTCTAGCACGTTGGAATGGTTAAAAACTAGTCCATGGGAGTGCAATGCAGCTTCGAGGTGGTCCCTCTGTGCCTTATGGTTAGGACAGTGCAGCAGCATGTGGGGCGCAGTGAGAGGTTCCTGGCACCTAGGACATGCGGGGTCTATACCGAGGACATACTTTCCTGCGCCACCGGGTAATAGGGTGGTTTCCATCCTCAGGCGCGTGATGGCTCTGTCAAGCACAATGCTTGCTGAGTATCTGTCAGGCGGCCTGAGGGTTTTCGCAGGTCTGGTAAAAGTATGTCGACGGGAAGACAAATTGTCGGTCCGGAGATTCCACTCACCCAATACAAATTTCTTTGTCAGGGAGTAGATCTCAGTAGGTGCCAGGGGTTCCCCAGTATCTACGGCCCCCCCTCAAGAGGCCCTCTTTGGCCCCCCTGTCGGCCTGCTCATTCCCACTGATGTTGACATGTGCTGGACACCATACTAATGTGACCTTTAAAGATTTATCTAGGCACTGTTGATGAAGTTCCAAAATGCTAGCTAAAATATCAGGCCTAGATCTGCTATTTCTGTTTTTTATGGACTCAAGCGATGACATTGAGTCTGATAAAATAGCAGTTTTAGTAGGTTTATTGACCAATATCCAGCACAGAGAGAATGTAATTGCCAAAAGTTCTGCTGTAAAAATAGAGAGATTGTTGCTGAGCCTGTGCGTTTTACTAATGTTTTTTGAAGGAATTACAAAAGAGTTGGCTACCAAACCAGAGTTAGGGCATTTGGAGCCGTCAGTGTAGATTTTTAGATGCTCAGCATACATATTATCGATGAGAGAGAGAGCTTTTGACTTGATCAGTTGTGGCAAGTCAGTTTTCGTTATTTTATTAGAGAGTGAAAGGTCAACATCAATGGGTCCAAGCGTCCAGGGGGGGGTCTTGGAGGGCCTCAGGTCTGCTACATGTACCTTGTCGAGACCGGCATCTTCAACCAGGGTCCTAATACTCGCACCAAAAGGTAGGGCGACATGCTTACACTTAAGTATTTTCCCCTTGATGAAGGTGCCAGTCCCGACAAGTTTGTTAACGGGGTTTGAACCATGCCGTGACTTAGCCCTGGCCCAGAAATTGAGGGACTGTTGTTTTCTACGCAAGTCAAGAGGTAACACACCGGCCTCCTCCTCTAGCAGTGCACCCGGTGTACAGTTTAGGGCTCTCAGAGCTATCCTTAGGGCCTTGTGTTGAATGGCATCAACCATTTTTAGGGCGTTTGGCTTTGCACATGCATAGATTTGGGCTCCATAATCTAGCTTTGGACGTATAAGGGACTTGTAGAGAGTTAAGAGGCTATTTTTATCTGATCCGAAACCTGTGCCTCTTAACATTCTCATTAAATTTAGGTCCCTTGCGCACCTTTCTGCCAAATATTTGAAGTGGTGAGTAAAAGTTAACTGTTTATCTAGGTACATACCTAGAAATTTCACCACTTTTTCAAAGATAATTTTGGTGCCGCCTAAATTTAAGTCCAAAGAGTGCTGAAATTGTTCGCCAAATAGTACTCCTACTGTTTTGGTTGGAGAAATTTTGAATCCCCATTCAATTGCCCATTTCCATATGGAGTCTAAGCCTGCTTGAGCCCTCTTTTGCAGGCGTAACATGTTAGACCCCTTTAACCAAGTGCCTGAGTCATCGGCAAACTGGGAGATAACCATTCCTGAGTATTTTACGGCATCAGGTAGACCGTTTACGATGAGGGAGAACAGAGTTGGGGATATTACGGACCCCTGAGGGGTTCCGCGGTCAGTTATGGCTACCTCTGATAACTCCCCATTGACCCTGACCTGGATTTTACGGCCCTCTAGGAAAGCTCTGAGGTAGTGGAAACAGTATCCAGTGATTCCATAGTCAGCTAGCTTTTTTAATATGCCAATGGTCCATGTTAAATCAAAGGCGGCCTGAAGGTCCAAAAAAATTGCTAATACTGATTGCCCTTGATTTTTTGCAGAAAGAATGTCATGCTGTAATCTTGCTAGCTGATCAAGAGTAGATTGCCCCTTCCTAAAGCCAGACTGGAAGGGGTTTAGATATTATTTGATTCCAATAAGTGTTCTAATCTATTTTTGACCATTATTTCTAATAATTTACCTGCATGTGATGTTAAACTTATTGGACGATATGAGTTTGGATCATTTTTGTCTTTACCGGGTTTAGGAATTGAAATCACTGTGGCCTGCTTCCACTCGGGTGGTATCCTGCCTGTCCTATACACCTGATTGAATAGGTTAAGCCAGATTTTCAGAGTTAAGGCTGGCATATTTTTAAACATTTAATATGCTATTTTGTCAGGCCCCGTGGCGGTGTTGCTCCTGCTGTTAATGGCACTTAATAATTCTGTAATAGTGAATGGTAAATTGAGAGGCGTGCTGTTATCCCCAGGCTCATTAAAAATATTTTGGTGCTCAGTCTCAAACCGCTTTTGATAATTCAAAGTTTCAACGGGAAGGTTTGAGTCACTGGAGACAGATTGGAAATGTCGTACCAAAAATTGAGCCTTTTCCCTTGGGGTAGTGGCAATTTCGCCTTTGTATTTAAGTAGCGGTACAGGGGCAAATGAATTTCCTTTAATTCTGTGAATTTTTTTCCAAAAATCCCTAGTATTTTTCTTATTTATGATAGCTGAATCACAGAATTCTTTCCAATTTTGAGTTTTTGCGTCCAAAATAACCCGCTTTGCCTGATTTTCGAGGGACCTATAATTAAGAAGATTATGCTCAGCGGGGTTCTTTTTAAGAATTTTTAAAGCATTTTTACGGGCCTGTACCGCATTAGAGCACGCCTCATTCCACCACGGGACCCTATTTCTGGCTTTAACCTTGCCGGAGGAGACCGGTATGCCACATTCCGCTATGGACAGTATCTTGCTAGTTAAGTTATTACAAAACAGATTTGGATCCTGGGAATGAACATCTGCAAGGGAGAGATCTGAGCAGAGGTCCCTAAACTGAGCCCAATTAGCTTTTTCCAATAAAAACTTTTGCTCTCTTGAGCATTGAGCCTCAGTTCCCTGTGCAATATAGTTGAGCAGGGTAACCTGTTGTGGGAGGTGATCAGATCCCATGGTATCTTTAACAGTTGCCCATGCAGACGCACTTGCTATCCTGGCATTAACAGCAGTAAGGTCAATGTGGGAGTTTAAACCAGTGGGGTTAAGTCTTGTTGGAGAACCGTCATTGAGCAGTATAAGATCTTGCTCGTCCAACCATTCTATTACCGCCCGACCTTCTGCATCTGAATTGTTGGAACCCCAAGCAGGGTGATGTGCATTAAAGTCGCCTGTGAATATTACATCAAAGGGTCCTTTAATGGTCCTTAATTCCTTAAAGAGGCCGTTCAGAGTTTCAAGATCACATCCTCTTGAATATAAATTGACCAGGATAAGAGGCCGGTTCTTGTCAATAACCAATTTAATTGCTAATGCCTCAATAGCAGTGCTTCCATCAGATTTAAATTGGTTGTTCACTCCCAGGTGTTCATAATTAATTGTGTTTTTAATATATATGGCAAGGCCACCGGCAACATTATGGTTAAAAGTAACAAAATTCTTAAATTCACAGTTATACCCAGGTATTTGTTTTACAGTACTATTTGAAAATTTGGTTTCCTGTAAGCTTAAGATAAGGGTACTAGGGTTACTGTCAATAAAATATTTTAACTCTGTAAATTTGTTGGCGGTAAGACCACCAACATTGAATGAAATGATTTGCAGGTTACTGTCCATAGTGGTGTGAAATTAACTTGCGTTTAATCTGGTTTAATTTATGGTGAGGAGATTTAACTCCTAGTTTATGGCCTGCACAGGCCCCTTTGAGTTTCGCGGGGGTCCTTGCAAGCCGAACATGTTTCTTTTTAACGGGGAGGGTACCGCTGGCCGAGGGGGGCATCCTGGATCTGCTACTTCTATTGGAGGATTCCCAGTTCCAGAATGGATTTTATTAGTTAGGGATTTATCAGGGGGGATGACCTTTGTTATTGATTCTCTGCAATTTTTGAATCGAGAATCAATTTTGTTATAGATGTAGGATATAACACGACTCCCAGTGGGCCTTTTCTGGTCCTTTAGTATCTCAGCAACCAGATCCGCCAGCTCGCTGAGATATATTTTCCTGTATGTGGGACCTGTTGCTGGCGGATCCTTGATTTTAATAAATGAGTCCCCAGCAAACGAGTTACGTCTGCTGGTGTTGTCGGTAGGGGAGCTCATTGGGGATGTCTGGGAGTCGACCATTCTGGGGCGGTTAGGGGGGACACTAACTCGGGGTTCCTCCTCTATTTCACAGACACCAGAGATGGTAAGGTTCTCCAATATACTGGAGTGCACCGACACCAGAGAGTCTCTCCCCGTCACATCAAACATAGAGTCTTCCGACAGTGTAGGACCACTACAGGTGGTGTCGCTCGCACCTTCGGTCAACGTGTTGGACGGGGAGGTCCCCTGGTAGCCACAGGAGGGCGTTCCTGTGTGGGTGAATCCCCCTGGATAGGCGATACAGGGGGGGTGGTGTGAAAGTCAGGTGTATGATTGAGTACCGGTTCCACAAAAGTAACCTTTGGGGAGGGTTCCCTATTAATAGGCCGAGGGGGGGTGCTCTTACCCGCTAGCCCCTCAACTATGGTGCATGTCCTCCCGGCTTGGGGCGAGATAGAACCGGGAGAGGCATGTTTAGGTGAAGAAGCGGAACCGGTTGTGATGATGGTGTTTAGGGCGCCCACGCTGTGGCTCACAGTGTCAGGTGCAAGTAGCCTGCTCTCCGCCTCGGACCAGGTGACCCCATAAAAATTGGCATAGGTGGCTATATGGATAGCCTTCTTATAGGAAGGGCACCCCTAGTAGGATGCGGAGTGCTGGCCGCCACAGTTGGCGCACAAACGAAATTTGTTTGTGCACCTTCTTTGGCAAGTAGCGCCGGCGCAGCGGCAGCAAGAGGTGATATTTGAGCATTTACCCCTGCTGGCTATATGTCCAAAGCCCTGGCAATTGAAACAACGGGCATATGTGACAGGGCAGGGACGAATGTCAAGGGTTATACTAGTGTCCTTGACTAAGATTTTATTTGGACCGGACCGCGACTTTGCCAAGATAAAAAGTACCCCTAGAAAGAAGGATGGCAAGCGCTTGAGCGGACTTGAGCTGCAATAGCACGCAGCCAGACGCCAGGGGCACCGCCCGCTCAACTAGTCCGGAGAGTACCCTCGCCAAACATGAGGCCAGTTGAAAAATGGTGAGAAAGGACATGATGGGGGCTACACTTCCAGCTGACCGGAGGAGGCACTTAAAGGGCATGGTGTTGTGAGATAGGTGATGCCTATCCGACCCTGAACGTGCCTCCCCTAGTAAAGGGGTCAGGTTTTGACACTGCCCCTAGGATGGGTAGTTGGATGTTCTTTTGTGAGACGACATTTTGAAGAAATGAAAAAAGAAAGGAACAACGCTAGTTTAGTGGAAATCCTAGATGTAATGTGTGTGTATATCACAATGGTTTTTAGTTGGCAAAGTACGTGTAAAGCACTAAATGTAAGCACCGCACCGGTAAACAACCCAATATAGTATATTAAAGTAAATAAAGGTGGTTAATTAGTCATTTGGTACTTTTTAATTTATATGATGAAAAAGCCAAAAATAATTCCGAATACCAAATGACGTCCGAAATGCTTCAAGTTTTTAGAGAATTACGAAAAAACAAAAAAAAGAATCAATGGACGGGCAAGGGACAATGCAGCGTAGTGGGTAGGTGTTGATGTAAATGGTATGCCTCTCTGGTTCGTCTGGTCTCTTTGCTTTTCTTTGAAATGGCGGTTTAATTTGTGTTTACAACTTTTATCTCTGCTCAATATGGCGGCCGGAAACACGATGATGACATACGACACAAAGACACTATTTAAAAAGGCGCGTGTGCGTTAAATCAATTACAATGGATTATTAAAGATACAAAAAATCAACATGTACACTTGAAATTCAATAGCTCCCCCAATAAGTGCAGAAAAACAACGTGTCAACGTGAAACCCGTATATTTCCCCTCCCTAACCTACCTGAATTAATATTGCAAAAAACGACGTGTCAGCATTGCTTCTCGTATGACCATCCTCCCCCAATTAATGCAATAAAAACACCGTGTCAATATGGGTCCCCAAAAACGCACATGGTTGCCGGGTTATGGCCCCCTTTTCTCGCAGAAATGCAGGAAGAACCAAGTGTCAGGGTATAACACACAAGTTCCCCCAATAATTGCAGCAAAAACAACGTGTCACACTTTATTAGCGCCGTCTTTAAACACTTTTAATCTCTATTTAAAGAACAGATTAATGTGAACTTAATTAACAAAATTATTTTAACTAATGCAAGCTAGAATTAATATGTGACTACTTGCTTTACAATCAGTATCATTCGAAAATGGATCTTATTTAATTGTGGTTCCTTCTTTAAACTTATGTTGTCAGCCGACTTTTAGAATAGGTAGTGTCAGTAATAAATGTATTGCTTTAGATTCACATGTTGTTTTTTTAAGATATGAATGATGCAAATGTGTCTTACTTATATTGTTTTCTGGTCTTTAATCTATCTTATATTTATGTGACTACGTGCTAATTTTTTGGAGAAATGAAAGATTCAAATGTGTCTTATTTATATTTTATCCATGTATCATGTGTATTCAGTGTCATGCAAAAATAGATCTTATTTCTTAATTTCCACCTTCACAATTTATTAACGCCGTCTTTAATTAACTCAGTAAATTAATTAATTAATTTAATAAAACATGTGCACTGGTGAGGTGGATCAATTCGCGTTGTTAATTGTTAAAGTACACACCACTGCAGCAATAAATGAAATCAGTTATTTTGGCTGTAAATCCGATTTTTCCAGTTCAGTAGCCATGTTCCTGTGTATTGAGCTGATAAGATCACCACAGCAGGTTGCTAATACACAGTGTAGACTGAAATGAAAACAGTTATGTTGGCTGTAAATCCAATTTTTCCAGTACAGTAGCCATGTTCCTGTGTATTGAGCTGATTATATCACCACATCAGATTGCTAATACACAGTGTAGATTTCCCCTGTTTTATTATATTATTTGTTATTTACCTGCTTGGAATAAATGACGTGTATTCATTCGGGTCTGATGGCGTTATGTTAAAGGTCATTTAATGCGAAAAGCTGGTTTTCTGACATAATTTTTCAATCATTTAAATTTAATAAAAATAATGAAACAATGAACATATTTTCACGATGAAACATGATTTATAAATCAACCTGACGGAATAGTATCAGTTTTCATTATGTGTAATTTAATTCGCAACTCTCGCTTAACTCATCGTTCAATGGCACGCGCACTTAACAAAATTTTAAAACATCACGTGTTTTTGTTAAGTGTACATGCTTGATATATTCATAAAATAGCAGTTTTTTTAAAAACAATCAGACATTAACCTTTAATTTGATGCAAATGAAAATAAGAACTGATGAATTTATTTAACGTGAATAACATTATGAACTAAAAATGTTTTGAATTTATGTTAATGCAAAAATAAATCTATAACATTATACGCGCTCTTGTAAAAGCAGTTGAAACCGCGCTCCATGAGGCAACCCATGTGGTTTTGTACACGACATCTCCGACAAAACGCAAAACAAAAGCTTATTGACGACGCAGTTACCCTAAAACAACGGTCCGACATTTGGTGATGGGAGCATTCTTGACAGTGACGACAGAATCTGTTTTGAAAAAAAATGTGATCAGTTAAAAAGTCAGTGCGCGGAAATATCACAAAACTTTGTGCGATATTTCCAAGCCCGACTAAGACCACAACTTAAGACAAAGGTTAGTGATCCGTCGTTAGACGATAAAGTTGACAGCCACTGGACAAACAATAACTGCGAATCCATTAACCACATCCTTAAGCAGGCCATTGATTGGAAATCCAAGCCCTTGACAGAATTGGTCGACACTTTCTACCTTCTACCGGGCTGCCATAATTGGTTCCGGCGAGTTTCGTTTGACAGAAACACATAAGCAATTCCAAGTTACAAAAACCCAATATGTTACCATGACTGACCAGCAGAGAAAGAAACCGTTTAATAGATTCAGGCGCCACCCCATTCAAAATCCAGGTTTCTTGACCTCAATCAACGGACAGTCAACCATAGTTTTACCACGCACCCATGGTAAAAAACGAGGTCAGCAGAATAGAAAAATTAACACACGCACGGTGACTGTGAAAAAAACTTATGTATGACTGATATACAGACTGACATAAATTCAAATGACAAGTAAGATTTCACCTAGTGATCATGACGAAAATAAAATACAATACAATGTATGACTCATTTACTGACTACCAAATTTCTGGAATAGATTTCTGTGAGAATTACGATATCACATTGTGATCATCAGGCTACAGTATAGCCCTCACGAAATCGAAACCAGACATGTACATATTAGCTGAAATAAATTCAACTGACACTAAAGAATTGACCTAGAAAATAAAATACAAAGCATTGCTAATTATCATAGCTGTCGTGATTGTCAAATGTAAAAATCGGCGATGAACTGATCAACAACATATGTATATATACAATTTGAATATATTATATTCTCGTAATTCCAAAAAAAAAAATAGAAAAAGAAAACAATAAAAAATATCATTTTAAATATTAGCAGTTGTACATATAAATAAGAAGTGTTACATTGATTCATTGATAAAGCATTCATATACTTGTATATATGTACTATTTTTTATGATTATTGTAATTCTTTATGTTATGAAGGTTTATTCACTTGACAAATCCAGGTATGATACATGAAGCAAAAGCATTTCTATCATATTGACGCGTGTGCGCAGCGGGTAATCAGATTGCGCGCTGCGTGTATTTAGATGATCGCCTTCAATCGGATGCGATTTAATTAACACCCCGCTAATAAGATAACAATATTAACACCTTCGATCAGTTGTGTTGTAATTAAAACTCACTGATAGTTTACCTGTGCATTCCGTTGATATTTATATCCGAAAATAAATGAAACACGATTTAAATGCCCCGTCTTATAGATTTCTTTAGAAATTTTAATGATAATCATACCTGTTTTTTTTTATCATTGTTCACATTTGTTATTATAATCATGATCTTGAATTATATAACTTTTCTTCCTTCTTTGCAGATGTATATGTAACATAGTTGTATATATATATACGGCCAATACGGAAAAAGGTCGGCCAATACGAGATTCAGCCAATCAGAAACGAGGAAAAACTCGGCCTTATATGAGAATCTAAAATTTCGACAATGTTGGACGCCATTTTGAAGTTGTATGCTTAGTTTTGGTGCAAAAGTTTAAATCGTTAAAATATAATATTGCAGTTTACTAAAAGCACTCGGTCCCTTATATATTAAGCGTCTCTGTTCAGATCCCTTTTTTGACCATAACAATAGTGCAGTTTAACCACAACAGTAAGGTTCAATATCTGAGCATTTGTACATAAATAACAACACTCTGGATCAGCAGACGATTTATTTCATAAATCAATCTCTGGGTTAATAGTCGCCATCTTTCGAACTACTTTCTAAATATATATATATATTTATTTATTTATTGTTGAAAAGTTAACATGCAATAAGTTTACTGTAATTAAGTGACAAATAGTTTTACTGATTTGGTTGGATGCATATATGCAGATATATCATGGTTTGTGTAGAGGACAGTAGCAAAAACAAGAGCTGTCTCCGTAGGATGACATACGCCCCCGATAAACGCTTTGATAGAAGTTATGAGCATTTTTCAAAACCTAAACGCCGACCCTAAGTTCAAGGTCAAAGGGGTCAAAATTTGTGTGTGTATGGGGAGGCCTTGTCCATATACACATGCATACCAAATATGAATGTTACATCTGAAGCGACATAGAAGTTATGAGCATTTTTTCGAAACCTAAATGCAAAGTGTGACGGATAGACAGACGGACAATGCGATCACTATATGCCCTCCTTTGGGAGCATAAAAATGTGTTTCACATTGTTTTGGTAAATTAGTAATGTAGTTAAGAGAACAGAATCATCAATTATAAAGTTATTGATTATAAAGTGTTGCTGGCATATTTGATGCATTCATCTAGCTATAAGAAGGTCCCTGTTTTATCCCCACTGGCACTGAGCGAGGGTTCTCAAATTCTTTAAACAATATGAATAAGTACATATAGGGTCGAGAAAGCCTTGTTGATATGGGGGCTAAACACCTGAAATCAAAGCGACCCAGGTTAAAGGCCGAGGCCAAATAAATAAACCAGAGGCCGCATGAGCCTGCTATACTCTGAACAAGTATTGTTTCTTCTCAGAAAACTGGCTTAAGTGTCTTACTTAGCTTTATACTTTGAGTTTCAGTGCAATCTATCTAAAATAAATTGGTTAAATTAAATAATAATTTGTAAAAAATAAACATTCTGCACAAATTCAATTATTTACTTTACCTGTGTGCATGAATCATTTCAGTCTTTATGGTTAGTGAACTATGTCAAAAGCACCATAGCTATGAAACACTTGTATTTTGAATATTGTGCAGTGTTCCACAGAAATGATGCTGATGATAATTCTACACGATCATGACATGAAAAATGATGAATTATTAGATATATTTCTAAATTCCATTTCCACCAACAATTCGGTTATTCCACTACCAGTTCACATGCTTCGTACACAGTTGAAAATAACACTATTCCACTCAACAACCGTGACACATGTACTCAATTTTTCAACTTTTCGCAATTAAAATTGTCTTCTACTGTTATTGCTGTTGTTGTACTTTAGAAAGTAGTTCGAAAGATGGCGATTACTTTAAATTTACTAAAAGATTATATATAACAGATCTTGAAAAAAACACACATCAAACTTCAAATTGTTTTAATAAATTATAGGCTTTAATTGGTATTGTGACATTGACAACACTCATGCATGCGACTATACAATTATACAACTATGGAACACATTATTTATGAGAAATTCCAATACATCAACATAACGTCTCAGATTTAAGGCAGATAATCTAGTGCTTTTTTGCTGCCATTTTACTATTACACATTTTTTCGTTTTATGTTATGATGCATTGATCTTGTTTCTAAATTAACCAAGCAATCATGTTAAACTTTTGAAGCAAGATGTTGTCTGATAAATATTGAAAATATAATCACTACAACGTGAACAAAATTCAGTTGAATACTGTGACCAACGAAGATTTGCCAAAGAGCAATTCAGATCATGATTTAAATTAAATACAAGTAATATGAAAGTCTGCCTATTGGATCCCAGTTATGACTTATTTGTCAAATCTGCACATTAATTTGCCCTTGGCCATGTAGAATTGGGGACTAAATACCATCAAGTCATGTAAAAAGGAGCAGGGTATAGCACGCTGCTATTGATTTCTTGAGCTTTCACATGAATTTTACGGGTAATTTTCATACAACAAATGATATTATATAGTGTAATGATAAAGCATTATGAGCACAAATTATATCTCTTACTAGTGGTGCAAAAAACAATTAAGTGTCACATTTCAAAAGAAAATTTATATAAAAGGTATTATTAATTGTTAAAACGTTATAAAAAGGTTATTTCAATTCACTAAAGCATTTAATTACAAGAACAAGTGCATTTTATGTCCATTACAATACATGTAACAGTATTGGCATTGTATTTATCTGCATTTGATGTGCATTTAATACACTTAAAAATGCAGACCAGACACACTTCTAACAGAAACAAAAGTATTTTTTTCTGCATTTTTCCAGCATTAATACTCTTCAAGTGTATTTTTTATAATCCCAAATACACTTTACCAGGAAAAAAGGTATGTTAAAATGCATTTTTAGTTTGTTTTAAGTATATTTTCAAATGCATTAAGACACTCTTTTGCAAAAAATGTTGAACAAAAACTTGAAAATATTTAATATACTAAAGTGAAGTAATAATTAAAGTTTTGTATGAGCATCAAAAACAGTGTCAAATTCATACCAGTGCCTATTTAGTAGCAGTAGGTATGGTCTACTTGTGGTAGAAATAATGCATTTTGTATAATACAAAATACATAAATTAAAAAATATAGCTGCCCATACAGTTCAATACAATGTTCAATTAACTACACTATGCAAAGTTGAAATATGACATCAAGCTTGGAATAATATTTTCAATAATATGCTGTTTTAATTTATAAGTGAAATAGACACTTGCATATAAAAACTGATTTTACATCAAAACTAAATGTTTAATTTGATTTTTAGCTCCAATGGCCAAAGGTCCTGTGTCCATCGTGCGTCCGTGCATTAACTTTTCCTTTAAACATCTTTTCCTAAACTACTGGTCCAATTCTGATGAAATTTCTTAGGAATGTTTCTGGGGTGAACCTCTTTCAAATTTGTTCAAATTATTCATCTGGGGTCAAATTTGACTCTGCCCCGGGGGTCACAAAATTGAAAATTTGCTTATATAAGGCCTATTTTGTGAAAACTTTCAAAATCTCCCGTCCATAACCATTGGGCCTAGGGCTATCAAATTTGGTATGTAGAGACATCTAATAGTCCTCTACCAAATTTGTTCAAATTATGCCCCTGGTGTCAAATTTGACCCTGCCCCGGGGGTCACAAAATTGAACATATGCTTATATAGGGTATATTTTGTGAAAACTTTACAAATCTTCTCGTCCATAACCATTGGGCCTAGGGCTACCAAATTTGGTATGTAGTAGCATATTATAGTCCTCTACCAAGTTTTTCAAATTATGCCCCTGGGATCAAGTTTGACCCTGCCCCGAGGGTCACAAAATTGAACATATGCTTATATAAGGCCTATTTTGTGAAAACTTCAAAAATATTGTTATCCATAACCATTGGGCCTAGGGCTACCAAATTTGGTATGTAGTGACATCTAATAAACCTCTACCAAATTTGTTCAAATAATGCCTCTGGGGTCAACTTAGACCCTGCCCCAGGAGGTCACAAAACTGAATAAACGCTTATAAAGCGCCTATTTTGTGAAATCTTTAAAAATCTTCTTGTCGAAAACCATTCGGACTATGGCTACCAAATTTGGTATGCAATAACATCGTATAGTCCTCTACCAAGTTTGTTAAAATTATGCCATTTGGGTCAAATTTGATCCTGACCCGCGGGTCACAAAATTGAACATTATATACGCTTATATCTTGCTTATTTTGTGAAAACTTTAAAAATATTCTTGTCCTTAACTCTAGGACCTAGGGCTACCACATTTTGTATGAAGTGAGATATAGCAGTCCTCTACAAAGTTTGCTCAAATTATGCCCCTGGGGTTAAATTTGACCCAGCCCAGAAGGTCACAAAAGTGTACATGTGCTTAAATAGGGCCTATATTTAAGTATTTGCACATGCAGAGAAATTTGTTTCAGCCTTTTTTTCAGCAGTGGAGCGATACAGGGCCATCATGGCCCTCTTGTTTAAATACTCAAAAAATGAAACCGTGTTCATGCTTGCATGAACACAGTTTATAAATGCTGTCAGAATAATAAAATATGCAATTACTATAAATACAAATGCCAGGGAAAAGTGCTTTTTGTACTAAAAAATTCGAATGAATATTACAATAATACATTCTGAATACTTTGGTATGTAATTAACAGTTTTGTCCGAGAAAATCACTAAATTTTATATATTTATTCAAATTCACATAAATTATATTTCAAAAACACATAATTACTTCAAATCCTTTCACACAATACTGAAAAAAAATGCACAGTTTCTGATTGTTATTGATTCTTTTTTAATTTATACATGTACCATTTTTTAATCTTGATGCATCCTCAATTGTATTATGCACATCTTAATCTGTTTTAACAATTATAATATAAAGATTAAGGCTGACTCAGTAAAATAATAATCCATGATTTCTGCAGTACTTGCAGACAAACTAGGAATACTGTTGTGATATTATGTATCTATCTAATGGGATATTAATTTGGCTTCAATAGAAAAAAATCAAAGCATACACATGTATATATTGTGTATGTATATATATATATATATATATATATATATATATATATATATATATATATATATATATATATATATATATATATATATATATATTTATATATTAGTTAAACTTAAATTGATTGACCATCGATAAAAAGATATAATAATATATGTATATATATATATATATATATATATATATATATATATATATATATATATATATATATATATATATATATATATATATATATATATATATATATATATATATATATATATATATATATATATATATATATATATATATATACTTGTAAAACTAAAAATTAAATATGTATGTTTCTATTACATCATTTAGGACTTTTATTTTCAGACAAAGTAGAGTGCAGCTTAAAACAGTATCCAATTGTAACAGTCAATTTTGGGAAAATTAACCTTATAATTATTTTCTGTGTTGGTCAATGTCATAATTGGTATAAAATGTATATTGAACTGGAAGTTTTCTTTATTTTAAATGATAACATTTGCTTGGTCAGCCATAATTGTCACAATCAAGTGGTCTTTTTACACTGTAGTTTTCTCACTGACTATGGGTTTGTTCTGAGAATGAGCCACACAAAGTATCGTTGGGGAGATGAGTTGTCAATTTTATGTTTATCAGTCTTTCATAATCCAGTATACCTGTAAAAAGTGAATTTGTAACTAATAATCACACAATATACACAATTAAAATTGTATGCATTTAGATTTATTTAGTACTGCACATTAATCATTTTCCAAAAATATGTAGCAACATTATATTATATAATGCTGCAATACTAAAGTAATTTACTAATTAAAGGTCGCTGATGTGTAATGGATGTGGTGTCCACCTAATGATCTGGAGGTCACTGGTTTTATCCCCAGTGTGGGAGCATTCTTAAGAAATCTCCAAGAGACACCCAAGTACTGGTTCTAGGCCCAGGAAACGAACTCAAGAGCATTTCACATACATGTATGTAGTTAGTACTTTAAATTTAATCGAACTAAAAATTGGATAAAAATTAAAAACTGAAACCCTTATTAATACATTTTATTTTGAATCAAGCAAATGTGGAAATTCATTAAAAATAATGAGAAAAGTTTAAAAATTCTACTTTAAAGTAATCATGATAATTTAGATTATTTTCAGAATATTTAATGATGATAATGATACAATTATATATTACCTAAATGATAAAAATAAAACATGTATTGTAAATTTATGGAAAAAAAAACGTTTTAATGTTATCAATATCATGGTAATTACAACTAGATACAGGCAATTAGATCAGAAACGTGCATTAATTATATTAATGATCAACCCAAACATTTGTAGTGATTTATGGTCACTATTTTGATTAACGTTCTATACATGACCTGTCATAAAAGGTATTTTTTTAGCCAGTACTACAATCGGCAATGATAGTCTGTATTGCATACATATTCCACCGTCTATTATCGATTCGCTTCCTCAAACTGAACAAATATTTAATGTTTACATCGCGAAACGTAATGCATCTAGTTTCACTTTCGGTTTGGTTGGTTTTGTAAACACCGTAATTTCATCTTAAAAATTGGATGATAGGGTGATTAAATAATAATGGAAAAGTAAATCACTTGGATAAAAGGTCAAAATGCAACACAAACGAACGTTAATAGTGCTCTAAATATCAAAGTTTCGGTAAAAAGTTTGGCGCTAGTTCAACGCGCATCGTATACAGCCTCATAACAATAGACTGACAACCTTTTGGGTAGTAAAGTAGTAATACAAGCCAATATGGCGACCGTAAGCCACGAGGCCTATCTTACGGAGGAATCCGAGATAGCCGATGTATCACGATTGAAATAACAACAGCGACAATGAACGCTGAAAACAAAACTCATTGAAATCTCGGAGGATTTATAATAACAAATGCAATTCCTAATGGCAATAAGTAAGTTTTCAATCCTTATTGTCTTTCTGAGTTGTATTAAAAACAACGGTAGTGGATTCGGCGTGGCTGGAATGTTATTCAGGTAAATTTTGCATTATTTCGCGACCTGTTAACATTTGTTTCCTCTTGCAACAATATTCAATTTTTGTTTTAAATTAACGAGATATCTCTTAATAGGTATTTTGGTGTACACAACCTTTTCAAAGCATTTTAAGCATTTTGCATGGGAATACAAACAGGTAAAAAGTTGCATAAAACAGAAATTCTGCGATTTTTCAAAACTTCATACTTCAATTAGCAAAAACCTGTAATTCAAAACTGAAATTAAAGCCTTTCTTGCTGAATAATATTATAAAGTTAATTAATAAAATTGTCATTAATTAGTTGAAATCATATTGGCTTTGCTATTGAGCTTAATAATACGGCTGTCTTCAGCTCAATAACAAAGCCAATATGAATTCAACTAATTAATAACATTATAATATAAATATGGCTAACTAGAATATTGCAGGCTTACGTAAGCACACAACCAATCTTGAATGTAAAACATATGATATTTATCTTCACATGAAACTTAGGGAAACTGGTTTGGTGATTTTAATGTATTATTAGAATTATATACGTGTTTTTATCATGTAAGAGAGATTAATCCAAACAGTATACTTTACAGCGGAGGCATATGTGTATTTATTTCTAAATATTTACAGAAGTTAAATATAATCTCACGTATCACCGGGGTAATACTAATTTTAATGATTGTGTTGTTTTGTACTGTAAATTTCCGAAATAGTTTAAATCAAAAGAGGCCATTGTGTATAACACTTATATCTCTATAGAAGGGTCACCAGTATATAACCTGGCAAATGAGAATAATGGTGTTCATTGCATGTTTTCCAATTTAGAACAGCGGAAATGTACACATTCCGATGTTCCATTTTTGTTTTCTGGAGACTTAAATTAAAGAACGCAAGATTATTAAGATTTCATACCTTGCGATGATTTACATCATATATTTGGAGACAAAGATTATGAAGGCAGTGAAATTGATATGTAAGGCGCAAAGAGAGGTAACTTAAGAGGAAATAGTTTTGAAAAAAGGTTAATTTATGCTGTGTATTTGACAAACATAGTCTAAATAGAAGATTCGCGAACGACACCATAAACGATGATGTGATTTCGTTAAATGATCCCTTAACACGCGCTGAGGTCGAATTTTAAATTCGTAATTTTATATATAATACAAGCAGCGGCATTGATGGAATACCAGCTTAGTTTTATATAAAAAAAATCTTTAAACAATATCACATCTTTTTTCGGCGTAGTTGTTTAACCAAGCTTTTCATCTTGCTTGACCTTGACAACAGCCTACACAATTTTGGAGACATTTTCCCACCAGTAAATACTCTGCTATTGGATTAGCAAATTTTAAACTGAAAGGTATACTATATTTCGTTTTGCGACTATGCTAACCTAATTCTTCGCATAAATTATCGTATCTCAATACATAAATAAATAGCTTGTACAAACGTTTTAAACTCAAGGCTTCAACTAATAAGTGTGTGTGCCTGCACCTTTTCATCAGCCAATACGTTCCTAATTTAAGCAAAGATCTAGCAAGAATCTTTGTATAAAGTCTGTGTTCTAAAATTTCCCAATTATTTTCATATTGCATTATGTGCTCCAATATTTTTCATAAAAATAAAAATATTCTGGATGAATAGAGAAATGAAGAAACGATGTTTCTATGATCTGTAATATTGACCCTGAATAGGACTCCTGCCAACCCGTTGTTAAATCGCAAACAATGCCTTAACATACGCCTGACTTCATTCACTAAATTGCTGAATTGACTGAACAGGTAGCAAGAATAGCAAGAATAGTGAGTATAGTGTAGTATTATATGTTCGGATAATATATATTTTGAATATGGATCACACACAAACGGCCAGTTTCGTTAACCATTTCGTTTAAGAAATGTACATAGTATTTCGCTTGAAATCAATGGTACAATAATACTGTTATCAAACATGTTAAATGTTATAAACTTAACATATTAAACATAAATAAAACTCTTACCTGTATATGTTTTCTTACATGACGGATGAACGCATCACATGTGGGACAACAGCAGTGGTTCTTCCATTCAATTGACACATTTGCAACTGGTATAATCGTTTGACGACAGGATGTAATTTATAGCTCAAGATAACGTTGTGAAACAGAATAACCCGACGCAATCTGGCTTTCCAAACTGTTTATCGCATCATATGATATTTGTTATATATATATATATAATTTTCGCGGAAATCTCCGTCCATTCGATCAAAAGTAACGTGTACAAATGAAAGAGATAAAAACTCTACGTGACTATGAAACCCATTAAGTCTTAAGAAGCCTTTTAAATAGAGTTTATTTCTAAACAATTTTACCATGCCATATAATCCTATATACAACACAAATATTATTCAATATGATATGACACGGTTTATAGAAGTGTCCGCCGATTTTAAATTTTCTAGTTACAAATCATAATTCATTGACAGGTATTGTTACTGAAATTATGTTTACACTCATGATCTGATCCCTTACGGGACAGACGAAGGGGCATTTCGGAGATTGCGCAATATAAAACCCGCAATACATTGTTTCAATATCTGCAAAAAAACTTAAATGTTAAAAAAGCATACTATAAAACAAATGTATGGGCAATGTGAATGACTATCAAAATAACAAACATAGCAAGGCTTTTCATTTAATTAATCAGTTAAACCACTTCTTTTAACGGATTTTTTTTAAGATTATATACTTTTTATACAAAGACAGAAAATTCTCATCAAGATGGTCTTTCATTCAGCCAAGAGATAAACATTTATAACTATGCCATTTGATTTATTGTCCAATGGTGTGAAGTAATTATAGACAGATTTTGTATACCTCAATAAATATAAACTCCGTGAATTGATTTACTAGCTTTTATTGTAAATATTTTCATGTGCATCACATTCAGCTTCAGTTAAATAAAAGACGTTGTCTTTATAATGTATATTGCAAAACATTGCACTTAAATCATATATAATAAAGACGGTATATGAGAAAAACGCACCCTATAAATACATTATATGTTGTCATACCATAATCATCCACGCATAATCATCCACGCTTAATCATCCACGTGAGTGGTTCAATGTACATTTTCAACAATTGACCACCTGATCACTCGAGTGTATTGTTTATTTTGAATGACAGATTATATGTGAGTACAATCGGAAAGATATGTTATCATTATTTAGGAGAAAGGTTAAGGTAATAACTATTAATTCATGTATCGCAACACGATAACCTCTGACGTGTCTCGTGATTTGTATGGGCTGACCTTAGTACGCCCTCAAAAGGAAGTAAACACTTTATATTTAATTCACATAATATATTGAACCCATGCTGCTTACGTGTATATATCATGGCTACCGAATATATGTTATACTCGTTTTAGAATGCTTAATAACATATGTTTACTTGCACGTCTTTTTAAAACAAACTTAAAGTGATTTTAGCCTTTGCATTTATTGTGGTGAATGTTGGCGATACAAACCTTTTAAATACGGATATAACACACGTTGACAGCCATGTTGCATCCATACACCTTAACAGACCAGACTTTGTTATCACAAAACAGTTTATTAAATGTTGTTTGTATATTAATTAAGCTGTTCCTATTGGTCAACTATTGTCTGAGTAGACGAGGAATGCTTTTTCAAGGAAATCTTCGGTATCAGTAATGATAAATGTATACGCCTTAACTTGAGTACAAAAGTGTTATCAATTGGTACATGTTTAAGTATTCCAATCAGTGTAGTTATGCTTCGCAAATGAAGAAATGTATAATTAATACAATTTCTACTTATAAAGAGACTTGTTTTACTTAATATTTTAAATGCACAAAGATGTTAAACAACAGTTGAAAACTTCTATAGGAGAAATATAACTGGAGAAATTGATAGAATGTGCTATTATAATCCAAGTCTCCAGGGTTGATGCTGCGACAAGGTAGTTAATGGAGCTAACCCAGCAATTAAAATGATAGCAAATGGAACATCAATAGGGACATGGAACCTAAAAATACTCCATGCTTGCGGAAAGATCCGTGCACTGACCCACGAAGTGAAGCGCTATCGCTGGGACATCATCGTACAAACCGAGGTAAGATTGATAGGCTTCACAGAAACATCAACGGACGAAGGGGACAAGACGTTGTTCGGCGGGAAAATTTACAAACATTTCCACGGGTTTGCCTTCAACGTAAGATAGTCAGCATCGTCATCAGTTGCACCCCAATTTCAGTCGACTCATTTCCATCCGTATCTCAGCGAGATCACACAACAGGACCATTACGCAGGACTACGAGGAGATTGAACAGTTTTATGAAGAGTAAGAGCGCATCACTGCAAAGGTTCCAAAAGAAAGACATCCAAGTCGACCAGAAAACAAAAAGTTTGGACCAAACGGCTGTTCCATAATCAAATGAATAGTAGTTAAAGGGACATCACTGTATTATACTTAACTATTATCCGTAAGAGTTGTCTTAATATATGAATATGCTATACAGTTTGTTGAACACTTGCAGCTTAGACATAACAGAATAAACATGGCGCATACGCTTTGAGTTGTACTAGAGTTGCGACACCTTAAGGGTTTCGCGTGATGGAAATTGAAATTGAAAATTGATTATTTCTATAAAAAAAATTGGTACGAATAAATATGTGGGTACACAAAAAAAATAATTTGGGTACGAAAACAAATTTGAGTACGTAAAAAAAAATGGGTACAAACTAAATAAGGGTACGAAAAACTATTTGGGACGAAAAAAATGGGTACGAATAAAACATTAGGTACGAAAAAATTAGGATACGAAAAAAAATTGAGTACGAACAAATGGGTACAAACAAAATTTGGGTACGAACAAATTTGTGTACGAAAACAATGGGTATGAAAAAAATGTGGGTAGGAAAAAACAACAAATAAGGTACGAAAACAAATTGGAGTACGAAAAAATATAGGGAACGAAAAAAATCAGGGCACGAAAAACTATTTGGGTACGAAAAAAATGGGTACGAATAAAAATTTGGGTACGAAACAAATTTGGGTACGAAAAAAATGGGTGCGAAAAAAAATTTGGGTACGAAAACATTAGGGTACAAAAATCATTTGGGTACGAAAAAGATGGGTACGAAAAAAAATTGGGTACGAAAAAATGCTGGTTAATAGAAATATGATATAATGATTAATACGATATAGATTTTATTCAATATATATGATATATATGTACAATAAATGTAATAAATAAAACTAAGTATACATTAACAAAAAATTCAAATAATTAGAAAAGGGTAAGGTGCCGTTATATTTGCCGGGCTACCATAAGACGTCTGTTCACGGGCGCGATCCCACTACTGCTCGACACGGGAACTTTTGCCTGCTGTGTTTCCACCCTGGGCAAGTACGTTCCTCCTTAGTCAACCAAGAGTCCTCGGGCTCCCCCGAGGGTCCCATATTGATGCCGAGCTTAGTGCGGACGCCCGATCGCCACAGACGGACCCGACAGTAGGGCTCCCGGCCTCAAACCGTCCCCAGAACCCGGCCTCCAAGTAGCTGGATTACAGGAGCACGCCATAACTCCCGGCCGATAGACACCGTCTATAATTGCAGTTTTAAATATACAGTCGTCATATTATTTTTTTATTGTATAACGATTGTTCTATGTTTTATTAATTTTATTAATATTTAAAAGCGTTAACAATTATGCTTTTTCCAATCTATAAATAGCTCATTTACTTCTCGCACATTGAGATTACGTGGTAATACACGTCACTTTTGTATGTGCTTAATCACAGATACGCTTGTTCGTCACTGCAACTAGCCTACAGTCATTAAGTTAACATAAATTGAAAGCCATTTAAAGACGTATTGCTGTGGCGAAAATTTTAACATAGTCATTTTAATAATTCAAATCTATGACAAAACACGCACTGCCATATAAGAACTCATGACCATGGCGAAAATATCATAATTAACTCAATTATTTATTAGATAAAACGGTGACATGAAAATTATCGTTTATCATTTTCGGTACTGAAAGGCAAGAGCTTATGTTTTCAACGGTAGCTGACTGCTGTACTACTTGTCGGCGCTTGGTTTTATTGTTTTAGATAAAGCTGGTGTGATTATTCATGTTACTGGCAAAATTTGTGCACGCGTGGTTAATATGATAATCCACAAAACTAATATAAGTAATTTCAGTAGTAACGATCGTCTGAAGCCTGTTTGATCTTAGAGTGAACCCAATATTATTGCGTCATCATCATCATCATCATCATCATCATCGTCATCATCATCATCATCATCATCATCATCATCATCATCATCATCATCATCATCATCATCATCATCATCAATCATCATCATCATCATCATCATCATGGCATTTAACGTCTTTGACTTATAAGCCGTGTTATGCGAAAATATATCTTAAACATTATTGCGCCATGGCTCAGTCTGGTCAAGAGCTATCCCGGCACGCAAGGTTTCGTGGCCTCATTAACGGACAGTGAAGCTCCGGATAGGACTGCGCGTTTTCTGGCCACATATGGCATAGGGCACATTTCCGCATATGTTTATCATCTCTAGAATAGTATCATGCTTTTATCCAATGTTCAATTTTATTTAATTGCCATGGCTGTTTCTGATTGGTTTCTTACATACAAATGAAACGGATTAGTTATCATTTAAATGAAGCGCGGTATAATAAGACTACGTTAAATTACAACATTTTTCCAACGATCTTTTTGTGATCGCGATTCGTTTCTAGCAATCGCGATTTTTTTGCGAATAAGAAATGAAGTCACTATACCTTACACACCAAAGCCATATGCGGATAAGAAATAAAGTCACTATACCTTACACTCCAACCCCATTTGCGGATAAGAAATAAAGTCACTATACCTTACACACCAACGCCATATGCGGATAAGAAATAAAGTCACTATACCTTACACGCCAACGCCATATGCGGATAAGAAATAAAGGCACTATACCTTACACACCAACGCCATATGCGGATAAGAAATAAAGTCACTATACCTTACACACCAACGCCATATGCGGATTTAGAGTGAGAGGGGAGTGCAAATATCGGTTTTGGAACAGCTAATATATTTAGATGTGCTTATATATTGAGATGTGAGTTTGTACCAATATCATTATATTACAGGGTTTTAGCAATGTTCGGACTGCATTTTGTATGTCGACATTCCTGGAGTCCTTCTTCGCCAAACTCAACATTATGTGAAGATCCGCAGTGTGTACCGGCACTACTACCAAATTATCTTACCAATATCACGAAAGTTGGGAAGAAGTTTTTATTAAAGCTGCTATTCCCAATACATATATTTTCTGTAAGAACTTCGTTTTTGTGTTTTCTTATTCTCTGCGGGGGGGGGGGGGGGGGGGGGGTTTAAGGAGGGAGTAACAAATGTTCGGTATAGTAAAGACAGACCAAGCTCAGGTCGCCGATGTCAGAATCGCTTGTGCCAACCACTATATTTGTCGGACTACTATTGATATCGAACACTTTGAAATGATAACATATTCCTCCAAATACACCAAAATAATTTGCCCGCGCTTGAACTCAGTCATGAGAACACTATTTCTATACCATAACCCGAAGCCCCGGTCAATGAACTGTAAGTGATACAATCGACAAATATATTTTACCGTCCAATTATTAAGGAGCGAGGCTGTACGTGATATATGGACCAAACTCATTTACTTACCACCATTAAGTGAAAATGTACATATAACATACCGGCCTTGCTGTGGGAAAACGGGGCTTAATTCGTGTGGGTAAAGTGTTGTCCCGGATAAGCCTGTGCATTTGTTTTTCCGCTTAGAATATACTTTATTTTAACTTAGAATGATACCCAAACAGTGAAAAGTGTCGTCCCCGATTGGCTTGTGTGGACTGTACTGGCTTATCTCGGCGAAACTTAACGCACATACTCCTAACTCTGTTTTCTCAGAGCTAGTCTCAGTTATTCGGTTGCTCTCGCCCGTGTCGCCTACCCGTTGTAGTAGTCAGCTAATGGATGATATGCCAAGCCCATTCGGGGTCAACGAATGGGAAGAGTACTTTATTGTCCTGCATGCCTCTTGTATGATTAGTTGATATTCAGTGAACCAGAATAGACGTAAAAAACTAATCTCTGTTGGATCTGATTATAATATTTTTTTTGTATAAAACTGAATGTATTTGAAGTTAATAATCCACCCATGCCTGATGTCCGTAAACATCAAACCCCGCATGAAGATAAAGCCTTGATAAAAAGCGTTAACCATGTTGTTATTCATTATCCAAAATATAATTAACTGTCAACGACGCTAGAAAATTGCATTAAATTCGTTAGGTGTTTTAATATTTTTGCAGACATTGCTCTTAAAGGGACATTAACAATTTGGTAAAAATTTAAAATAATTGTCAAAGATTCAAAAATAGAATATAACTTTTTTGTTTAAAATAACAGTCCTGACAAGGACAATTGTTAAAACTATTACTTCAAGAATAATTATATAATCATCACTCGAAATCGGTTAAATAATTCAACGTTTGTAACACTTTATCTCGAGGATCTGGAAAACACTTTCAGTACACATATACGGTTATCGTTTAACTTGTTTATAGCCTGCGTGGCGTTGTTGTAGCGCTTTATGTTTTGCTTCAAGTGGTCGATGTTTTTTTATTTGTCATTATTTACGTGATTTCTAATAAGTTAAGACGATTCATTGTAGTATAGATTTGTTAGTAAACATATTTAATGACATTAATTAAAAATACGAAAATGTGTTATACAATTCCTAAAAATGATGAGATATGTTTTCGTCCAGATATCAATTTTGTAAAAGCCAAGTTTAAATACAATTGATACGTTGTGAGTATTAGTTTAAGAACGTTTTAATAGAATCCACACCTAAATACATACCAATGTAAACTGATACACGTTTTAGTTTTCACGCCCGATGAGTCGTTCAAGTTCGTCGCTTCATTTAATGTATACATTTATCAGATATCCGGTATATCCATACCTTGGCTTTCCCCGTCAGTGTCTTACATCGTGCAATTGTGTTTTAACTATATTTATAACATGACCTACGCTCCAGGAGGCCGTTTTATCAACAGATATCTTAGCGGATCTTATCTTAAATCCTTGACTTACGATTTCATTTACGATCCGCTAATACCCGTTTTATGAATGCCGTCGTAAGTATCGAGTCGCAGCTAAGATTTTAATTAAGCGTACGATCTGGAAAATCGCGAACCAGTCGAAAAACCCCACACGATTTCCCGCGTTTATGTCAAAAAAGCAAGATGGCCGAAGTGAAATAACGTAATGCTTAATTTTTTTTATTACATGGGTGTTATTACACTAGTTATATAACTGTGAAATGACGTAATTTTTTCTGACGAAATGACGTCATTTTCCAGGGAATTACTTCAGTTTAACTCTTTTACAATGTGAATAAACTTTGAAGAGAGCATAAAATAAAAAGACAATTTGTTGGTCATGTTATAAATAGAATCTTAGATTCGTGGTTATTTTGTATTGAATTTATTAAAGTCGTCATCTAAATAAAGATAAAACATCAATCTCGGCAAGCCTCGTTTTTA
Organism: Dreissena polymorpha; assembly: GCF_020536995.1. Lineage (NCBI taxonomy): Eukaryota > Metazoa > Mollusca > Bivalvia > Myida > Dreissenidae > Dreissena > Dreissena polymorpha. Next base: position 67,560,415 of record NC_068357.1, read on the forward strand.
TCTTTATTTAGATGACTTGTTTAGTAAATTCAATACAAAACCACCACTCATGCAAGATCCTATATGTATATTGAATTGGATGGACTTGATAGCTGTTTAAGGTAAGCGTGCAAGTATTTTCTGTACAAGCAACTATCATTCAACAAATGCTCCATGTATTGAACACATGTAGATCTAATCGATGAGCTCTTTGTGTATATCAGTAAAGTATATTGCTACCAGAAGGTTTACTTGTGTCATTCATGTCAAGAATCATTTGCCAGTCTATGTATTTGTAAAGAAAAAAACGTTTCATAAAATAAATGGTTGCCGTTTGTTTTGATTGAATATGGTTGCCGTTTGTTTTGATTGCATATGGTTGCCGTTTGTTTTGATTGATCATGGTTGCCGTTTGTTTTGATTGAATATGGTTGCCGTTTGTTTTGATTGAATATGGTTGCCGTTTGTTTTGATTGAATATGGTTGCCGTTTGTTTTGATTGAATATGGTTGCCGTTTGTTTTGATTGAATATGGTTGCCGTTTGTTTTGATTGCATATGGTTGCCGTTTCGACAGGCAGTATTTCAGTCATATTATGGTCGTCAGTTTAACAACGCACACTTTTCTTGGGATAGCTGTGCACACAGTTTTGCCAGTAACTGACTGTCTTCTAGCAAAGGTATGGGGTATTTCCGGTGTATGAGTTTCTTGACGAATCCCCACACAGGTTATGTATGTTGCCGGACCGGGAATCGGGAATCGGAACTGCGATCCTCCGATTTGTAGACCAGCGCTTTTCCAAATGAGCTGACCGGCCCGTTGATAAATACCTGTAGAATAACATGCTTAATTGCTCTGAATAGTTGACATGAATAGTAAGCCTGAGATTGAATATGTATTTTCTTTTTATTGTTTCACTTTTATTATAATTATATTATCGCTTTCAGCCGTAGTAAAAAATTGCCTGTATTAAATGTACGTGTACAAAGAATTTCGTAATTTTGCAAAATGTCATAAAATGTTTTTACTAACACAATTTTAATATTTTGAATGGTCCTAAATAACTATAATAGCAAGTAAAAAAAGCTGTATGAAAAAGTCTGCCTTCACCTGTATTCAAACCCGTTATTTTAATGAGCAAATGCTAACACTATATGACTACACAACAGAAGCGTTTGCATATAAATTGCGTTATATAATGTTTAATGTTGTATTAACTAGACAAGTCTTTTGCCAATTACCTATGACATCTATGAAAAGCGTTACCAACGCTTTATAATTTAACTGCATTGGGTTGATGTTAACCCATTATAAATTAATCGATATGTTTAACATTTCTATAACTAAGGAGCGTTAATTTCCCTCTTGCAAAAGAGGGAATAATTTCCTTCAAGTATACAAAATATAATCGGTAAATCGATTTACTTCATTTCTCACGTTGTCGCCGTGGTGATACTGATATATATCAGGGAATTTACTCATTAAACTGATGTTTTTTTTATATAAAGGACCTGAAAGCCATTGATGCGATGCATCAAAAGAGCGATATTTAAAGCTTATATTGATACACAAGGAAAAATATTAAGCTTTATCATGTCCCATCAATTCAACACGTACTGCTTTACTCGATTAACGACAACGAAATTATTAATGGCCCGAGAGAAAGGCAATTAACCGGAGACAGTTATATAATATGTTTATGATGGACTTGTAAAAGGCAAATACTGACAGTTTCATGAAATAATTACAAATAATATACTAGGACGCCACCGTTTTGTTTTTTCATTAGGAGTATGTTGTGGACATCAAATACTGTAGGATCATTCGTTTAAGAGGGCAGTCTTATGTTAGTATAATCTTGTATAAAGGAATTAAATTTCAGCTCAAACGGCATTCAACGCTACAATTATATATGCAACTTAATTAGAAAACCATGTGCGCCGCTGGTGAGTTTTGGGATTGCAGAAACAAATTGATGTCGACCATAAGTACTAGATAAAAGACAAATATTGAAAACAGTAATACATAATAACTACTTCTACCAGAGGCAAAATCAAAGTCTCAGTCCATATATAGTATTGTTCAACTCATTTAAAATGCAAAATCAACTAAACATTATATTTAATCAATGTTTACTTATGTGTTTACTAACATGATGCCATCTTTATTAAGATTACAATTTTCAGAAAATAATGTTTATGCAATGAAATTATTTCAAAGTTGATTTTACCGTATTATAAATGTATTTTCCTGAATATCTTGACATTAACGTCACGTGCTTTTTAGCATTCCTGGGCCCGTATTCACCAACCAAGTCTTAGACTTAAGAATAAAGACAAGACTTTGAAGCGAGTAAAATGCATTCAGTGTTGGAATATATACAGGCTACCACTGGTGCTTATGTCATTGATAAAATGTTCTACATGATGAATAATGGAGATAGACGTGATTAATATCAAGTTTGACTCAGCATTCATGCAATTAATGAATATATCAATTTTAAGAATATTCTCTATGTTTAGACTTCATTCTAAGAATTGTTTGGTGAAAACGGGCCCTGAACACAACTTGCTCGTGGTGAGCTGTTTGGGGGAATGCCTTATGTCCGTCGTTCCTCGTGAGTTTTGCGTCAGGCGTCAATATTTACCTGGTTAATACTATAGATACCATTTATTAATTTATTGCACAATATTCATAACACTTTGTCTGAAAGTCTGTCGTAATGAAATCTTTGCCGATTTCAAAACTGGGTCACGTGAGTTAAAATACAAAAATGTACTAGCTTAAATTACATAAAAAAAGCTTTTTAACACACTAGAGTTTACATTACTTTCCAATCTATGTGATACATTTATTACAATATGGTTCGTTTAAAAACATTGCCACCAAGTCCAATCCTCAATTATCTTGGTTGGAACATTTGTTGAATTATATCTCGACCGAGTTAAAAAAAATGGATCTGGTCCGTTGAAATACATTGCCGCAAAAGAGCGGGTAGTTTTCCATCTACGGCTATAGTAAAGTCTTGTTATTTGCCACATATATTGTTCAATCTTCATGAAACTTGTTAAGAACGTATGTCCTTATGATATCTGGCTGAGTTTGAAACACGGTCACCAGTTCGGATTGTTAAAAAGCTTTTTTTTAACTCTATCAGTTACAGTTACAGTTATTAATTTGATTTATCAGCCGAGTTTGAAAATAAAATGTGCGTGGAAATAAAATATTTATGTTGCATTAGCTAATTGTATTATTCTGAACTCCGATATATCAGAATAGTTTAGTTCCTTCGAGTTTCAGCTGAGCGCCTAATGGTTTATGGTCCTCTTGTTAAGCTTTTAACATGTCCAGATCACGTTTCTCAATTTAAATTACCTCCAAGTTATTTTGTATCAAACACATTTTTATATTCACAGGTAGAATTCAATTCATCGCTCCGGACTTTGAATCTGTCACAGTTCCGACAATGAGGCGCTGATTCGTTTGTGTTTTGTACAAGACCCACTTGACACCGGTGAGATGCAATTAAACATGACAGAAAATATTAATTTATGTTGCAACGCCATTGTTCCCACCGATCTAGCTCTCTCGATTGACGGAATCGATAGCACAGTGTGAACTACTTCCGGAAATTGTCCGACGCTCAAATCTAGCATGCCCACAATGAACACAATTTATTGATTATCAGGAATAGGTGGATCACTCGGCATTATTGACGAACTCATCGAGAAAATGGTGGACAAAATAAGTCAACGTGCAGACAGGAATCTACCTAAGAATGAAGGTAAATACTAGTTATACATTTGTATGTTGTTGTTGGTTTGTTCTTCTGAAAATCAAGAAGTGCTTGCTTTGCAGTTTGCATTGATACACGCAATAGGGATAGCGATTAATCGCTAGGTGTTCATACACTATTGACAACAAAAAATCACATTTGTTTAGTTTTATTCGCCTTGTTATGAATTGAATTTTGTAACAGTATCGAATCATGTTCATAGTATTTTTTGCATGCAAATTATACATGTAATTATTCGTGTAATATGCAAGAAATTCACTCGTGTTCCATTCTGTTAATTTTTAATACAGAACGAATCTTGATTGTTCAAAATATTTAATTACGACAATACGGCTGCATTCCATTTCAGTTGTTTCAAATGACATGAACATTGTGAAAGCATTAAGCGATTGTGCTAGTCTCCGTCAGTCTATCTATGTGCGTATTTCTAAGTGTGTAAGGTCCTTTTGCGTCTGTGGCTGCATTATGTGAAAACCTATCTTGTCTCAGCACTTCTACTTTCATAATATACTTGACTCACGAACGTTGAGGCGATTTGGAATTAACACTGCACTTAGACCTATGTTTGCAAGACGCGGCTCAAACTTCATATTGCATATTTCAATTAGTTAAACCGATAGCTAAAGTATTCTTCCTATACTCTGGTACGACATATCACATAGCGTGCATCACATTCTGAGTGTAACCTGGTGTACAATGTTTTATTGTTTCTAAGCTAATACTTTATTCTTGAATACCATTTCACATGAATAATAACTTTTATTGATCAAGCCGTCTATACATTTGTTAGTGTTATAGATGATTAGAGTAACACCGGATGCTGAAATAACGTGTTTTAAATGAGCATATTGGGAAGATCATGTAAAGATGTCCCTCCTTAATAGCACTCTAAAGAATTTGAAATTCTTCAGTAAAAACGATGTGAAACTAACTGTGTGCTATAAATTAAACTCGCTCTGAGAAAACGAGGGAAATGCATGTTTATACAGTGTCGTCCCAGTTAAGCATGTGCAGTCTGCAAAGCCTAAGCAGGGAATACACTTCGCGACTTGATGAAATTTTTCGTTTTTAACGAAAATCCAATTTACGCGGAAAAAGTCTTCCCTGATTGGCGTGTGCGGACTGCACATGCAAACCTTGGGCGACACTTAACGCACATGCATTAAACCAAGTTTTCCTAGAACACGACTAATTATTGTAATAAGTAGTTAACCAATGTGCATGCACACTTTATTTTCTAGGGTTTTCAAGCACAAATGACGCAAACGGCAACGGCGTAGACATTGCAAACTGGATATCAGTGAGGACTGAGTATCCCGGACGTCACGTGGTCACTGCGCTGCGTGTAGTTGCAGCGTCTATTGGCGTCCTGGTTGTGTGTAAATCAACTTTATGTGACAGAGGTTTGGAGCATATGTACAGGATATGCCTGAACTCGCGGTTGTTTCAATCCGTGTACTTTGAAACTATCTTTTCCACCCTCTGTTACGCTATAATCATTCCAATCTGTCCATGGCTCGTCGACAAACTAAGATGTATGGACAAATTTAAGATCAATCCTTCAGTGAAGTACGAATCGGTTACTGTAGCAAACATTGTTCGTGAAGCATTGTTTTACACCATACCTCTAATGCTACTAGATACATTTATGGTTAAGAAATATGAAGGTGTTGGTATAGACCCAATGATATGGCACGAGAAAAGACAATCCGCAATTCAAACAACGAGGGCCTTGCCTGAGTCTGCCCCGTCCACTTTTGATCTCATATGGAAATTAGTCGCAAGCATAATTGTGTATGATGCCATATTCTTTTTGGTTCACTTGCTACTCCATAAGAACCGTGTTCTGTACAAATACGTACATAAACACCATCACGACCATGGTATACTTCACGCACATGTTACGAACCAACTGACTGTAGTAGAGAGAATTACTTTAGTTCTCTCGGCAAATTTTTCTTTGAAGATATTTTACAGCCATCCTCTTACAAGAACTGCGTTTATACCTGTATTTATATGGATGCTGGTAGAAAACCATTCAGGATACGAATTGCCTTTCAGCTTACATCGGCTTCTACCGTTCGGATTGACAGGTGGCCCAGTTAAACACTTCGAGCATCACGTAAACGGCCAGCGATGTTATCAGCCATTTTTTACTTACTTGGACACGCTACTCAATCACATTTCGCGTATAAACTTGAAAATGCGTTAACATGAAATAATACAACTTTTATTTTATATGGTCTCATAAATATCCATATGTAATGTAAAAACTTATGAAATTGTGTTTTAGAAATATGGATATTCACGCACTACTTTATCGAACTCCGGACTCATATTTGAGCTTTGACTTACAAAAAACTTACTTAGAGGAGAAAAACAGTCTTATTTAACTTAAATAATATACTAGCAAATGACAATGCTTTGCTTGTTATATATATACTGTGTTTTGTATACAGTGGAACTTACGCGAGCGTTACTTTGATTAGGAAAAAGCATTGTTATGCTCATATATGGATGATTTTATGTATGTTTCTTCCTTTTGTAACATATTACAAATAAAGGCTATATGTACAAACAAACCATCTAAATTGTTTTAAGGACATAGACACATAAGAAATATGTCTCAATTCCATATTCGTCCAGCGTAGCTCCAGCCCAGCCTGCGCATCCGAGCAGTCTGGTCAGGAGCTTCCCTGTCCGCTAATGAGACGACGAAACCCTGCGTGAACTTATAATTGGATGGTTCTAGATTGCGTAAATTCGCAGGCTAGTCTGGAGTTATGCTAGCCTCATAGCTTAAGTTTCATTTTCTCATGACCGGACTCATACATTTTCGTTGATTGGAAGTGCACGTTCATCCCTTAGCTATTTGTACATATAGCTAGGAATATTTCCATGTTTTTGTATACGTAACGTGGATGAAATAAAAAGAATTGTATTTTATTTCAGTCAATATATAATTGTGTTTCCAGTAATAAATAATGTACCTATATTATCAAAATAATCTTAAGTTATGGTAATAGATCTGTTAAGTGTTTTTATAGAATAACTATTATTGTAAGTAGATATAATTTAATTATCGTCCAATTTACAAAGTACTACAGTCTTATTATTCAATAAAACTCAGAAGTCCATGCTTAGTCGATGGAATTGTATTAAATTGCTAATTGATATCTCACAAAGCAAGAAAAGGGTGAACATTTATTATTTTTAATTTCAAATATATGAAATGATTCTTTGCATCGTTGTCACGAATAATATATTGATCGAAACGTTATCGTTAGTAAAATATATAAAAAAGGAATAGTTTGCTGTTGTACATTCATTGTAACTAATGGCCTGTGTTAAATACTTACAATTTAAAATAAGTGCAATAATTATATCCTGCACCATCTAACTCGATCATCTCCATGTCAAGATGAGTTTGAAATGGTTTAACGTAACAGTGCGCGAACTCAGTTCATTATGCAGGGGCGTAGCTTAGTCATAATACAATTTTAGGGCAAATTATTTTGTTGTCCCTGGACATTCCCAGAGACTCTGTTTTTGGACATATAGTGTCTTAGATGCATTTTGTTGTCTATTTACCAGAAATTTTTAATAAATCTCCTATCGAAATGTAGAGCGCATTTTGTTCAGTTTTGCATTATATTCAACTTGTTAAATGAACGAACAAAATTGTGAATTATCCAGCACTCACATGGTCCACAACTTTAAAACAATCTCTTGAAAACGGTCATTTCAGGTCCTTCTTAATAGTAAAGGGCCGTTTTGATATCACATACCAATTTTATTTAAATCACAAACAAATATAAAGCTTTTTTGCGGAGCTTAATTTCAATATCATAATGATGAATCTTGTAACGTACAAACACGACTAATCAGTCATAATTTATATTTAAAGAAGTAATATGCATGCTCTTGCTATATGTCGCAAAAACAGATGACATTTAAATGATGTTTATGCATATGTTTACTTTAGCCATGGCTATCAAATTAATAATAGTCATTGTCAAATGCAAATAAATGTTGCTAAAATAGCGACAACTTATTTCAAATGTCATCACAGAGTCTTACATACAGTAATGTGTTACGCTTAAAGTTATTTACCACGTAAATACATGTGGGCTCGTGTTCTTATACTACAGCTTTCAACATTCTCATCATTTAAATAATAGTTAACATTTCATGTGTTTAAGTTTCGAAAAAAACAGTCGGCCAAAATCAAATCTTTACCAAACCCCCTTCTGATTTTATTGCATTTTATCTTTTTGCTTAATTTCTATTAAAAATATATACAGAGTATTCTGCAAACGTATGTAAAAGTCACCAACTTTCTGTCCAAAGCTGTTACAATGATCAACTTTCTGTCCAAAGCTGTTACAATGATGTTTGTCTTGAAATTATATAATAATAACAATGACGGTGGTGGATATGCTGCTGCTGCTGCTGCTGCTGCTGATGATGATGATGATGATGATGATGATGATTAAAGGTCACTTTTTTACACCCCTTTTTAAAATTGAATAAATACCAACGCTAAAAATGACCATTTTTTATACTTTATTTCATTTTTTTTTGAACGAGTGATTTCAAAGTATATGTCGTTAACACATTTTGCAAAACAAAAACAATATATAACTCTATGCGTACTTTTGGCTCACAAGATCTTAAAAAGTGTGTTTATAGCTGGCGATTGCGATTCCGAAAGCCGCCTCAGAGCCGGCGAGCCCGACGAAAATCCAGCTATTAATGCTACTGGAAAACAAAGATACATGCTCCGAGCTTAATAAAATAACTAACAGCATAAGATCAAAGATCTAAAAGATCTATTTATAAATAAATGCTGGTTAATAGGAATATAATATAATAACTAATAATACGATATAGATCATCTATATATAATTACATAAATAAATATAATGAAGAACTATTATGAAAATTCAAGTACTTAAAAAAGGGTAAGAAGCCGTTATATTGACCGGGCTACCGTCAGACGTCTGTTCACGGGCGCGATCCCACTACTGCTCGACACGGGAACTTTTGCCTTCTGTGTTTCCACCCTGGGCCGGTACGTTCCTGCTTAGTCATCATAACATACGCCCTATCGCTCTATTTACTGAATTCACTATGGGAAGCAACTCTGGGTGGATTTTCGAGATTGCATAAGGCACATATGGGTTACCGTCCTTCGGCAATAACGCGGACAAACGGTCTTTGAGTGCATATTACCGAGTGCCTGGCTTCTCTGGACGGTTTTGTCACGTGTCTCCGGAGGATGCTCTTCCATTGCATTTTTGAAACGAAGGTCCCACTGCTCAAATACATATTTAGATACTCATTTAGTTTGTACTTGTAAATTAACCAAAATATAGCTGGGATGAAACCTTGGCATTGATAATCAAGGTTTAGAAAACGCGTAAGTCTATTATGAACACGTGCTTGGCCAAGTATCTACAAGGAAGTCTGCATAACTGTCAAAAAATATAATCTTCATTGCGTCAACACCTGTTTCGAGCGAATCAACGCCTAACGCTGCGAGTGAGAAGTCAGTGCTGGTAGACAATTTCAATGACTGTATGTGCTTAACGCAAAACCTATGGGCTACCTCCAGTCTTTTAAAGGGGCCTTTTCACAGATTTTGGCATGTTTTGAAGTTTGTCATTAAATGCTATATATTGATAAATGTAAACATTGGATCTTAAAAGCTCCAGTAAAAAATCAAGAATAAAATATTAAATAAAAGAAGGTTACCCTGAACAGGACTCTAACCAATGACCCCTGGATTCCTGGACTAAAAAGCCTAAGCCTTAGACCACTCGGCCATCCTTATACAATGAGAGATGTTTTTTATACTTAATATAAGCGATCCTCGTAGTGTCACAAAATATAACGACAACAACAGAACTCTCCAAATTTTTCAATCGTTTCGCGTTGCAACGCTTTATAATTTTCAGGTTTTTAAATCGTCAAAAGATGCATATAAAGGCTATTTTAGAGCATGGTAAATGTTCAGTATTATATAAATAAAACTAAGTATACATTAATTAAAAATTCAAATAATTAAAAAAGGGTTGGGTGCCGTTATATTGGCCGAGCTACCGACAGACGTCTGTTCACGGGCGCGATCCCACTACTGCTCGACACGGGAACTTTTGCCTGCTGTGTTTCCACCCTGGGCCGGTACGTTCCTCCTTAGTCAACCTGGAGTCCCCGGGCTCCCCCGAGGGTCCCATATTGATGCCGAGCTTAGTGCGGACGCCCGATCGACACAGACGGACCTGACGGTAGGGCTCCCGGCCTCAAACCGTCCCCAGACCCCGGCCTCCAAGTAGCTGGATTACAGGAGCACGCCACAACTCCCGGCCGATAGACACTGTCTTTAATTGCAGTTTTAAATATACAGTCGTCATTTTTTATTATTGTATAACGTTTGTTCCATGTTTTATTAATTTTATTAATCTATAAAAGCGTTAGCAAATATGCTTTATCAAATCTATAAATATAAATAGCTCCTTTACTTATCGCACATTGAGACTACGTGGCAATACACGTCACTTGTGTATGTGCACAATCACAGATACGCTTGTTTGTCACTACAACTAGCCTACGGTCATTAAGTTTACATAAATTGAACGCCATTTAAAGACGTCTTGATTATTTCTACTGATGAACAATTCGCGTCGACTATTCTTATATATTTCAAACTTACATTGATAAAATGTGAGTATTGAATGCGATGGCATGTTAATAATAGACGACATATATACTTATTGAATGAATAATTATGTTTATAGTGTATTATAAAATGATCCCGAATAAAATATGCTCGACGAGGATGAGATTCGAACTCACGCGGGGAGACCCCAATGGATTAGCAGTCCATCGCCTTAACCACTCGGCCACCTCGTCCTACGCTTTATAGATCAAGTGGCGAAAAATTAATTCACGCATTTAATGTAATATTGACACAGAAAGATTTTAACTACCAACAATGTGTTTGCCACAAAGACAAGTATTCAATCACTGTTAACTAAATAATTTTATTATCTTTTATGGACTGTATTGGTCCCAATGACTTATTCATGAAACATGAAGGACGACGCAGCCGGCTGTCTCGGCTTAACATTGAGTTATGTTCTATTTTGGTAATCATCACATTATCTTCGACTTCTGGTGAATAAAATGGTCATGCATAATCCTCATTCTTTTTATTTAAGTGTAAAGCGTTTCATTTAAATATATTCAGTATGGAGCCGTTGATATAAATATTGAAGTATTGCATCATGTTATATTACGTGGTGTAGAAACACGAATAATCAGTCATAATTTATATTTAAAGAAGTTTTATGTATACTCTTGCTCTATGTCGCAAAAACAGATGACATTTAAATGATATTAATGCATATGTTTATTTAAGCAATGGCTATAAAATAAACAATACTCATTGTCAATTGCAAATAAAATATTTAATGTTGCTAAAATAGCGACAACTTTCCCAGTTTTTAAATAAGATTGAAAACATTTCATGTATTTATGTTTCGAAAAAATACAGTCGGTCAAGAGCAAATTTTTACAAAAGCCCCCTTCTGATTTTATTGCATTTATCTTTTTGTTTAATTTCTTTAAAAAAAAAATAATATATATATACACAGTATTCCTCAAATGTATATTAAAGTAATCAATTTCTGGCCAAAGCTGTTTAAACAAAGACAGATGCTCCGATCTGTAAGAAAATAAGTAACAGCATATCATCAAAGATCTATAAAAAAAAATGCTGATTAAATGAAACATGATATAATATGATATAATAATGATATAGACGTTATATAATATATTGACATAAATAAAACATATACTAATGATATATTCAAATACTAAAAAAAGGGTTGGGTGCCGTTATATTGGCCGGGCTACCGACAGACGTCTGTTCACGGGCGCGATCCCACTACTGCTCGACACGGGAACTTTTGCCTGCTGTGTTTCCACCCTGGGCCGGTACGTTCCTCCTTAGTCAACCTGGAGTCCCCGGGCTCCCCCGAGGGTCCCATGTTGATGCCGAGCTTAGTGCGGACGCCCGATCGACACAGACGGACCTGACAGTAGGGCTCCCGGCCTCAAACCGTCCCCAGACCCCGGCCTCCAAATTGCTGGATTACAGGAGGACGCCACAACTCCCGGCCGATAGACACCGTCGATAATTGAAGTTTTAAATATTAAAGAGTCATACATAGTTATTTTTTATTGTATAACGTTGGTTCCATGTTTTATTAATTTTATTAGTATATAAAAGCGTTAGCAAATATACTTTTCTATAAATCAATTAATATAAATAGCTCATTTACTTATCGAAAAGTGAGACTACATGTACGTGGCAATACACGTCACTTATGTATGCGCACAATAACAGATACGCTTGTTTGTTTCTCGCTACAACTAGCCTTAGGTCATTTAGTTGACATCTATTGAACGTCCTTTAAAGACATATTGCTGTGGCGTAAATCTAATCATAGTCATTTTAATAATTCAACTCTATGACAAAACAAGGTGTGTCGTGTAAGATCGCATTACCCTGGTGAAAATATAATAATTAACTCAATTATTTATTTGATCAAACGTTAACATGAAAATTTGTGCTTACCATTCTCGGTACTTAAAAGTAAAAACATATGTTTTGTGTGAAGTGATTTTAATTTTAAATACGGCAATCTATCTATCTATCTATCTATCTATCTATCTATCTATCTATCTATCTATCTATCTATCTATCTATCTATCTATCTATCTATCTATCTATCTATCTATCTATCTATCTATCTATCTATCTATCTATCTATCTATACTGCCAACCGCTCTTTCGAGTATTATAGGCATTTAATTTTGAATATTTAAGATTTTCAGACAGCTTTCTTAAAATATATTTTTAAAGTTTTTTTTATTCAATGTAAAACATACAATGTATATATGTGCATGGTCAAGAAACAAAGTGATGTTATACAGCAGTAGTAATGTCAAACATATTATACATGATATGCTAGTATTTACATGTGTTTTTTAATTGTTAGTGACATATTATGTTTTTTAATATAGTAATTAAAACAATAGATGAATTGCGTAAGGTGGGGTAGAAGACAACTGGACTTGGTTATGAAATTTTGATGTGTTTCCATTGTTGTTCAAAAATGTGAAGTGCATCGTTGTTGAGGGCTATTTCTTTTTCAATTTGGAACTTGAGTTTTAAATAGTTTATAAAACAGTTCACGGTAGGTGTTTGTTTTTTGTATTTCATTCTGAATATGAAATACTTCATTAGTATAATAATGTAGTTCACAATGTTGTTGATTTCTGGTAAATATGAAGGTATTTACACCGAAACTAATATTTAAGAGGGACAGTTTAACTTGTGTTTGTTGTTTCTCAAGAAATGTTTTCAGTTGGTTCCATAGAGTTTGAATATGTTTACACTCCTAGAAAAGGTGTTCTATTGTTTCAATGTGTTCGAAGCATACATCACATAAATTTGTATTGGATAGGTTGCACTTAAAAAGATACTTATTTGTTGTTATTATTCTATGAATGTATTTATATTGAAAATTTATCAGTGTGCTATCGATAGTTGCTTTACATGGCATGATAAATATGTCTTTCCAATTCAATTCTTGTTCTCGAAAAAGGCTTTGCCATTTATTTTGAGTTTTTGGAGTTTTCTACAGGGTTTTTAATTTGTAGCGTGTAAAATATTTTTATTTTTTTGTAAGTATGTTTTCTACGAATGTTGTTTGAGAACATGGTGTGTTATTCGTATTCGTTATTGATTTAATATGCATGGGTTTGATTTTGATTAATGTGTGGTACATCAGGCAATTACTTGATGGTATTCCGTATATGTAACATATATTATCAAAAGAATAGAAGTCCTTTATTCTGTAATCATAATGGGTCGACATATTTTATGTTTTGTTCAAACCAATGTTTAAAGAAAAAACGTCTTATTGTTTGAATTTATGTATTTATTGTTCCATAAAATAATTTGACTATGTTTTTGGAATTCTATATTATGAGTAACATTACTCCATGCAGATAGAACATTACATAGAAAAATGTTTTCGCTTGCAATTCCATGTAGGATATTATTGCTGATGTTACATTCAAAAAGTAAGGAATCGCCATATTTGTTTTAGAATTTTCTGGTAGAATAGTTTCCATTTACTCGTATCGGTATTATCTAGGTATCTTTTAGCCCAGCTGCATTTGATTGCATTCAGGAATGCGCCAATGTTCGTTAATTGGATACCTCCATTTTCTACGGATTGAATTAACTGAGTTTGTTTAATTTTATCTGGTTTACCGTCCCATATGAAATTAAATATTTTTGATTTTATATCGTTAATAATATCATTTGGTGTATTTGGGAGAACTGTTAGTACATAAATTAATTTAGGAAGTGCAAACGTGTTCAATACTGTGTTTTTCCGATAAGTGTAAGTTTTCGGTGTTGCGATGATTTTAAGCAGTTTTTTAAATTCTGTAATTTAGGCAGTATGTTTTTTAGAACTGTATCATTTTCGTTATTTGTAAATGTAATTCCTAACGTGGTAGCTTCATCTGATGTCCAATTAAATTTCATTTCTTTTTTGTAATGGACAAGACTTTGTTTTAATTTACCTACTCTTAGCACAGTACATTTACTTTTGTTAAGTTTAAGACACAATGTTATTCCGAAAAGGGTTTGCGACTCTATAAGGTTATGGAAAAAGTCGTAATTGTCTTTTTTTTTTAAAGTTGCATCATCAGCAAATAGTGTCTGTTTTATTTGTTCGTTATTTTCTAGCGATATGCCATTTATATGTTTATTTGATTGGATGTGATGTGATAGATACTCGATGCATATAATAACTAGAAATGGCGCGGCAGAGGCCGACGCGTATCCCCACGCCGCATGTTTGACCCAGGGGCGCCCCAGGGTTGGTAATGGGGCCATGCATAGTGGAGAATGACCGTATAATCATAAGAGTTGTTCAGTATAAATTTGAAGTAATTCGGTGTAGAAATGTAGTAGTTAATGTAAAATAACCTAAAAAATGAGTGAAAATCTATACCCTAATTTCTCCTCATCCTGCTCTCCTAACAAATCTTATACTGAATCAACTTCACTAACGTCCATTATGTACATGTCATCCTCATTGGAATGACTTATGAGATGGCTGAACATGCTCTCTTATAGCAAATCTTCTTGCTTCTGTTTTGGAAAAGTTATGTTTTGAGGTTAAATGGTTGACTAAATAGTAGCATCTCAGAAATTTTCTATCGCAATCTTGTACACAACAATGAAAATGTTGAATTTCATGTCTGTCTTTGAACATTTTGACAGATTTCAGTAATGAGTCTAAAAGTGTAATTGAACAAATTGAAAATGTCGGCCCTTTTATAGATTCTCGAGGCTCTATTCCATGAGTTTCTCATGCTTTTTATGCTTGACTGCATTGTATCTTTTCTCTCATATACATGTGTCCCTTTGCGTCAATACTTTATAATCACTTGTATAAACATTAGATGGATGAGCTAAACCATTTCACAGATGAGTTAACACAAACAATTGACCACTAAATACATCTCTGCGCTACTACTGTGTAACTCTATATGTGTTTTCAATACACAAGCTTCATTGTTGAAAAATTCCTTTGTCCGATGAAAATGCTTGCACTTCTTCTGATTGGGTAGATAACCACATAATAGATTTCGAAATCTAAACGCGGACCCTAAGTTCAAGGTCAAGGTCACAGTGGTAAAAAATTTCATGCGCATGGAAAGGTCTTGTCCAGATACACATGCGTACCAAATATGAAAGTATATCTGAAGGGACACAGCAGGTGTGAGCCTTTTTCGAATCGCAGTCGCAGATTTCGAAACCTGAACGCTGACCTCAAGTTCAAGGTCAAGGTCACAGGGGTCAAACATTTTATGCGCATGGGAAGGTGTTGTCCAGATACACATGCATACCAAATATGAAATCAATGTCTGAAAGGACACAGAAGTTATGAGCCTTTTTCGAATCGCGGTCGCAGATTTCAAAACTTGAAAACAAGCCCAAAGTTCAATGTAAATGTCACAGAGGTAAACAAAATTATGCCCATAGTGTTGTCCAGATATACATGCATACCAAATATATAAGCAATATCTGAAAGGACACAGTAGATGAGCCTTTTTCGAATCGCGGTCACAGATTTCAAAACCTGAAAACTGACCACAAGTTCAAGGTCATAAGGGTAAAAAATTGTGTGCGCATGGATAGGTGTTGTCTGGATATACATGCATATCAAATATGAAAGCAATATCTGAAGGGACACAGTAGTTATGAGCCTTTTTCGAATCGTGGTCGCAGATTTTGAAACCTGAAAACTGACCCCAAGTTCAAGGTCAAGGTCACATGGGTAAAAAATTGTATGGGCATGGAAAGGTGTTGTCCAGATACACATGCATACCAAATATGATAGCAATATCTGAAGGGACACAGTAGTTTTGGGCCTTTTTCGAATCGCGGTCGCAGATTTCAAAATCTGAAAACTGGCCCGAGTTCAAGATCAAGGTCACAGGGGTAAAAAAATTTATGCGCATGGAAAGGTCTTGTCCAAATACACATGAATACCAAATATGAAAGCAATATCTGAAGTGACACAGTAGTTATGAGCCTTTTTCGAATCGCGGTCGCAGATTTCAAAACCTGAAAACTGACCCCAAGTTCAAGGTCAAGGTCACAGGGGTAAAAAATTGTATGCGCATGGAAAGGTGTTGTCCAGATACACATGCGTACCAAATATGATAGCAATATCTGAAGGGACACAGTAGTTTTGAGCCTTTTTCGAATCGCGTTCGCAGATTTTAAAATCTGAAAACTGGCCTGAGTTCAAGGTCAAGGTCACAGGGGTAAATTTTTTTTATGCGCATGGAAAGGTCTTGTCCAAATACACATGAATACCAAACATGAAAGCAATTTCTGAAGGGACACAGTAGTTATGAGCCTTTTTCGAATCGCGGTCGCAGATTTTCAAAACCTGAAAACTGACCCTAAGTTCAAGGTCAAGGTCAGAGGGGTAAAAAATTGTGTGCGCATGGAAAGGTGTTGTCTAGATACACATGCATACGAAATATGAAAGCAATATCTGAAGGGAGACAGTAGGTATGAGACTTTTTCGAATCGCGGTCGCAGATTTCGAAACCTGAAAGCTGACCGAAAGTTCAAGGTCACAGGGGTCAACAATTTTATGCGCATGGAAAGGTCTTGTCCAGATACAAATGCATACCAAATATGAAAGCAATATCTGAAGGGACAGAGTAGTTATGAGCCTTTTTCAAATCGCACTCGCAGGAAAATCTCTGACCCGGCCCCACCCCAACCCCCATAACTTTTGACCCAGGGGTCAGATCAAAATTCCGAATAGTGCACCGTCGCACATATGCTCATAGCTACCATGTGTGTAAGTTTCAAGGTTCTTGTGCTTATAGTGTAGGAGATAATAGTGGCCAGGACGGACGGACAGACAGCGGAGATAACCACAATATCCCCACGCTTTTCAACTAGAGCTTTGTCACAGACTCGACGTATACCCCCACAGACTATTTTGCATGCTGTATTCACAAAACAAGAGAGGCTAATTTATGGCAATTTTTAAGAATTAATATGCCATTATCATTTATGGCCATTTTTGACCTTTGAACTCAAAGTGTGACCTTGACCTTGGAGATATCATGGTGAACAAATGATTTTAAAATCTCACAATGAACAGCATAGATATGGCCCGGACAAGCACATTAATGGCCTTTTTTGACCTTTGAACTCAAAGTGTGACCTTGACCTTGTAGATATCAACGTAATTCTTTCACGTGACACACCGTCCAATGATGAACAAATGTGCCAAATGATTTAAAAATCTCAAAATGAATGACAGTTATTGCCCAGACAAGCTTATGTATGGCCATTTTTGACCTTTGAACTCAAAGTGTGACCTTGACCTTGGAGATATCAACGTTATTTTTTTGCGCGACGCACCGTCCAATGATGGTGAACAAATCTGCCTAATGATTTTATAATCTCTCAATAAATGACAAAGTTATGGCTCGGACAATCTCATTTATGGCCATTTTTGACCTTTAAACTCAAAGTGTGACCTTGACCTTTGAGATATCGACGAAATTCTTTCGCGCGACACACCGTCCAATGATGGTGAACAATTGTGCCGAATGATTTTAAAATCTCACAATGAACAACTTAGTTATGGCCCGGACAAGCTTTCGGGACAGACCGACCGACAAAGTGACTCCTATATAGCCCCCATTACCATTGGTAATGGGGGTATAAAAAGCGTGGGGATAAATAGTGATGATGAGAGTGGACACCCTTGTCGAACTCCTTGTTCAATGTTAAAGCTGTTTGAAAGGAAGTCATTGTGAGTAATTATACTATTTATGTCGGTATAGAACAGTTTAACCCATTTAATGAGACTTTCACCAAAGTTCATATTTTCTAAGCATGAGAACATAAACGAATGATCAAGTGAATCGAATGCCTTTTCAAAGTCTGCAAAGCATATTAGACCAGATTTATTTGAATTGTTGAAATAGTTAATGCCTTCTATAAGACGAACGTTTTCACCAATGTAACGTCCTTTATGAAACCGGATTGAGATCTTGAAATGATTGATTGTAACATTTTTTTGATTCTGTTTGCTACTTTTTGTTGCTATTTTATAATCATTGTTAAAGTAAACTAATCGGGCGCCAGTTTGACAAGGATTCTAAGTTTTTTCAAGGTTTTGAAATGAGCGATATTATACTTTGTTTTTGAAGCGTGGTTAGACTTCCGTTGTTAAATGAATAATTTAGTGAACTAGTTAAATGTGTTCTAATATCGTTCCAAAATATTTTTATAAAACTCGATAGTGATGCTATCAGATCCCGGACTTTAGTTATTTTGCATTTCTTTAAGAGCTAATCCACATTCATATTCAGTTAGTAATCTGTCACATAATTCTTTTACCGCTTCATTTAAAGCATGATGTGCATTTCTAAAAAGGTTTTTTCGACATTCTTTCGTTAATAGAGGTTTTCGAAAAATAAGCGTTGTTCTTCAAGTATTTGATTTATGTTTGTTATGACTACTAGTTTGTGTTTAGTTTTTTTTTCGCTTCTACGTTTTTTTAATATTTTAAAAGTTATTGTATTTGGGTCTAAACAATTTTTTTTTACAACTTACGCTAAACATGAACAACTTACGCTCAACACTAACAATAAGCTTGAAATCAGAATAATGGAAAATATAAAAGATCACATGTAGGTGTGTTACTTTCCAGATCTGCATCCAGACATTATAATATATAAAATACCAGTCTTTTGTTGGTTAAACGCTGCTGTGGTTCCATGGCATGTTTACAGACATGTTCAACCCTTAAAGTAGAATTTAGTTCATGCATAAAAAACTAACGCTTGCTCAATGCCAGGGCTGTTCGAGCTGTCGTTACATGGTTTACATAGGCTACAGACGCACATCTCACTCTGCATACCATGTCAATCGTTGAATACACATAAATTGTTTTAAAATATTACAATATATATGTTTGTATTGTCTAACTAGTGCATAAAAAAAGAACATATGGACATGTAATCAATTACAAAACACAAAGTAAGCAGCCAAAAAAGTTTATTCCAGAATAGCCTACCATACAAGGTGTGCATTTATATGTAGATGTTGCAATTAACATTAACAATTCCTTTGATGCCATTTAATTTACTAGTAAACATTATTCAATCAAAAGTTTGGTGAAAGGAATAATTTATAAAAGTTACCTATAAAATATCATGTTTCCATGTACATTCGCATTTATTTAAAATGCATTTATTTTCCAATATTTAAACCCAGAATTGTAAAGAACATAAAGATAAAAGATTGACAAAAGTTGATAAGAAAATATAACTGAAACAAAGATGTATAATTGACAGAGGGATATACATTTGTATATGGATGTACATATTAATTGAATAGGTTTCATTCTTAAACAATGCAATTAGTATAAATAAACATTTTTCAAAGAACAAAACTATGTTATTATTCTTTAAAGGGAGAATAAGTATTGTGGGAAATTTCTAAGGACAATTTAATTTTAAATACATGTATAATCCAGAGCATGATAAACTGACAAAACAATCAGTGGCAGTAAGTGAGAGGAAACAAAAAAATACTAAGCCAATTAAGTAATCACTTGCACAATCAAAAGCACATTACACAACAGAAGCACATTAAAATAAACTGACAGTTTTTTGTTCTTACCACTACCTTTTTCCACAATGTTTATATAATTAAGTTCATAAAGTTAGCAAAATAAAATCCCAAGTATATTTTGTAAAATGTAGTGTTATATCAATTAGCACTGCAATGAAAAGTTATAGCATGTTTTGTAATTGCTTGCAGAAGACACTGAAATCCAAAGTGTACATAGCTTTTTTTCTTCTTTTTAAAAAATGTTTAAAGTCAAGTTAATATCATACACTGAAATCCAAAGTGTATGCTGACTTTGTAACTGCTAGCAGAAAAGTTGGTACTAATAATTAACACTGCAATCCAAAGAGCAATATTGCTTGTTGTTAAAAGTTCACAAAAGTAAATATCAGCAAGTTAATAAACCAAATATAATCCATAACTTCAGAAATCTGTCTGCAGTAACCATGACAACGTTCTATCCCAGGTCAGAGGTCACGAATGCCACTCCCCTCTCATAGAAGCTGTGATCCTTGCCGGATCCCTGACCCTCTGTGGCAAAGTCCAGTGTGAACAGAAGCTGGGCCCGGGTGGCATTCAGGTACACTGGCAGAGTGACCTTGACATCCTTCCCACCCTCAATGCTGTCCAGCCTGGGTATGGGAATGGAAAACTATTAACTGCCAGAAGAAATTTGTCTTGATTTAAGCTCATGATTTGACAATGGCTGAAAACACTGTCAAGCTTGAACGCACTATGGTTACACAGCAAATCTCATTCAAATAGTTCCCAGTCTGACACTTTATGTTCTACAGATTTGATCTAATATCGCATGAGAGGTTATGCTCAGATAATCTTTAAATAACTAAACAAATTGTCTTTTTGGTTTTATTTTGTGTTCATTGATTAAAGATAACTGAAGGTAAACTGAATGTGACCTTGTACGTGATGTAGTCAAATTCCCTACATCAAAAAAAAATTAAGCCAATATTAAGATTCAATTTTAATGAGATTGGGTTAAATAAAAGAATGGTGTGCAAGTGCAACAAAGAAACAACAGTAGTTGCCATTAACTCTTGTCCACAAGGAGACTGCTACAATAATCTCACATTATTGACGCTTATTAAATCTGTCTCATGGGGATTTTTTAAATGCTGACGGTAAAGTCGAGAAACCCAACTAGCTCACAAATTGTAGATGCTTACAAGTGCTTATTTAAACATTTAGTTCAAACCTATTTCTTTTAGATCGATTGCCTCAAAAGCATTAGGCTTATTAAAACATACTTGAGTCCATTTCCTGGGTAGAACCAGTACTTTGTGTCTTTTAGGTAGATAAAAAGAGCACGCCCATATTGAAGATCTAATCCATGGCTGCCCGTTCGCTAGATGGACACCATATCCACCATGCAACCCTGACCTCTGTTGAAAATCTAACAGTACTAGAACGTACCTGACCCATCTGAGCAGGGTAAGAGGCAAGTCTGTGGAGATGGTGGAGGACAGTTGCAGCTTGTTCTGCTTGCACACAGCTCCCTGCAGCTTGAGGCCAGTCACACAGAAACTGCATGCATCCAGGGAACCAGACTTACCATCTGTCACATTCACCTGGAAGAACATTCAATGTTTTCTTGTTTATTCTCAGTTTGTTTGTCATTACCCTCGTATGCATAGGTCATTTAAAACCCACTCCATATTTTTTGAGAAACCTGCTTAAAGAGTCATTCTGTGTTGTTTGTCATTTCCTTTTTATAACATAGGTAATTTAATACACTCCATTTTTCTTTGGGAAACCAGTGTATCAGTAATAAGTTCAGATACTTGGGCCACTAACTGATGTAGGAATAAGAGTCAAGGAGAAAATGAACAAAAAGAGTCCACAGACATATCAGGGACGACACTTTTATACCACAGTTTTGGTATTTTTTATTTAAAGTTAGTCTCTACTTAGTGAAAATTCAGTTTAGGTGGAAAGTGTTCTTGATTAGCACGTGCAGAGTGCACGGGACATTCTGGGACAACACTTGATGAACATGCATTAAGCCCCGTTTTCTCATAATTAGACTCAAACATGCACTCACATCGAGGTGTAGTTCCTCAAGGGACCAGCTGTTAGCCTGGGCAACATACTGTCTTGTGGCTGTGATGTAGGCCTCAGCAATGAACAGGCCTCCCAGCCACACTTGCAGGTTCTGAAACAAGGGGCTTGCACTTAGAATTTAAAATGGCCAAAATCATCATTTCTGAAAATTGATGTATAGATAATATAAACTGCAGGTTCTTTATAAGAACCTAAAAAACTTTCTTCTACAAAAGATTAACATTATTTTTAGCAACAATGACGTTTGCATAGCATGTTCCTGATCAAGACACACATTTAAATTTTATGAATTGCAAACGATACTATATGCAATAATTTATATATTTTAATCAAGAGCTAATATTTTGGTCTTGCGATGCAAAACTTCTGCCCTAGGCATTATATTGCCCTTACCAGTAACCCTTTACCTTCCAGAAACGCATTTTAACAGATTTGTAGCTCTTAGAAAATTAAATTGAAACTAAAGTCCTTTCTTGCTAAATTGAAGTTTTAAAGGTTTCACTTCCAACTCTTAAGGTACTGATGAGCATCAAACAGCATAAAACCTGAACAGACTGCAAGTTATTCTCAGGCTGTTCTGGTTTTATGCTGGTTGCATAGAGGCATTATCACTTTACTATTGAGTAGGCAAGGCTTTCACGCAGTAATAGACAACAGTGTGTGTTAGTGTCACCTTGAGTTCCTTGGCCCCTCCCTGAGCCACCTGGACCACAGCCTGCAGCTGTTTGATCCTCTGACTGAAGTCTGTGATCCACTGAATCACCGTGATCCCAGACGGCACTGTGTACCTGCGCCACGACTCGGGGATCATACCTGGGGAATACACACATCGCCTTAGCTTTTGTTTTGTTCAATTGAACAAATCATGTGATATGTTTTAAATTTTTATCAAAGGACGTTCATGACTAAAAACTTTGACAATTGCAACTTGTAGTCACTTGTCCTGATGAAAGTTTTCACTTGATACACTATCTCACATTTTAAACATATTTTTTTCAAAGAAGATTTAATTAAATTTTGCTTTTGCACATAAACTTAATTTTTATCTAAGGAAAAATGTGTAATATGCAATAGAAAAGAAATAAATTACAAATCTATGGAATATGGTTAAGCAGAAAAGTACAATTGTCTCAATAAAAATCATTTACTAAAAAAGTCTACAAAGCGAATTCAGTTTTTAGCTCGGCTCTTTTCGGAGAAAACCAGAGGTATTCTCATAGCCAGCTTGTCGTCCGCCGTCCGCGTCATGCTAAAACCTTGACATTGTCTCTAAAATCAAAGTGCTTCTACCTACAACTTTGAAACTTCATATGTAGGTGCACCTTCATGAGTTCTACACACCACACCCATTTTTGGCGTCACTAGGTCAAATGTCAAGGTCACTGTGATCTCTAAAAAAAAAACAAAAAAACACGCAGCCGAGCATTGGCACCGGTTATGCAGTGCTCTTGTTCCCATTTTTTTCCTCAATGCAATCTCGCCCTATAAACATACCTTTAGCAAGGTCTGCCATCATGTTTCTATGGTGATTGGTAGGCTTCTTCTCTCCCACACACACCTGTAGCACATCGGCAAGGTCCCGCCTAACATCCCCTAGCAGCCGACCTCCCAGGTTAACCTCGCGCTCGAAGAATCGGAAAAGGGGGTCCTTGATGTTCTCAATGGTCCTCTTCATGGCTCCAACAGTCTGGCAATATCAAGTAAAATATGATACACTTGGCAACAACAATTACAGGTATATACTACTAAAGAAATATGCCATGTATGTTAATTGCATAAATGAGAAAAGATTATTTGTATTACTGCTACTGATAGTTGGGTTATTTTAATTTGAGAAGAATCTTACAATGCACTATGTATGTCAGAGAGCCCATTATTACAGAATCAAAAAGCATACACGATGACCAGCCACATGATGTCCATTAGATATCTACAAATATGCCAAAAATTAGCAAATATAACGAATGTTTTTAGCTTTTATTTATAATTTAAGCACATATTGAAGCTGTAAAGCAAAAAAGTCCCAAACAACAACTTAATGAGCCATAATTCTTTCACCAGTGAAGCTTACATGCTCCAAACTCCCTCACAAAATGAAAAACATTGCCTACTGGCCTTACAGTTGTTTTTAGAAGCGATCATTTCAATACATAAATACCCCATGCACATAATGAATGTAGAATTCCAAAGAAACAAATAACATTGAAAGCTGTAATGAATTAATAAAACCAGCTTTCACACATATTTGACTCAATTTATAAACATTCGTTAAAGAAATTTGTATAAATTAAAGCTTAAATAAAACCAGCTTCGATACATATTTGACTAAATCTATTAACATACACATATAAATGCATTTTTTTTAATTTACCTATAACATGTAATCAATAACCAAAATCAACTTGAATTGCATATGAATACAATGTAGTCAAATGTGAAATCAAAGAATGAAATAGGATTTGGCATTGGGAAACCTTGGTAAAATGGGGGGTGGGGAAAGATAGATACATGTATGATACGTACCACTTCTTCATATCCCTAGCAACAGGTTCACTCACAAGTATTAACTTTCATTTGTTTAGTCAAAATGTTAACAAGTATACAAACATTATGATACACATAGTGCAACTGTTAGTAACATAACAGAAAATCATACAAGACAATCACTATTATATACAGGTTACAGTAGATACAACATATGAAATGAAATATGTACAGGTTTATACAATTTACATGCAAAATAACAAGAACACAGAAAGTTACAAAGACATTCAGATATTTACACCATATAAAGTTTTTGAGATACACATAGAAAGTCAGCAAATTAGTCATTAGTAACATGCTGAGTCAAGAAACTAGAAGAGAACATACAACATTCTACTGACAAAGTCGAAAAGTCAAACTAGTAAATTATATACAACAGTGTTATGTGCAAACTAATATCCACACATTACACTACAAGACAGATACATAACACAGTCTCCACTTAAGTCAACGAGCCCTAAACAATGTCTGTATAAATGGAACAAGGTCCAGAAAAGAAAATACAGAACAATGACTATCATAGCCAGTGACAAAAATAGACTTAATTTCCAATTTGTAGATGAGTGGATAGTAAATTTTTGCTCTTTCAAAATGGTCTTAATGTATGTGCATAAAGAGACGTCCAGGATTAGCCTGTGCAGTCAGACACTAGGCTTTCATGGATTTTTGTGTCAAATGAAAATCTTTTTTTTTAATTTTAATCAAATTAAGGTCTAAAGTTTCATCCCTGACTGGCCTGTGCAGACTTCACAGGCTAATTAGGAAAAACCCTTTATGCACATGCATTAAACCCCGTTTTCCCAGAGCATTTCTCATTTAATTTTTTTATGACCTGGAATCCAATACTTGAATGGAGACTGTAGTGACATGTGTTCACAGCCTACTGCTCACCTTGGGTACGAGGTCCAGCCATGTCTTTACAGAGGTGTGCAGGGTTCTCATCCAGGCGGGTCGCCCGTCCACCACTCGTTTCTCGTCATCATCAGGACTCAGGGTCACCAGCTCATCATCATCCTCCAGCAACTCAACCTGTAGGCAAATATAAGAGCCTCAGGCTTAATGCATGTGTGTAAAGTGTAGTCCCAAATTAGCCTGTGCAGTCTGCAGAGGCTTATCAGGGATGACACTTCTCGCTTTTATGGTGTTTTATGAGTAAAGGAAATCTCTTCTAAGCAAAAAACCAATTTAGGTGTTAAGCGCGGACTGTATCAGCTAATCTGGGACGACGCTTTATTAAAGCCCTTGCATTGAAAGCCATTTTCCAAGTGCAAGGCTCATATTTATATTTAAATGTAGAATACAAGTCTAAGAAGTGCATAATTAAACTTTATTATTTTTTAAATTTTCCCACAGATAACAACAAGAAACCATCAGAGACGGGTGATGCTCCCCAAAGTTTTTTTGTCACAATTATATGGCACTATATATTCAGATAAAAGGAAACGTCTTGCAATTCAGTAGTTGGGGGGACAATAATTTTTTTATAGAAAATGTCAAAGGGCCATAACTATGTAAAAAATCATCTGACCAGAACCCGCTGATAATATGTACATCTCCTCTTGGTAGTGAATCTTCCCATAAAGTTTCATTGAATTTCATTAATTTCCGAATAAGTTGCTGAGAAATAGCCCGGACAAAAATTTTGCACGGACGGACACACGGACGGACAGACGAAGCGGCGACTATATGCTCCCCCAAAATAAATTTTGGGGGAGCATAAAAAATATCAATTGGTAATGTATAAACTACAGGCTATTTGGATTGCATCAAAGATGTATTTTTACCTTCATGAGTTTAGCACACATGTCTGAGCCGTGAGTGGTGAGCAGCACTTTCTCTGCATTGTTTGGCAGTCCTAGCCAGGACGGTGTCTGTCTGTCAGCCTCCAGGTGTTCTGAGAATGCTACAAACTCCTCACGCCTAGGGAAATACATGGACAAATAATATGAATGGTATAAACATGGTCTTGCAAAAATGGGTCTCATGCCAAATGCCTCCAGCGTAGCTCCAAACAAGCTTGCTTCTATGCTAATCTTGTAACCAGATACCTTGTGCACTAAAAAATTCAAGCAAACGTTTAATGGTCTCATTAACCCATAGAGAAGCTTCTGACTAGACAGTGTTGATGCATGGGCTGGTCTGGAGATAGACTGGATACCTATGGCTTAAAAACCATTTTTGCATGATGCGGGCTGTATGTTATTGACATTTGTTAATGTGTTTGTTGGACCACAACACATTTCCGATTAAATAACAGATCTCAAGTAAGCGATCAAATGTTTAATCAATGCCTGATTCAGATAATATTATGATCAATCATTCACTTTATTACGACAAATTGACAATCCGTCCAGACATTTTAAACCGCGTCAAAATGCAAGGACTTAACCAATATCAGTTCATACATATAAGACAACATCTACCACCATCCCCCATAGCTCACCTGATGCTGTCGGGCATGGATATCTTCTTGCCTAAGCCCTCCCCCAGGCTAGCCACCAGGGTGAAGTCTCCCTCAAAGCTCTTTGGTGAGAACAGCTTGTCAATGAACGAACTCAGTAGCCGCTGAAATAACGAAGGTTTTCATGTGATATGTGGTTATATTAAACAAAAACCTGCCTCAAGAATTTGAAGACCAGAATTTTAAATACGGTATTTTCTTGGGAATACAAAGCAACTTTCTTCCAGATAAATTTTCATATGTCTTATATTCTGCTGCGTCTCATTCCTAGATAAAGTCAAAAAGTCACAATTGCCTAGATTCACAATGCATGGGTATAAATCTCATGCCATTACATATTTTTTTATATTACACATGTGTAATACAACATTTTTAAGCGTTTTCATTGGCTTAGTTTTCATTTTTTGACCAATCACATTTTGTTATTTTGCTGAAATGACGTTGCAACGTCAAATGACGTCACGAAATGTAAACAACATTCGGGATTTATCATTATGTTTGCGTAAATTTAATTATTTATTATTTAATTTGCTCATTTAAAAGCATGTGATAAAAAAGATCTGGCACGTGTTGTCATATCATACCATATTTTATTAAACTCGTCCAGGAAATTCGTTAGTAAGCTCGCCAAAGGCTCGCTTACTAACAAAATTCCTAAACTCGTTTAATAAAATATGGTATGATATGACAACTTGTGCCAGATCCTATATATGTGCGTATGTTTGTGGATCTTAACAAAGCATGCCTCCTGCTTATATGGCTTAAGGGTTCATTATTATATTGACAACCTCTTTAGATTCTGCACTGCTTCATAGAATACCCCTCCAACAAACTGCTGTACATCGATGCATACCTGGTCAAAGTTGTTGTCAATCTTGCCACCATAGATGCACTGTGACAGCAGGGTCTTGATGGCATCCCAGGGCACTTTCTCAGGGGGCAGATTGGTTCGACCCTAGACAAAACATGGAACATGCAGTTACCAACAAATATCAAACTAGTACCTTAAGGCCCAAGATATACGCTGAAGGTATTAAAGCATTTTGACGCAAATGGCAGCAAGCCCATACATAGCATGGCCTTGTTATAACTCTGACAAACCTGTAAAGTACACATGGTTTTATATATAAGATCATGTTAACTGAGTCTCGCACAATGGACAGAACATACATGGCATTTGAATTCCCTTTTCATATAAAACCCCCCTGATCTTTGTGCATTGCCAACCAGCATCAAATTTGCTTTTCTCATAAATAACTACTTTGTTTATGAACATCATTATATTTCATTAACAGGTATTTACTTCTTAATAGTTTTTGTTATTGTTGTATTCCTGGTGTTAACTTTACATGGACTCAAAGCCAACTGCACACTAAACAACCAATCTCACCAATGCCACACTGTCTATCCAGGTATCAAGCATGTCACAGGCCACCTTGAGGTCGGACTCAGTGAACTCGTACTTCTTGGCCCAGCCCAGGGGCATGTATCGCATCCTCTCCTGCACAATTGCGTGGAACCAGGCCAGCAGGAAGTACAGCCGTGCACGCTCATTGGGCTCCTATATGGTAGACACACAATTGATACAAAAATGAAAACACTTCTTTACACAAGGTAAAATTGTCCCACAAAATCTTTAACGTGACATCGGCATAGGTGTTCTGGAAATCTTAATCAGTCTTTAAACTGTAATATACCAATTAAATAAATGCCATGCTTTATTGGATAGAAAATGATTTGATTTTTTTTCAACAAAAAGTTGTTTTCCCCTCTTTGTAAATCATTAAGTAAGCAATGCCAGTTTAAATGGGTAATTGTAGAATAGAGCACCAACCACAGCAAAATCTCAAAATATATACCCTAACTTTATACCGTTCAAAAGACTAACTTTGAACACCAAAGCAGCACCAAATTCCCTATTGTTCACTTACCCTACACATCCTGGTAGCAGGAATAGTGCTGAAGGTTCTCAGCAGGTTAGCAGAGACACCTGGTGGGGGCTCAAACGTGAACACGCGGCCTGCACGCAGCAGGTTGGTAGGCAGCTTGGGGTTGATCTCCATGGTGAGGAACAGCCGGAAGGCCGGGTGGGGCGTGAGGTTGTGCAGCTTCTTCTCAAGCTGGACCAGCCACTGGGGCGCCAGGTGCACGTTCTTCAGCATCACCCATCGGCCAGACTTGCTGGAGGAGTTGATCACCTTGTCTGCCTGCGTGAAGCCTTCGGCAGAACCTGTGGCGGGATAGCATAGCTTTATAAGGATTGAAGTGACAGACAGGCTGAGTAGCATTTCTACAGAACTTTAAAAAGAAAGAGGTGCCATGGATGGTTTTCTAAGGGTGATATGTTTGATTTTATCATTCAGCACTGACCAATTAACAATAATATTGATACAAAATGCATAGGAATTTAAGTTTCAATAATTGTGTTGAAATGGTTGAATAAGCATGCATCAGAATCAGTGTTTTTTTTTATTCAAAATCGGGTCCGGTAATCGGCCCCATTCCCAATTGAAAATAGTATATATTTTCCCCAAATGGGAGCTGAAAATCCCCAATAGGTTTCCCAAAAAAAAATTATTTTTTTTTAACTCAATATTTTATTCAACTCCCATCCATAAAAGTTCAACCTTAGTAAATATATAATACTGAAAACACTTACATTCTCAATTTTGAAGCAATTTTTAGCAAAACAACAACACCAATTTCTCAATTTAAGTCAAACGCCGCACATTTTCCCAATCCAAAGTCCCAGTCCCATTTCCCAAAACACTGAGAATGATAAGAACTTTTAATTGGGTTATAAACTATACCAATGGATTACAATTCTAACACATGAACTGAAAAATAATTTTGCAAATGAAATTTGAAAATAATTTTACTGAACAACACTCAAGAATGGTTTTTATGTTTGTATTTGATAGCTGAACAATAACTCATTCTTGTACATCAAAAAATCAGTTAACTCTAAAACTGTAGAATTTACAACAATAATTGTGGTAAATCATTGAAAAACATCAGTGACAAACCATATTTGTCAAACTATGAAAGCCTTGCTGCTTGATTAAAGATTTTAAGTTTTTTTTGTTTTTGTTTTTCAAAAAGCATGTGAACAGATTAATTATCTTGACTGGCAAAGGGCTACTTTGGCTTAGGTTGGCCAAGAAAGCCAAAATTCTTACGCTGTTATTACTTAAAATAAACAATAAACAAATACCATGCCAAACTTTATAACTATTTATCAGCCCAATAACTCTTAATTTGTTTGTAAAATGTTGGTCTCTGTAACTTGTGACTATTGAATCCACTGCTATTTGATTCACAATCATATCAACCTCATTCAGTATCTCATAGAGAAAAGTCCATACTGACCAATGGCAATGGATGTGAGCTGCTTGCCCAGCTCTGTAGCCAGATCATCCACTCTGCCGCTAGCATCATATCCCGGTACTGAGCACATCAATACTGGCGTATTGGCCTTGATCTGAAGACCAACATGTAGCAATACACTAAACTGTACGTTCAGGTTCAATACAGCAGCAACAATGCAATCTGGATAAGTCACTCAGAAATTCAAAGTCCATTACTGGCCACAAGGTCTGGTTTTCTTATAACACATACAGTAATTTACCAAATTTTCACCTGCTATGCGGGCCAGTATTCTAAGAAAATGTACAGGCCCTCATACATTTTTACTGGTGTTAATTCAGGTCCCAGACTTTTGCTGAGACTGCGCAATGACTTTAAAAACACATAAGCAGATATATAAAGTAATGTTTTAAATCATTTTCTTTTACATTGTCCTAAGTAACAGTACCTCATTCTCCACAATTTCTGCAAGATCCAGCTCTTTATCAGCAGCATGTGCAAAGGTAGATCCAAGCACTTTCTCCACAAAGATTTTCGCCATGGATGTGAGACGATCCGGTCTTAGTGCCTGTACCACCAGTAGTCCATTGACAGCCTTGCCGATGGGCGCTGCAGAAACAATAACCATGCACTATTTTTCATGTTCTCATTTAAAACCATACTAAAATAAATATTATACATGCCTAGCATAACCGCTTAATGAGTTATTTAACTAATTTGCTTTTATGTCGTGAAAGCTTTGTTCCTGTCATGTTACCCCATAACATTGTGATACACACACCTTTACTTCATAAAGAAAAGTTCTCAAATCTCCAGATGAACTATAGCTAATTAACTCTATTATTCAGATTTTTCTATTCTGGTCATCCATTCAACCAATTATGTTTACGCAATTAGAACACTATCAATATCATTACTCTTTCTGGAATGTAATTTGAGAAACATTCATTTTTTAATCAAAGAAGAGAAATAAATAACTATTCATTACTCCAAGCTAAGAATTGAGACTGAGGAAGTCATCAAACTATTTCCTAGGTACGTACTTAGTTCTTTCTCTTCAGTCCACAGCTGGGGTATGTCTGTTTCTGGGCTGGCACTCTCCAACCAGGCCTGCAGCTCCTGTATGAAAGAAAACACTCATTGATAATTGATCATACACTGAAGTTTGCTTGCTTATCCCTTTGGATTTTTCGACGTTTTGAACAGTAAGGGATTCACAAACCACTAACAGTTAACACACTTTACCCATCATTCAAGGATTGAGCAGGAGACTTTTATATAGAAGTGTAAAGCAGTTACATAGATTTTCCTAAATTATTTCTATCCGTTGTAGACAAGAACAAGCACTTACTTTCTGTATAGACTTATATCTTGAATTGTTAAGGAAATTGCCAATGAAATCATATTGGATATTGCTAGCTCTTTTTATTAGTATGCTATTAGATATTTTTTATAAATCCATTAACAATGTATGCTTTAAAATATTAATTAATACACATAGTAGTAAGTAAACAGAATCGAGACCAAATCATTTTCACCATGTATTTATTCATAATAGTTTTTGTTATGGACAGGCATCAATACAGAAAATCTGCATTATTGAGACATGTCTTCTTTTATATTGGCTTTGAGGCCAATCTTATCAGGACAATTTATTGTCAGTGCATTAAACAAGTATTCGAAAATTGAAACTCAACTTGTACAAGCATTGTACCTTCTTTAAAGAGGAGACAGCATTGCAATTGCACTAAACTGTATGAGTGAGTGTGTCAAAGACAACAAATCTCAATTCACACACAATTATTTGAACCCTGTGACCCCATGGCAACCCACTTGCACCACATCAACACATTGTCTTACAACACTCTGGTCTTACCTTCTTCTTGTTCTGATAGCAGAAACATTAATGTCGAATGATAGGAAACATTATCATACAAAACAATCAATACATTGCTATACTTGGAATTATTTGAGAATCATTAAATACTTGTATTTGATTAGCATGTCACTATTTATACCAGATATGTTGCTTATCCCTTTCACTAGACAATGACCATATTTATAAAAAGTAAAATATCAAAGAGGTAAAGGTAACTTAACCATTGTATTAATAATGCAGCACATTTTTATCTAATATTAATAGACTTTAAAGAAAAAAACAATCATAATCATAATAATATATCATGTTTTGATTTTCGAAAAAACATAAGAGTTGTCCAAATGATTACGAAGATTTTTAAGCTGATTTTAAACATTTCGGCAACGGAAATCAATTCTCATTTATAACAAAACCTTCTAGTTGGCTGGTGTTTTAAGTTTAGGTTCTTTGTAAGATTAAGATCTGTTATAGAAATGAGGCCAGGCACCATACAGTCTAAAATCATGAAGAGGATCCTTAAAAGTGATAATTTCTAAAATAATCATCAATATTTATAATCCTTCATATTTAATCCGACCATTAAGACCTGTTTTACTTAAAAATATTCATAAAGTTCTATACAGGCTTTCAAATGATGAACTTGTCTACATACCACATTTCCTTTCACTTCATCAATAATTTTCTTAAACTGCTTGGTCTGGGACAACCTCACCAGCGCTTCTTGCTATAATAGGAGACAAAACTACATGCAAATAAGCCTCAAAACAGCCATGTGGTCATGAAATACATGTTAAGCCAATACAAACACTGTAATCAAAGTTGAGGCAAACTTTTATGAAGTTCAAATTTCATGCTTGTTATTTTAACTCGCAGCATACATTAAGGTAAACGCAGTGCATTCAGCAAACCAGCAAGAAGCAGTGGCAAAAAGGGTTGCTTGAAATTGTTTGCTAAAATCTCTGCATGACAAATATTCTAACAAATGCAAACCAGCAGATTAACTTAAGACAAAGCTTTGCATGAAAGCACAATTTCAAAAATGAACAAATGAATAGTAAAAAAAGTTTAATAAAAACATTCAAGACATAAATCGTCCATCAAACACAAGCCTGTGGTGCCAAATAGGTAAACAAGTTCTAAGCAATATTCATATGAGCCTAGCTCTAAGAAAACTGGGCTTAATGCATGTGCCTAAAGTGTCTTCCCAGATAAACCTATGCAGTTTGCACAGGCTAATCAGAGAAGACACTTTTCGCCTAAACTGTATTTTTGCTACGTAGAGACTTCCTTTACACGAAAAATACAATAAAAGCAGAAAGTGTGATGACACTGTACCCACATGAATTAAGCCCCTTTTTCGCAGACTCAGCCTCATAAGGGCAATCATTACACTTCCCACCTGTGACTGAGTGAGGCCCTGTATTGGGGCAGGTAGACGGCCGGTGAGGAGGGTCTCCTGACTCCTCAAGAACTGATGGAACTCCTGGTCATATGTGGACTCGCTCTGCAGACCCTTCAGGTAGATACGTGCCAGCTGGATGGCAAACGTGATCCTGTCCTCGTGTAGCATGCCTCGACCCACATGGCTGTACGTGTCCTGGAACATGCAAATACGTGGAAGAATAAAGAAATGATTCAACCAAACTATAACATACGAGTGTTACAAGCCTTTCCCGTCATGGCTGTAGGTTTCCTAACAAAGTGTGTAGAAGAACATAAAACAATGATCTCAAGCAAACAATTAGCACAAATGTTATCAAGGCTTTTTTTCCCATCTTTGCGAAGCAGCCTTTGGGCTTAGGTTGTTAAAAAATGACTTGCAAACTTTTCAATATTGTGACAAAATGAGTCATAGACTTGTCAATATTGTGAACATTCGAGTCTCCAACTTCTCAAAATTGTGAAAAACGGCTGATCTCTTGGGAGCAAAAAAAGCCCTGGTTATAACATTACGTGAGGCTGGAACTGAGTAGTGCCCCCTACCTGGAAGAGTTCCTGTGTAATTATGGCCAGCCTGCTGCCGTACTCCTTCACACCTCCCAGCTTCTGACTCTTCAACACCGCATGGAAGATCTCCAGGAAGAACTGCAGGGAGTACTGGTACAAGAAGTGGACCTGTGCAAAACAATGGAACTAGTGAGCTTCGTTATGGGAAAACTTGGCTTAGTACATGTGCAAAAAGCGTCGTCTTAGATTAGCCTGTGCAGTTTGCAGATTGCACAGGCTAATCTGGGAAGAAACTCTATGCACATGTATTTCATCCCAGTTTTCATAAAACAATGGATCAGTTCATGACATAATGAGTATGCGTGTTTCAAATGATACAAAAGTCTCAATCAAGTATAATTATGCGCATAGTACATGAATGCCCCACCTTATTGGGTCTGATAAAATGCTTAAGACGGGGGAACAACAAAAGCACAAACAAGGGTAGCAGTTAATGCATCAGAACATTATGAACATAAGCAAATCAGGAAAACATAATTACTGATATAAACCTTAAAAAAATTTACATACTTATTAAGTAACTGGTCATAACATTTCTGAACAGACATCTGTATGTACAAAGTTGTAAACTTCAATGAATAACATCAATGAGATAATTTAACAAATCAAACTAGCCATCATCTAGATACAACATCTGACCAAGTTTGGTGAAGATTGGATGAAAACAACTTGAATTAGAGATCAGACACTTAATACGGACCGACTGACTGATAGACAGACAAGCTCACTCCTATATACCCCCCTAAACTTCGTTTGTGGGGGTATAAAAACCCAATCAGTCATTTCCCGCTAAAAAGCAAAGTGAAACTGGCTATGTGCAAACAGCATGCAATCAGAACAACCTCTGAGTAACTTGCAGTCTATTCAGATTTTATGCTGTTTGCTGCTCATCAGTGCCTAATAGTTTGAATGAAAGCTTTAAAACTTCTAGGAAGAAAGGCTTAATTTTTAAGTTATTTTCTTAGGGACAACAATCACCTCAAAATGCGCATTTGAGCAGTAAAGGTTACAAACAACCCGCCACATGCCTGTTTGAGAGCCTCCAGTGTGAAGTAGATACTGCTACAGGAGCTGGCGAGGGGCAGGTACTGCTGGGACGTGGTCTCCACCTCAGCCATCACCACATCAGTCTCCTCCATCTTGCGCGCCACGTCTGCCGCCTCCTTCTTCAACTTCTCCAGGTGCGAGATGATGCTGTCATCGTCAAGGATACGACCCTTGACCTCATTGAGGGCCTGCAGGAGGGACTTCTCCAGCTGACGCAGGCGTACCTGGAACTCTCCCTGCAGCTTGAGAAGGTCTGAACGCTTCTCGTCCACGTCCGGTCTCTCGGCCTTCAGCACCTGGGGAAGATTGTGTGTTCTTTGATCAATGTGTGTTTTTCTCAATATCTGAGTTATAAATTATCATTTTGTTTCTATTATTAACCAAATTATCAATCCTTTAATGCATTGAAATGAAAATGGCATACTGCGTAACTTGTTTCCTGGGTAGAACCAGTACTAAGTGCCTGAAGAGAAATCTTATGAATCCTTTAAGAGTGGGGATCCCATCAACAGAGTGAGACTAAAATTTAGATAACAGGAATTGTTCTGTGTGTCTTGTGTGGAAAAACTTTGAAATCTCATTGCATATGCCCTTGGCATTATTATAAACCTTCGTTTTGAAAGTGAGTGTCAATACATTGCAGCAAAATGAAATTAAAGGTCAAAATAAACTGGTATAAAACTTCTATGCTTCTGAAAGATTCCAAATCTACAAAAGGATAATTTAAACAGGTTAAAATACTCACATTTACACTATGTGTGCCCACACTATTAATTCAATACCTCATGTATAGAGGGCATAGGAATACTAAGGGGCTAAGAAAAAATTCAAGCAGAAAAGGGCTGCTGCTTTGTTATCCCTCGTTAATGTAAATGCACTATGAATGGTAAGAGAAACACACTTAAATTGTACGGCATAGTATCAGGGATCCTGATTTCTTCATTAATTACATACATGGTTCAGACACTGGTCTTGGAGACTGCTTCTGGTAACAGTGAAGTTCACAAAGGTCACCCTTGAGCACAGATCTGGTGGGAACTCAACCTGTAATAGCAGTAAAACACATTTTATGAAAGTAACACGTAAAACCACATACTGAGGGCTGTGCAAGAAATTATATCCAATATAGAAATCTGAACCAAACAAATACTTATTACAAGCATTATAATGTCCAACAAGATATGCGTTTGTCTGAAACACTATGTCCACTTGTGCGCCCCTTTGAAGCTATATATTTGATCTTTGACCTTGAAGGATGACCTTGACCTTTCACCACTCAAAATGTGCAGCTCCATGAGATACACATGCATGCCAAATATCAAGTTGCTATCTTCAATATTGCAAAAGTTATTGCAAATGTTAAAGTTGGCGCAAACAAACAAACACACAAACCAACAGACAGGGCAAAAACAATATGTCCCCCACTATAGTGTTGGGGGACATAATAAAAGTTCAATGTACTCACATTGGGGTCTCTGGTGGAGAGGAATATGGTGAAGGAAGGTGACAGATCAATGTCCTGGTCTCCCAGGGTGATCAACACTCTGCCACCCGTGCGACGCAACTCACGGTTCAGGACGGGGTTCAAAATCGGGTCATAGCTCTCTACGTCCTACAAGAAAACATTGATCCTATGTACAGAGTCATGTTTCATGTTCATCAAGCAGTGGGATATAGTTTGTTTCATTGGATATTTTTCCTTTTTGAACAATATTTTAGTCATATCAGTGCGGTCAGTTAACCCTTTCTCACTCAGAAGCAAAGTGAAATTCAAAATGGCTATTTGCAAACAGCAGAAAACCAGAACAGCCAGCGAGTAACTCTCAGTCTGTTCAGGTTATATGCTGTTTGCTGCTTATCCATATCCAAGGGTTGGAAATGAAGCCGTTCAAACTTGAATCTAGTAAGAAAGGTCTTTAATTAAATTAACTTTCTAAGGGACTACAAACACATCAAAATACCTATCTAAGTGGTAAAGGGTTAATCAACACTGTTCATGGGTTAGCTAATTAACCAGTTCTGTGTGCACATACCTATGCCAGTAAGCTACAAGAGCACTTATTGAATCAGAGGTATGGGTAGAACAGCCATAGAAAGTATTTCATGACCAAACCCCACAAGCCAGGCTTAGGATAGAACCTGCAATACTCGGATTTGTAGTGTAGCGCTCAATCATGGATTATTGACTACCGACTAAAGTAAAAATATAACATTACTGAACATCCTGTTATGTTATTTTTCGCTTACAATTAAGGGCAAGTACAGCAATTAGAACAGCCCTAGTTGTGTCATGGATACCTTGTTCATCCTGCATCCTGGATATTGTAAGTTTGACCCCTATAAGGGTATGTTCAAATGATCTCGCTGAACACAATCATTTGAGAAGGTTGAAAGTGTAATTGTATATATATTATATAAATGTGTAGTATATTTATCTTTACCTGGACCAATAGTGGATTGCCAAAACGTAGGGCACTCTCCAGATTCTTACGGAACGAATCGTCAAGGAAACTGAAATTATAAAATATTTATTGAACAAGTACATGGGAATTAATATATGTAACATATATCATATGATATGAAATGAATTTGGTAAAGGTTCACGCAAAAGAGCATATCAAGAAATGCTTTCAATACATAATTTTCTCTGACATGATTTTCAAGAAGCCCTTTTGTAATGATCTACATGTACAAATTACAGTTAAAAAGTTCTATTTGTACTTTGATTTAATTTTTGTCTTTATACAATACATACCTAGTCTTGGTGATTTTCTTGTCCCTGTACTCGTTCATGATGAAGGCGGTAGCCTGCCCAGAGGGGTCAATGATCAGTGGGTAGCGGTTGAACCTCTTCAGCATGATGGCGTTCTCAGTGCACAGGTCATCAGCAGGCAGGGCATTGGCCTGCCACCTCAGGCGCTCATCAGCGTTAGACAGGTACTGGGGAAATAAGGATGGATATGAGCAGCACACTGGCAAAATGGGGCTTAATCCATAAGTGTTAAGTGTTGAACCAGAATAGCCTGTGCAGTCCATACAGGCTAATCAGGGACAACATGTTACACTTAATGGGATTTTCACTAAAGCTGGACTTCTTTTTAATGATAAATACCATTAAAGCGTTGTCCCTAATAAGCCTGTTCAGACTGCACAGGCTTTTTTGAGATGACACTTTACACATATGCATTCAGCCCTGTTTCTCCAGAACAGCACCCAGATGTATGAACATGAAATAAAGAAGTCTAATTATAGGAAGGGTTTTCCACTATTGCACATCATCATCTAATCTATAGTTGTTGTATTTGTGAGATGGTTTTATTTGAAGGGCTTATATTTAAAAGATTCAAGAGTTTGCAATTGAAACAACAAGTTTTCAAGATTGTTTTTATTATTTTGATTAGATTTGCTTATAATTTCATTCAGAAAAAGAATTCTTCAACAATCAAATGTCACACAATCAATACAAAAAAATGCATTCAATTAAAGACCATGTTGTGAGCACAGAACATGTATTAAGAGTTTACCTCAGTCCTGGCCAGGTCTGAACGGAACTGCACATTGGCCTTCTGTAGATGGGTGGCCCACACATTGAACAGATTGCGACGCATCTTCTGATCATAGTAGCCTGAAGAATAAGAAACATTCATTTTAAAGAGGATACATGTTGTTTTTGGTGTATGATCAAATTTTGTTGAAGAGTGGTCGCAGAAAAAATAGTTTAACCTAACTGAAATTCCAATACCGCTTGTCAGATATGTCCCACCTAAAAGTAAAGATCAGTAAGGATACACAAGTTGCTTATATGCCCAAGTGATGAAATACGAAAATTAATGTGGACATTAATGGGACAACTTAGAATAGTCATTGGTTGTTTTTATTACAAATAATTTTTGGAGGAATAGGTAACGGTTGTTATATGGAGGGAGTGACTAATTGCTGTAAAACTGTAAATAGATGAGCCACACTCTATGAAAATGGGGCTTAATGCATGTGCGTTGTCATCCCAGATTAGCCTCTGCAGTCTGCACAGGCTAATAAGGGATAACACTTTCCACTTGGACTGGATTTTCATTTAGGCCAGGCAACCTTAAAACAAAAATTCCATATACTGAAAGCGGATATTGTTGTTCCTAATTAGCCTGTGCGAACTGCACAGGCTATCTGGGACAACACTTCAGGCACATGAATTAAACCCTTTTTATCAGAGCATGTCTCACATGTATATCCTCAACAACCAATCTGATGCCTACCAGCATATGCCATGAAGGCAGAGGAGAGCAGCACGTCTCCAATGATGGTGGCCATCTGGTTCTTGAATGTGACGCTGCCTGCCTCCCAGCGACCCTTCTCACCACCCAGTGAGTTCAGCAGGGCAACACTGCGCTCAACCTACACAACCAATACTCACAGGTCAATAAACACATTTTTATATGAACACTACCATTTCGAAAAGGTCTGTCATATGGAGGGAGTGAGAGAATAAAATTTTATTTGTTTACATACTTATGCCAGTAACTGACAACTCCATTACATGAAACAGAGAAATGGGGTGTTTCCAGCTCTACAAACAGTTCACACATGAGCCTCCCTCAGGGAAAACACAGGCTTATCAGGGAAGATACTTTCCTCCTAAATCTGATTTTCAATTAGAAGAGACTGCCTTAAAAAAAAAAAGATTCATAAAAACAGAGTGTGCCGTACAGGCTAATCTGAGACCGCACAGGCCAATCTGGGAAGACACTTTTTGTACATACATTTAGCCCAGATTTGCCAGCCAGGGGCTCACATGAACGATGCTCACTCCCACCACCCCAGCCTACCTTCATTTCTACAGCGGAGAGGTCAGCCTTGATCGCCTGGGCCTGGCTGATGAGCAGTGCGTACTCCTCCTTGTACTTAGCGATGCTGCGCTCCAGGTCGGCTATCAGCTTCATCACCTCGTCTCCCTTCAGCTTGTTGTCATTGGCCTGACTCTCCAGGTCCAGGAGCTCATTGCGCAGCGGCTCCACTCGCTTCAGCATGTCCGCATAGTTTATCTAGGCACATACAGGGATTATGCATTTTATAGTTGTTGTACTTGAAAAAGATGTAGCTAGTGGTCAATGTGTTTCCATTTGGTCAATTCTTCACAGTCATAATATTCAAATTAACAAGCAAATTTGTTGAATTGATATCCCCCGCTGATATGCTTCTGGACACAAAAGTGTTATACAAAGGACCATAACTCTGTTATTATCAGATGGTGTACAATGCCATTTGGTGTGCATCATCCTATCATCCATTTATATACTCATGCCAAGTTTCAATGAAATCCGCCAAAGCACTTCCAAGATATGGCTCTGGACGGACGGACGGAAAGACGGACGGACGGAAAGACGGAGGGACAACGCCAAAACAATATCCCTCAGCCTATGGCGGGGGATAATAACTTTCTTTTTAGCTTACGTGTTGTATTGTCCATACATAGCCCACTTTAAAATTAATAATTCCAATGTGTTCTATTTGCACGGTATCACCCATTGCCCAACTTCCCCAAGTCAAGTATTCATTTCAAAGTAGTTCTTCATGTTATTTGTACCCAGGAAGATACATATACAGTGTTCTCCGGAAGCACCGGCGGCCGGCGATTTCGCCGGCTACTGACAGTCTAGGCGCCGGCTACTTTCCCAAAAAATATCAATTTTAATTCCAGTTGTGACGCGATTTTTCAATTTCGTCTTTCAATTAACTAACCGGATGTTTCTATTCTAATGCGCGTTAATTATGCGCCGAACAGGAAGAAGCACGGATAAAACCGATCGATACAGTACACTCCACGCGTTTTCCCCAATTTCTCACGCTTCTCCGCGGGCAGTGACCTGGAGGGAGATTAAGAAAATCCCGCGATACGCGGCGTTTGCATGATTTTGGACGCGGCGGTTAACGATCGGCAAAATTGATAAGCCAACGCAGCGGCCCTCGGCGTTGGCAACGCGGGGGAAACTCCGCGTTTAACGAGATAACGATCAATTTAACGTTGTTTGACTTCCTGATTTTCAAATAAAATTACATTTATTACAAGTACATACATGTAGTATAATATATACAATTAAAAAAAACAACCAAGATAGATCGATCCCGACGTGGTTGTAGAAGTAGTTGTTGTTGTATAGAAAACTCGTTGATTTACGACAAACAAAGCGTTGTCTTTTAACTGATACTTACCAATTAATATAATCACAGTTTGCAACATTGTTTTTATTTTGATAATTTAATCCAAAGTTTTTATGTTTGCAGGTGTTTTTTCTATACTGAACATGTAGACAAATGACCGAGGACCCTATTAAAAGTCTTGCAAAAATGTGTGAATTGACAGTTTGACGTCATGAAAGAAAAACCGCTTCCTGTCTGAAGGCATGAAAAACACACTGTTCTCGCCGACAAAATTGGCTTCCTTTGTTTGACAATCAACACGCTAAACCAGTGGGGTGTTTATAACTCAATAGCAACTGTCGAAAGATGTAACTGCATGTGCTTAGCTCCGCCTTTCGAATCTTTTACAGGGAACAAAGGGTGGAGTTTAACAGTTAATTGAACACATGTTTTACGAAAAGTTGAGTCCTGAATGGCCGTAATTACTTGGTCTAAGCTCACAACAAATAAATCTATCTCGGATTTTCCTACAAAGGCCATTTTCCCAACTTTTTGTACAGTTACTAATAATGGCGTCCGCGTGTTTACGAAATTCGAAACACATTCATCCTAAATAACGGTGTCTTGTTGGATAATTACTGGATTTTATTTTTTTATTTTATTTTTTGGTATGCCCATTAGCACACTGCTAACGCGGTGTTGCGCGGCGGTCACTGATAAGAACGGAAATCGTCTGCATTTACCGACTTGGCTAAAGTAATACACGCCGCGGGAATTAGCGAACGCGGCGTAATGCCGAGCGTTTTATCGAGTTCACCTCGCTTTCCAATGCCGCGTGAACACTCGCTAGCAGAAAAAAACCCGCGGAGGGAGCGCGTTTTTTTTTGGGGAAAACGCGTAGAGTGTACTGTAGTTCGTATCTTTCCGTAAAAGATTATTACCCGCTGTTTAAAGAATACCAAGATGCCCTCGACGCCCTTGGCATGGATGACCAAGGATCTGGGCTAGATTCTGACTATGGATCTTCAGATTCAGATTATGAAAAAACAGTTGTTGCAATTTCATGTTTCTTTTTTCAAAGTTTGTGAGAGAGTTATTCAATAAATTTCAAATAAATATTTTATTTTCTATGAAAAATGCTAGGTTACTTCAATCTAAGAAAAACTCCCTAAAATGCACCAGATTGCACCATTTCACTCATGTACTTTTAAAAAAATCCTGGGGGAGACCCCCCATACCCCCCTGGCAGGAGGGGATACCCCTCCCGCACCTACCCCACTCGCCACTTCGCGGCTCGTGCACGCGACATGCCGCGTGCTTAGTCACTGGCTACTTTAAAATATTTCTGGCTACTTTAGATTTTATGGAGAACACTGCATATACTGGGTATTACTTTCTATGTCTTATAATTTATTGCAAAGTGGCTTGATTCAGCATAAGAATATCAACATAGATGTACAAAGGATGCTTTAACTTAGTGTGCATGTTTAGCAAATCTGTTTGTCAAAATACATGGGTACATGTATGTTAAATGCAAACAGTTATGCTTATCACATTAAGTAAAATCTTTTAAGGTGCAAGATAACATTTTTTGTAATTTTCTGTTCTGAAAAAAATATTGCAATTGGATAAATACACCAGTAATCAACCCAATACAAAAATCTCACTTTTCATTGGTCAGTCAGGTCACATGCTGATTGCATATCACTAAATAACATTTAAGAAGCATTAAATATTAGGTTGTGGTTTGTTAAGACAAATGAAACTGTCCAATAATTATGTTACAGTGCTTCTGACTCCATAGTGTGTAATACAGGAACAGTTTATTTATATTTGGTTCAAACTATACCCTTGCCCTGCAGTATTTAACTCACTCAGTATCTCATGACAAAGGGTCAGTAAGGTGTCATGTAATAAACAATATGTTAATAATAGTTATAAACTGATGTTACTTTGCTGCCAGAATCACACAAACACTAACACCCACGTCCTACCTGAGCAATGGCCCATTTCACCATGGGTCCGCAGGCCAAGCTAGCTCTGTTGACCTTGTCATAAGTGAAGTCTGGGTTGCTCAGGTACTTCTGCTTCATCTTAGCTCTGATGTCATCACTGCAAGGATGGGAGAAATGATATATGAATGTAGAAGCAGCATATCTGGAGGTACATCATTTAACAGGGCT
Organism: Dreissena polymorpha; assembly: GCF_020536995.1. Lineage (NCBI taxonomy): Eukaryota > Metazoa > Mollusca > Bivalvia > Myida > Dreissenidae > Dreissena > Dreissena polymorpha. Next base: position 67,604,161 of record NC_068357.1, read on the forward strand.
CTAATTAAACTTGTGAAGTTAACAGTAGAAAATGACTGAATAAAAAGGTAAACAGTTATGATTTTCAGAATATAATTTTTATATTTAGTCAATTGGCATCACATTGAGTCAGAAATAGAACTTATATAAAATCTAAATTCAATTCATCAAAATAACAGTCAATTAAAGCCCACATTTTACTTAAATATACTCCATAATAAAAATAACTATACAAGGCAAGATATATTTTGTGTTTTTGTTGTGTTCTGTTTTGTTTATCAAATATTGTAATTCAAACAACAATGTAACATTTAGACAATGTCATTCAACTAACATGTATCTCATTCATTGTTGTAGTTAAGTTTTCATAGTCTGAAAAGATTGCTAAAATGTCCCTGAAATAAGCAAACCCTGCATAGATATCATCACAAAATGAACCACAAAACACAACTAAGTAAAACTGGGTAGTTTCAGATTTATAAAATAAGAGGGATTCATATTTATACATGACTAAATAATAGAGATTCAACTGGGTAAGTCTTTCAAAAATAATGTACAGTAAGAGTACTCCAAACTGCATGATTCCAAACAATACAGATAAGATCGCAAGTATGTACATGAACAGAATTGCATATTTTGTCAGCTGTCAAAGAAAGAAGGATATAAACCTACAAAATTAAAGTAAACAAGCAAATTCGTTGAATTGATCCCCCGCTAATATGCTTCTGGACACAAAAGTGTTATATTTGACACTCGGCTAAAACAGCATTTTTTTTTTAAGATACAAAGGGCCATAACTCCGTTATTAACAGATGGTGTACAATGCCATTTGGCATGCATCATCCTCTTGTCCATAAATATACCCATACCAAGTTTCAATGAAATCCACCAAAGCACTTCCAAGATCATATGGCTCCGGACACAAAAGTGCCGGACGGACGGACGGAAAGACGAAAGGACGGAAAGACGGAAGGATGGACAATGCCAAAACAATATCCCTCCGCCTATGGCGGGGGATAATAATTACCAAGAATAAATGTCTCAAAATATACATATTACAACTAAAGCTTTGTTACAGACGTGACGTATACCCCACATGCTGCATTGACACAGACTATTTTGCATTCGGTCTTCAGAAAACAAGAGAAGCTAATTTATGGCGATTTTTAAGAATTATTATGCCATTATCATTTATGGTCATTTTGACCTTCGAACTCTTGAATTCTTTCACATGACACGCCATCCAATGACTGTGAACAAAATAAATGTACAGAGTCATTTTAAAATCTCACAATGAATGACATAGTTATGGCCCGGACAAGATTTTTTATGGCCATTTTTGACCTTTGAACTCCAAGTGTGACCTTGACCTTGGGGATATCGACATAATTCTTTCGTGTTACACACCATCCAATGATGGTGAACGAATGATTTTAAAATCTCACAATGAACAACAAAGTTATGGCCCAGACAAGCTCATTTATGGCCATTTTTGACCTTTGAACTCAGTATGACCTTCACCTTTGAGATATCGACTTATCTCTTTCGCGAGACACACCGTCCAATGATGGTGAACAAATGTGCTAAATGATTTTAAAATCTCACAATGAACGACAAAGTTATGGCCTGGACAAGCTCATTTATGGCAATTTTTTACCTTTGAACTCAAAGTGTGACGTTGAAGATATCGACGTAATTCTTTCGCGCGACACACTGTCCAATAATGGTGAACAAATGTGCCAAATGATTTAAAAATCTCACAATTAACAATATAGTTATGGCCCGGACAAGCTCAGTAATTGCCATTTTTGACCTTTGAACTCAGTGTGACCTTGGAGATATTGACTAAATTCTTTCGCGCGACACACCGTCCAATGATGGTGAACAAAATAATGTGCCAAATGATTTAAAAATCTCACATTGAACAACATAGTTATTGCCTGGACAAGCTCACTTATGGCCATTTTTGACCTTTGAACTCAAAGTGTGACCTTGACCTTGAAGATAATGACATAATTCTTTCGCGCAACACACAGTCCAATGATGGTGAACAAATGTGCCAAATGATTTAAAAATCTCACAATAAACAACAAAGTTATTGCCCAGACAAGCATTTTTCCTTTGAACTCAACGTGTGACCTTGACCTTTGAGATATTGACGTACTTTTTTCACGCGACACACCGTCCCATGATGGAGAACAAATGTACAAAGCCATTTTAAAATCTAACGATAAATGACATAGTTATGGTCCGGACAAACTTTCTGTTTAAAACGCACTATGTGACCTCGTGGCCTAGTTTTTGACACGGCATGACCCATATTAAAACTTGACCTAGACATCATCTAGATACATCTTCTTACCAAGTTTGGTGAAGATCAGATGAAATTTTCGGGACAGACAGACAGACAGACAGACCGACAAAGTGACTCCTATATAGCCCCCATTACCAGTAATGGGGATATAAAAACATATAGGTTTATAATTCGGGGGGAAACAGAACATTTGTAGGGGACCTTTGAACTGCCATCCACCCATGCAGAACTTACGCAATATCCTCAGTACTAAGAGCCACAATTTTACTAATGAAGTCATCCTTAACAATAATGCCACGGATGGATTTCCAGTCACTGGAGTTCTCCCCAAGTAACAGACATATGGCCTCCAAAGTGTTCTTTACGGCTTGCGGTGGGTTGGCCATTGATCGTATCTCGACCAGGTCCTTCTTTTTGATAGATTGTACGGCTAAAATCCAAGAATGCGTGCAAAATGATACTGAATTATCTAACTAGGCTAAGGTGTCCACATAGGAGGGGGATCATAGCTTAACATTTCAAAATAGTTCTTATGGAAACCCTGAACAAATTTTAAAAAAAACAACAACTTCAGTTCCAATATTTCTTCAGTATTAAACAAGAGATTGCCAAGCAAAATTGTCCCCTACCAGTAAAACTCCACCATTGTCAGTATTTTTTTTATTTTTTTTATATATTTGTTGCCATAGCAACCAGAATTCTCGATGTAGGAACAAAATGAAATGATGTGCATAATCTCCATATTGCCATCTATCCATGTTTTAAGTTTCATGAAAAAAATATGAAGAACTTTTAAAGTTATCGTAGGATCCAGAAAAGTGTGACAGACTAACAGACAGAAAGCAAACCACAAGTCCCCTCCGGTTTCACCGGTAGGGGACAATAAGGCAACTTTCAATTCTAAAACATAAAGGTAAAATAAGGAATGTAAATGATTACCAAACCTTTTGAAATTCAGCTACAGATCCCCCTCTCCAAGTGCGCACACATTAAAACATCTAATATATTAAAAATGGCAGACTTACGTCATATCGTCAGTCCTAAAATTGATTATACTGGGTATGAAGTTACTGCTCATGATAATCGATCTAATAGCCTTCCAGTCAGTCTCTTGCTGGCCTAGCATCAGGCAAATAGCTTCAAGTGAGAGCTGCACACGGTCTGGAGGTTTGGGCATGGCTCGTATCTCAGCGAGATGCTGTTGCTTTATGGATTTCACGGCTGTGCGCGGCATGGCGGGGTAGAGGGAAGAATGTGCAAATAAACAACAGGTAATCCAGAGCATGCGTTGGTTATATGTGGAAAACAAAAACAGGCAGTGTGCACTGAGTAATAAAGAGGGTTATTGTAGCTTTTAATGTTCAGCTACAATAATTATTGACTTATTCTGGGCAACAGAGCACCATGCATGTGCTCAAAGCGTCATTCCAAATTAGCCTGCGCAGTCCACACAGTTTAATGAGGTGTGACTTCCGACCTCAACTGGATTTTTGCTAAAACGAGACAACCTTCTAGCCATAAAAGCACATAGTGTTGTCCCTAATTAGCCTGTGCGGACTATACCGACCATTATCAGACAACACTTAAAACACATGCATTAAGCCCCATTTCTCCTAGATAGGCTAAATTATTTCAATATATTCTGTAATTATAAACTGGGTATATTATTTTATTTTTATAACTGCATATTCAACTAGAGCTTTGTCAAAGACGTGACGAATACCCCCACATGCCGCATTGACACATAATATTTTGCTTGTCGTCTTAACAAAAAACAGCGGACACCATGCTCAATTTTTAAAACGCACTAAGTGACCCCTTGACCTTGTTTTTGACCCAGAAAGGCCCATGTTCTAACTTGGCCTTAAGATCATCTCCATAAAACTTCTGACCAAGTTTGGTGAAGATCGGATGTAAACTACTTGAATTAGAGAGCGGACACCATGCTGAATGTTAAAAAACGCACTATGTGACCCCGTGACCTAGTTTTAGGCCCGGAATGGCCCATGTTCAAACTTGTCCTAGAGAACATTTAGATAAAGCTTGTGACCAAGTTTGGTGAGGATTGGATGAAAACTACTTGAATTAGAGAGCGGACAACATGGTGAGGTTTAAAACGCACTAAGATACCCCGTGACCAAGTTTTTTACCCAGCATGACCCATATTCAAACTTGACCTAGACATCATCTAGATACAACTTCTGACCAAGTTTGGTGAAGATTGAATAAAAACTACTTGAATTAGAGAGTGGATAAAATTGTGATGTTTAAAACGCACTAAGTGACCCCGTGACCTTGTTTTTGACACAGCATGACCCATATTCAAACTTGCCCTAGACATTATCAAGATACCACTTCTGACCAATTTTGGTGAAGATTGGATAAAAACAACTTGAATCAGAGAGCGGACAACATGGTGAGGTTTAAAACACAATAAGTGACCCCGTGACCTAGTTTTTGACCCGGAATGGCCAATGTTCGAACTTGACCTACACATCATCTAGTCACAACTTCTGACCAAGTGTGGTGAAGATCGGATTTAATTTACTTGAAATATAGAGCGGACACCATTCTCAATGTCTAAAAGTACTAAGTGACGCTGTGACCTAGTTTTTGATCTAGCATGGCCCATGTTCGAACTTGGCCTTCAGATCATCTAGATAAAACTTCTGACCAAGTTTGGTGAAGATTGGATGAAAACTACTTGAATAAGAGAGAGGACACCATGCTGAATGTAAAAAAACGCACTAAGTGACCCCGTGACCTAGTTTTTGATCTGGCAAGGCATATGTTCGAACCTGGCCTTAAGATCAACTAGATACAACTTCTGACCTAGTTTGGTGAAGATCGGATGAAAACTACTTGAATTAGATAGCGGACAACATGCTGAATGTTTAAAACGCACTAAGTGACCCCGTGAACTAGTTTTTGACCCGGCAAGGCCCATGTTTGAACATGGCCTTAAGATCATCTAGATACAATTCTGACCAAGTTTGGTGAAGATCGGATGAAAACATACTTGAATTAGAGAGCGGACAACATGCTGAATGTTTAAAACGCACTAAGTGACCCGTGACCTGGTTTTTGACCCGGCAAGGCCCATGTTCGAACTTGACCTAGACATCATATAGATACAACTTCTGACCAAGTTTGGTGAAGATCGGATGAAAACTACTTGAATAAGAGAGCAGACACTTAATACAGACCGACCGACCGACAGACAGACAAGTTCACTCCTATATACCCCCCCTAAACTTCGTTTGTGGGGGTATAATTAAAAAATTTAGTCTTTTTTAAAAAATATTTAGTTTTTTGCTTTATTGTTCAGTGCACATCACCTTTCCCCAAGAAACAATGCATTGCTCTATTTTATTATCACACTTGATGCTGGTATAATGTTTTCCAATGAGATGATACAATGAAACCTTAGTCAAATTAATATTAACAATGTAGTTCATACATTTAAGATTGGTTGTTTTATCAGTGATTATTTAAAGAATTCACAGTTTTAGTATGTATGTATGTCTACATATAGTATTATAAAAGTGTGTCATAACCTTCCATTACCAGATTATTGCATATCAATATAACAAATATTTGAGTGAGGTTAGGTGATGCTGGAAAGCTGCATAAATTAACTTAAGAATACATTTCCACCATCATTTAAAGCTTTGAGTTTGTCCCTTTATATAAATAAGTGCAGTACAGGGTTATGTGTATGTATTTGCTGAATATGTATTCTACATAAGAAGAAACAAGCTAAAGAACATGTTTTTAGACACCAACTACTAAAAGATATTTTATAACGAGATGATGAATGACAAAAACAAGAGCACCACATAACGGTTGCCACGCTCAGCTACGGGTGAAGTTTTGAATAAATGAAAGCTTGTCATAATTTTTTATTTTTTTTAAGGTCACAGTGACCTTGACCTTTGACCTAGTGACCCAAAAATGGGTGTGGCGTGTAGAACTCCTCAATGTGCATCTACATATGAAGTTTCAAAGTTGTAGGTGGAGGCAATTTGATTTTAGAGCCAATGTTCAAAACCTTAACAAAATGTTAAGGTTTTAGCACGACACGGACGGCAAGCTGGCTATGACAATACCTCGGGTTTTCTCCGAAAACACCAAGCTAACAAGATGTTCATATAATAAAAGGGAATGCACAACTTAATTTTAGCAAAAGATCGAGTAGCAACAAAAGATGAGGAAGATACAAGAGGACAGCAAGTAACATAATATTCAGAGGACCTAGGATGTGCCAAAAAAAGGAACCTGGCCAATAATTATGTTTGTTTTGATATTTCATAACTAATATCTTTAAAGTTTCGTGTGGTTAGAAAAGCATGAAAGGGTGAAGTCAATAAATTCTGTAAAGTAATCTAAATGTGTCCATTAAATTCCCGCCAAAGCAACCACTTTCCCTTAAACTATTTCAAGCAGAACTCAAGATGCAAAGATCAAGCAAATGAGGGGTACAAAAATATCACAACATAAAAAATTGCACACTTTTCCCATCTTGCCAATTTTTCTGTTTATTTTCATGTAATTATACTTTTTATCATTAAAAGATAATGAAATATTTTTGCAAGAAACATGTTGTGATCATACATATAAAATAACATAACAATAAAGAAATAAAAATAATTATCAAATTGCACCTGAATGTAAAAGTCAACAAGCAAATTCGTTGAATTGATATCCCCCGCGAATATGCTTCTGGACACAAAAGTGTTATATTTGACACTCAAAAAAGCATTTTTTCAAGATACAAAGGGCCATAACTCCGTTATTAACAGATGGTGCACAATGCCATTTGGCGAGCATCATCCTCTTATCCATATATATAAACTCATATCAAGTTTCAATGAAATCCTCCAAAGCACTTCCAAGATACGGCTCCGGACACACAAAAAAGCATTTTTACAAGATACAAAGGGCCATAACTCCATTATTAACAGATGGTGTACAATGCCATTTGGCGTGCATCATCCTCTTATCCATATATGTATATATAATCATACCAAGTTTCAATGAAATCCGCCAAAGCACTTCCAAGATATGTCTCTGGACGGACGGAAAGGCGGACGGAAAGACGGACAACGCCAAAACAATATCCCTCCGCCTATGGCGGTGGATAACAAACGCAATACAATATTAAGGCATCTGACAGGATTGTACATCTGTCAGAAAACCTTTTCTTTTCTTTTCATTATTCAAAAGGCAGGAAATAAAAACAAACTCAATTGTACAAAAGTTTATTCTCGATTCACACTTCGAAATAAAATAAAAGTGTGAACATGGAATGAACTAAGATCAGTTCACACACATAATAAATTACCTACTACATACTATACAATTTCGAACTTCTAAAATATCTATAAACTACATTTCTTACTTGAAGAAAAGAAATTGCATTCTACTTGGCTACATAATAAACTCTTAAACATATACAACATTCTATCAAGTCTACCTTGCTGTGCCTCAAAAATAACGATTAAAACGTTATTCAATATTCCCTTAATAAATTGTACTATAAAAAAGCTTTTTATTGTACTACTTTTGACCTGTGTGTTAAAATATTTTGCCAGTATGCATGCAACTTGCACCAAATTTCTTACTTGTATGTATGTACGGACATTTTTTCTCTAAGATCTTTATACGCGATTATAAGCAACTACTCTTAACATATTTTACGTCGTGTCAAAATCTCTTTACCACATAAACTTTTACAAGATAGTCATGCAAGTTCTCTACTCCAAGATATTAAAGGAGCCTTGTAATAGGAAAACAGGACTTAATGCATGTGTGTTAAGTTTTGTACCAGATTAGCCTGTGCAATCAATCCGCACAGGCTATTCAGTGAGGACACATTTCGCCTAGACTTGCACAGCCTAATCTGGGACGACACTTTAGGAAAATGCATTTGGCCTAGTTTTCCAAAACACTACAGCTCCCTCGCACAATCTCACCTTGCTGTGCCTCTATGACGGCAGGCTCGACCTTGTCTAGGTCCTCCTTCACAAACACCTGTTTGTCCTGTATGACCAGGGTCTGCTCAGCAATTGCCTGCTGGATCTCCTGGCTCATCACTTTCTTTCTCTCAGCTTCCTGCTGGTCTTTAACCTGAGAAAACAATGTTGTTAAACATTTGAGACACGCTCTGAGAAAAGGGAGTTAAATGTATGTCAGTAAAGTGTCATCCCAGATTAGCCCGCGTACGCTTATTTGGACAACACTTTCCGCTTCAATTGTACTTTACGCTTAATGGAATACACTTCCTCATGAAAATCCAGTTCAGGCGAAAAGTGTCTTCCCTGATAAGCCTGTGCAGGCTGCACAGGCTAATCTAGGACGACCCTTTAGGAACATGAATTAAACCCATTTATACTCACAGCCAGGGTCATTAGTATTTAACCCTTTGGGCTTTCGATAAGCATTTTGATGTCTTCGAATTCCCTTAGATAATCAAATTAACGACCTTTCTTATTAGATTAAAGTTTAAAAGGCTTTATTTCCAAAACTAAACTACTAGTGAGCAGCAAACTGCATGAAACCTGAAAAGACTGCAAGTTACTTGCAGGCTGTTCTGGTTTAAGGCTGTTTGCATATTCATGTAGCCAATTTAACTTTTCTTTTGAGTGTGAAGGGTTAAGGTGGTATACAATTAAAAGGAACTTGGATTGCTTGTTAAAGGTAAACAATTTCATGAAACATCAATTCCATTGCAAACATTATAGATACATTTGCATTTAGTCAATGCACAATTGTGTCGTATTCAAACACGTCAAATGCACAAAATAATAACAAACACACTTCAGCTGATATCAAAATGTTATGTAATAAAGTTACCATTTGCTTGAGTTTTGAGTTGGCAGCGTTGTTTTTCTCCTCCAGCTCTATGCGTTTGACTGAGAGAGACTTCTGTAGCTCTCCGACCTGCTTCACGGTGTCGTGGATCTTCTGCAGGCCGATGTTCAGATGCAGCTGCTGCTCCTCCAGGTCAGACCGCTTCTCCTGGTACAGCTTGGCCTGACACATGGGGGACACAGGTTCTCATGGATATTTTGTTATAGCGCATGTATGTGTTATTTTATCAGCAATATTTCAGCTTTACCTATTAACCTAAAAATTGCATATCAGAACAAGAGCACCGCATAATGGGTGCCGACGCTAGGCTGCAAAAACTTGTCAGAAATTTTTTTTTTTTTTTTTTTAAGAGGTCACAGTGACCTTGACCTTTGACCTAGTGACCCAAATTTGGGTGAAGCGTGTAAAACTCATCAAGGTGCATCTACATATGAAGTTTCAAAGTTGTAGGTGGAAGCACTTTGATTTAAGAGCCAATGTTAAGGTTTTAGCACGACGCCTACAGCGGACGGCTGACGACGAGCTGGCTATGACAACACCTCGGGTTTTCTCCGAAAACAGTCGAGCTAAAAATTACTTGCATAATTTATTGCACTTTGTGTTACACACATTGAAATACTTGTCCATTCGTCTTGCATTCAAGGAAATTTGAGTTTTTTATTAGAAAATCTAGGTTTCAATGGGGCAATTGCTCCAGTTCATATATACATATCTTCTGAATTCATCTTGAACCTTCACTTTAATATGCATAAAGTCTTGATAACACATACAAAGTGGTTGATGAAGTCCAGGTAGTGTCTAGGTGTGATGGCCATGGTACGTCCACCACGTTTCTGCAGCCTGGAGTTGGCCTGGTGCAGGGAGAGATGCACAAACACGAAGGCGTTGATCACAGCGTCCCTGTGGCCTGGGGGCAGTGGTAGGCTGGGGTAGGCTACTGGGAATGAGGCTGGGGCCACATACTGCAATTGTAAAATGGTACTTTATTCCCTTTTATTATTCTTGCTGGATTAGCTGGTTTACCAGTACTAAATACACACTTGTGCCATTGACTTAAAACTGCCTTACTTGAATCCAAGGTAGGGGTAAATAGCATATAATACTTGGTACTATTATAAATGTTTAACATCTACATAGAGCAGGGCTTACTATTCCATGTAATGTTTGCAAGCCTCATAATTTCACATCTCTCTCCCTATCACCAGTAGTCTTACTCACCTGTCCTTTCTCCAGGTCCACCTTGTTGGTGAACTCCTTGCCCACCTGGTACAGGGCACCTGTACTCCAGTCTCCCAGCCAGTTCAGTACACACCTGAAAGAGGAATATATGAGCCTTGTTCTGAGAAAACTGGACTTAATGCATGTGCGTAAAGTGTCATCCCAAATTAGCCTGTGCAGTCCGCACAGGCTAATCAGGGAAGACACTTTCCGCCAAACTTGGATTTTTGCTAAGAAGAGACTTCATTTAAACGAAAAAAGTCATAAAAACGGAAAGTGTCGTCCCTGATTAGCCTGTGCGGACTGCACAGGCTAATCTGGGACGACACTTTACGCACATGCATTATGCCCAGTTTTCTCAGAACACTACTCATATAGAAGTCTTGCTCAGGAAAATCGAGGCTTTGTGCACGTGTGTAAAGGGTCTTCCAAGATTAGCGTGTGCAGTCTGCGCAAGATGATCAGGGATGACACTTTATGCTTTAATTCCATTTTTTGTTTTAAGAAAGTTTTTTTCTAATGGAAAATCCAGTCTGAAGTTGTGTCAAGTAAATCTAAATTTTAACCTTCCCACTAAGTTAACCATGCGTATTCCTTACAGAACACTAGGACTAAATTTGTCTCACGAAATCATTCTTATAATTTCAATAATGGTTGATAGGCTTAAACCAAAAAAATTGTTTGAAATCACATAATATATTTTAAATCAGATGATTTAATAGACTGACACACAGGAGCATTTGTATCTGGTACATGTTTGTATTAAACAAGCAAATTCGTTGAATTGATATCCCCCGCCAATATGCTTCTGGACACAAAAGTGTTATATTTGACACTCAAAAAAGCATTTTTTCAAGATACAAAGGGCCATAACTCCTTTATTATCTTATTATCCAATGGTGTACAATGCCATTGTTTCAATGAAATCCGCAAAAGCACTTTCAAGATATGGCTCCGGACACAAAAAAGCATTTTTCCAAGATACAAAGGACCATAACTCTGTTATTAACAGATGGTGTACAATGCCATTAGGTGTGCATCATCCTCTTATCCATATATATATATACTCATAACAAGTTTCATTGAAATCCGCAAAAGCACTTCCAAGATATGGCTCCGGACACAAAAGTGCCGGACAGACGGAAGGACATAAAGACGGACGGAAGGACGGAAAGACGGACGGAAAGAGGGACGGACGGAATGACGGACAACGCCAAAACAATATCCCTCCGCCTATGGCGAGGGATAATAAGCTCTAGAGCAAGCTGTAGTGCCAACCTGTTGAAGAGGGCAGGCGAGGTGGAGGCCCTGTCCTTGAGTCCCTCTGAGGATGGGTTCATGGTGAACACCACATGCAGGTTCCTCATCACCTGAACAGAATGATTATACACAGTTGACAAGCAATGTCAGGATTTAAAGGACAGGTTAATTTAGTAATTGAAAGTGTTAATTTGTAAAACACACTTTTATATGTAATTTGCCTGCAAAGGCTTTTAGAAGTTTGCCTTTATACTTTGATTATATTTGAGTATGTTACTTATCAAAGCAGTTGTATGTTTACTTGATTCTGACTCGTGATCTTAGGACAACTACATGTACAAATCAATTCATCAAATCTCACAACCTCCAAATACATATATTTAAAAAATCCAATAATAAAAAGAGACCTCTTGATCTGCATCAAAAAGAAGTTAAAAACAATTGACAAATGCTATTAGCTTACACAATATGAATGTTGTGTTCATGGAAAGCAATTATCAAAAATTTACCAGTAAGTAATACAATCTGACTGTATAAATTCAATGCCTTAGAAAACAGTGTATGCACCTGTTGTGTGAACCACTTGTAGAGTTCCTCAGAAGAGTCCAGCATGGACCCCTCCCTGGTGGCCCCTTCCTTGCACTGGGTCATCAGTGTAGTGTACTCGTCCCCTTCAAACAGACCTGGAACCTCCCCGTTCGCCAGGAGGGTGTTCATTCGCTCCAGGAAACTTGAGTCCAGTACATTGGATTCATCCATGATGAAGGCAATCTTCTCTCCCTATAGTGAGCATGAGATGTTGACAAATACAAGTTTCTAGTGTTGCAAAAATGTGTTTACTTAAATTATATATAAAAAAATAAAAATAAATTACAGCAAACATTTTTAGTCATATGCTATATGCTGGTTGAGTCGTGGGTAATTTTCATCAAGTGGTTACATCACACATATTCTATAAATTTAAGTAAATGAATCATTATAAACATACTTATTAACCTTTGTTCTTTATATTTGTTGCTTTTTTTTCGAAAAAGATAATCATCTGAAATAATAATAAATAATCGATTGTCTTGATAGTGTCAAACTGCCATCTTGAAAATGTTGTCTTGTTGAGACGTGTATTCTGATTGGCTATTCCAATTTCAAGATTTGCATATCTATAAATAGCCTTAAAACTGACATTGCAGAGAAGAATAACTTCTTGTGAAAAAATGCCAACAGACAGTCTATTAAGAAAAGTTAACATAAATAAACCATTTTGTGTTACTAAGGAACACTGTAAGAACAATTTATAAAAGGGGAAATATTTGAAAAAGAGCTCTGATGAATTACAATATTGACCTGTTTTTGTTGCATTTTTAATAAGAAAAACGATGTTGACCTGGTCAAAACTATTTTTCTAACAACTGCATAATTTTGGAACGTGTAATCACATTATTTCACGCGATCTCTATAACCACGACCCTAAAGAAACCACGAGTCAACAAGAAACTATCATATAAAAAAAACACATTATTGCTCCCGCAGTTCTTTAAATAAAAAGATTTATTTATGATGCGAACAGTTTCATTCAATTCAGTGACAAACTGTATACAAATATAAGTGAACACATCTAGTTACGTCACTTACTTTGCAGCCAGATCGCCGGAGCACGGTCCTCAGATCCTCATCGAAGTCAAATGCTGTGTACTTGTTATGCACCTTGATCTGGTACACCGAGAGCCCGTTCATCCAGGCCACGAACCTCGACAGAGTTGTCTTTCCTGCACCGCTGACCCCGATCAGCAGCACGTGACCTTGGGGCTGGCGGAAGATTCGGTCGATACGCAGGACGTGGTCCAGTACCTCGTCAAACAGGACCAGGGGAACATCCAGCTCCTCTTCATAGAACACCTGTCAGTGGGAAGCACGTTTGATAATTTAATAAGAAAAAACAACACATAGTATTGAAGTGATGTTAATCATCGTGTTAAAGAATTTAAGGACGTCGCATGCATAAAGAGGTGACAAATAATATTTTGTTAAGTTTGTGATCTCTTAACTTTAAAGCTTTTAAGCAAAACTAAAAGAGAACTTTTTATCATAGAACACATGCCAGTGGGAAGCATTAATGATAATGTTATGAGAAAACATCATATATTATTGGTGTTAAACAACAATGTTCAAGAATAAAAGGACATACAAAGGTGACATATTTTCTGTTATATTTGCCATTTTCAACTTTGAAAGCTTCTAAGCAAAAATTAAAGAGAGCTATCCTTCATAAAACATTTAACATTGGGATGCATTTGCAATTATTCATAAACTTAAGATAAATATTATTTAACAGGCATTCAACAACAATGTTTCTGTATTAAGGGATATTATAGACACACATTCAACAAATAATGATTAATACTTATGTTGTGGATTATAAAGTTTTGAGCAAAAATGCACAAATTCAAAAGCCTATTTTATGTTGAATCAACACTTTTCAACATGGTTAATATATTATTTCAAGTTTCAACTGATAACAAATCATAAACAAGAGCACTGCATAAAGGGAGTGAACGCTCTGCTGCAGATGCAGTTTTGAACAAGAGCACCGCCTTGCGGGTGCAGACCGCTCATCTATTTTCTTTTTAAAGGTAAAGGGACTCTCATTTTCAATCACAAAGGAGGGAAGGGTGGAGTGAAGAGGGGTGTATAGTGTGGGGGCCTGGGGTCCGTCTTATCAAAGATCGTACGACAATGTTAACTTACGATTGAATTTTGTAATTTTAAAATATAAGTGATAATGATTTGTATGTTTCAAATATAAAGGATATTTGACAGCTACTTTGAAAATGAATGGAAATGTTCAACAAAAGTAATTATAAATGTGACGATTACGTATTTATGGCGCTTCGAAAATTGCATCGTAAGGTGAGAATGTCGTAAGATCTTTGATAGGGCCCCTGGACATTTATTACATTATTTTCCAAAAATGCGAAAAAAAATGCAACAAAAAATCGGGGGGGGGGGGGGGGGGGATTCTTGGGTGTGATGGTTTCAAACATAAAATAATAAAAATAAATATTTGTTTTTTAACCGTTCCAAAAAAAAAATTGGGGGGGGATCGGGTGGGGGGGGGGGGTATAGTGTGAGGGTGTGGTGGTCATTTGTGAGACAATCTTAAAAAAAAAATAACCATATATTCAAAGTTACTAAGTCAAAAAAAGGGTCATAATTCCGTAAAAATGACAACCAGAGTTATGCAACTTGTCCTTTTACTGTACCGTTATGATAGTTTGCGAGTGTTCCAAGTTAGAAAGCAATATCTATGATACTTTTGGGGTAAAGTGGACCAAAACACAAAACTTAAACAAATTTTCAATTTTCTAAGTATAAAGGGCACATAATTCCGTCCAAATGCCAGTCAGAGTTACATAAACTTGCCTGCACAGTCCCCTTATGATAGTTAGTAAGTGTTGCAAGTATGAAAGCAATAGCTTTGATACTTAAGGAATAAAATGGACCTAAACACAAAACTTAACCAAAATTTTCAATTTTCTAAGTATAAAAAGGGCACATAATTCTGTCAAAATGCACGCCAGAGTTATCTAACTTTGCCTGCCCAGTCCCCTCATGATAGTAAGTAAGTGTACCAAGTTTGAATGCAATAGCATTGATACTTTCTGAGAAAAGTGGACCTAAACACAAAACTTAACCGAACGCCGATGCCAATGCCGACGCCAAGGTGATGACAATAGCTCATAATTTTTTTTCAAAAAATAGATGAGCTAATAAATGAAAGCTTGTCAGATTTTTTTTAAATTTGTTTAAGAGGTCACAGTGACCTTGACCTTTGACCTTATAACCCAAAAATGGGTGTGGCGTGTAGAACTCATCAAGGTGCATCTACATATGAAGTTTCAAAGTTGTAGGTGGAAGTACTTTGATTTTAGAGCAAAATAAAAAGATTTTAGCATGACGCCGACTGCAGACGATACGACCAGCTGGCTATGACAATACCTCAAGTTTTCTCCAAAACAGCCGAGCTAAAAAAGAAAGAAATTTTGACAACAAATAAACAACAAAAGACTGTAATGTTAACCACTCTATACGCCCAATATCTCCCGTACCTTAAGCCTGGCCTTTGTGTACTCTCTAAGCACCTCCCTATCCACAGGACTGTAGTCCTTGGAGAGCCAGTTGGAGTACAGGATGGGCCGCCCAATAGCCTCCTCTTTGTTGATGCTTGGGAAGTGTTTCATGGCCACCATGTCCACATGCTCATCTGTCCATTGCCTTTCCTCATCTTCTATTAGTCTACAGAAGGAATAAATGTGTCTTGTTCTGTGAAAACTGGGTCTAATTCATGTGCATAAAGTGTAGTCCCAGATGAGCCTGTGCAGTCCACACAGGCTAATCAGGGACGACACTTTCCACTTTAATGGTATTTTTAGTTTCAAGGAAGTCCCTCCTTACCGAAAATCAAGTTTAGGTGGAAAGTGTTGTCCCTGATTAGCCTGTGTGTACTGCACAGGCTAATCTGGGATGACACTTTATGCATATGTATTATGCCCAGTTTTATCAGAACAAGACACCCATAATTAATGCGGTTATTGTACTGAATGTACTTAAAATTGCTGGATAAGATGCATTGAACATAAGTAAATTAAACATTGCCAACATCCATTTGTTTTTAGAAAGTGCAAATATTTAGCCTAATGTCACAATGCACCTAAACAAGAGGGCCATGATGGCCCTGAATCGCTCACCTGACTCATTAAGATCAGATGAAAACTATGACCTCTATTGTCTACACAATGTTTTTCTATGATTTGACCTTGTGACCTAGTTCCTGACTCTAGATGACCCAAATACAATCCCAATCCAGATTTCATCAAGATAAACATTCTGACCACAGTTCATAAATATTGGATGAAAACTGTGACCTCTATTGTCAACACAAGGTTTTTCTATTTATTTGACCTACATTTTTACACCAGATGACCCAAATACAATCCCACCCAGATTTCATCAAGAATTCTGACCAAATTTCATAAAGGTTGGATGAAAACTGTGATCTCTAATGTCTACACAAGGTTTTTCTATTATTTGACCTAGTGACCTAGTTTTTGACCCCAGATGACTCAAATAAAATCCCAACCCAGATTTCATCAAGATAAACATTCTGACCAAATTTCATAAAGATTGGATGAAAACTGTGACCTCTATTGTCTACAGAAGATTGTTCTATTATTTGACCTAGTGACCTTGTTTTTGACCCCAGATGACCCAAACACAATCCCAAACCGGATTTCATCAAGATAAACATTTTGACCAAATTTCAACAAGATTGGATGCAAACTGTGACCTCTACTGTCTACACAAACAAATTGTTGACGGACGGACGCACGGACACACGCAGGCACGCACAACGGACGCCAGACATCACACGATCACATAAGTTCACCGTGTCACTTCATGACAGGTGACCTAAAAATATGTGTCGGAGATAAACATGAACAGTTGTGGTTAAAATCCCATAGAAACAAGGGCTGTTTGTAAAACATGCATGCCCCCCTATATGGGCTATAAGTTGTAGTAGCAGCCATTGTGTGAATACGTTTTTTGTCACTGTGAATGGTGGTGGTGGTGGTGGTGGTGGTGGTGGTGGTGGTGGTGGTGGTGGTGGTGGTGTAGTAGTAGTAGTAGTAGTAGTAGTAGTAATAGTAGTAATAGTAGTAATAGTAGTAGTAGTAGTAGTAGTAGTAGTAGTAGTAGTAGTAGTAGTAGTAGTAGTAGTAGTACAAGTAGTACAAGTAGTACAAGTAGTACAAGTAGTACAAGTAGTAGTAGAGGTGGTGGTGGTGGTGGTGGTGGTGGTGGTGGTGGTGGTGGCGGCGGCGGCGGCGGTGGCGGTGGTGGTGGTGTAGTACTAGTAGTAGTAGTAGTAGTAGTAGTAGTAGTAGTAGTAGTAGTAGTAGTAGTAGTAGTAGTAGTAGTAGTAGTAGTGGTAGTAGTAGTAGAAGTAGTAGTAGTAGTAGTAGTAGTAGTAGAAGTAGTAGTAGTAATAGAAGTAGTAGTAGTAGTAATAGTAGCAGTAGCAGTAGCAGAAGCAGTAGCAGTATTACAAGACCAATACTTAAGAATGATCAAATGGGAAAAGGTAACCTAGCACTGGCAGAAAATATGGGGCTCATTTACAGGTCAGATTTGGAATCTCTGCTGTAAAATGAGATTTTGAATGAATTAAAGGGAGGCAAATCTGTCATAAAAAGAACATGCATAAACCGTAGTTGTTTCCCTTGTTTGAACCATGCTAAATCCTTACAAGTTTGGAAAGAATTGGATGAAAAATTTGGACTTTATTGCATAAACACCATTTTCTCAATTCAAGGGGAGGTAATTCTGTACTTCATGGACCAATAATGCTCATTTTTTGTAGGGTTCGTGTCCTCATTGATATAAAGACACTGTGCAAATTTGGAAAGGATCGGACAAAAAATGTGGAAGATTTTTTAAAGTTTTCACAAAATAGGCAAAAACGAAGAAACATGCAAAGTTCAACGAGCTCCTGCGGCCATGTTTTTTGACGAATCTAATTTCTTTGAACAACTTTTTCAGGGGAGCCTTCAAAGGTCATCCCTGTGAAATTTTTTGAAAATCTGATGAGCGGTTTCTGACAAGAAGATTTTTTAAGGTTTTTACCATATATGGTCATGGCGGCCATCTTGGTTATGTGATCAAATTTTTTTTAACAATTCTTTTGTCCCATGACCTAGGGATGCTCCACATGAAATTTAGTTGAAATTGGCTCAATGGTTTAGTAGAAGATGTTTACAAATTGTTTACAGACAGACAGACGGACGGACGGACGGACGCCGGACGCTGAGTGATCACAATAGCTCACCCCGAGCTATCGCTCAGGTGAGCTAATAAAAATAAATAAATAAGCACCTGTTTGTTTTTCTGTTAATTGCTCTCGTTGCAGTTGTTGTTGTTTTTTATTCACCAAATATCTGCAAGCATTTTTTTCATGCTTTCTTACACAACATCAATGCACCATTACCTGTCTTGGAAGAGCCTCAAAGCTTCGTGGGCCCAGATCCTGACCAGTCCCTCAACAGAAAGGCTGTCAAGGGGTCGCAGGGCCTCACATATGCCTCGCACCCAGCGAGTCATCTCACGGGGGCTGTACACATAGTGGGGCTGCATGTCCTGCGTGAACCGCTCCTAAGGAGACAAATATTGTGATGCTTTGTTGAACACTTTCAAAATTGCTTAAATGTTAAAAATCTTTTGTATTGATTTATTTTTTTGTACAATGCCCATGAAACTATGGTTACTTGAGACTTTGAGGACTGTACATTTATCTTTATCTATGTATCTTAGATCTCTGGATAAATATTTGAAACATAAGCAAACAATGCAATGCTCTGCAGATTCAAGAACATCACAAGAGTTTTACCCCAAAGCACTCAGATACCCCCTTTGACACGTTTCTAGTCCCAAAGAAAATCTAATTAAATTCAAAACCTTTTAACTTGATTCATGTTTTAAAGGCTTCAGTCCAACCCAAAAATACTGATGAGCAGCAAACAGCATAAAACCTCAAACCCCTGCCATTTACTACCAAGCTGTACTGGTTTTATGATGGTTGCTTAACCATTTAGCCCTATTTTCACTTTACTTTTGAGTGGGAAAGGGTTAACCCTGACTACAATGAAAGCATACCTGTGACATGAGGTAGAACTCCACCATGGCGCTGGTGAGGGGTTCTGCATACGGTTTGAGGCTGGGTACAAGCCTAAGCATGGCCCTGTTGAAGGTGCCGTAGATCTGGGTGAGGGAGATAGGCCCTGGGTAGTCAACGTAAACCACGGGAACATGTCGCAGGAACCTGAGAGGTATAGCATGTCTCTGAGTGTTTTTAATAGCACTTTTTAGTACAGTAAAAATAAGATGTAGTCTTAACACTTAAATGGACAGTAAAACAGGCAAACATATACGTTCACTTGTCTCCCTTGACCCAAAATCACAGGGACCACAAAGTAAATTTTTGAGCCACCAAAAGGTTGAGCTGAAAGAGTTCAAGAATATGCTTTTATGAACATCTACTGGTGGTAATCTAGAGTCTCCAATTAAACATTATAACAGTTTTGTTACTTAATATTTACAGAAATTAAATATTGAATATTTATCACCATCTTAAATTCTCATTGTGATTTTGAAGGTTGTGAAACGAATATTTTCATGTCTTAACACATGACACAAATAAATCAAATCTCTTAGATGTATTGCATACCTATGTGTAAGAGGCTTTCTTCCTGGGTCTGTGGGTGGGTTGCAGGCACCCACAAACTGTATCCTCTCAAACTTTACCCAGGTCTGGTCGGCAGTGCGATAGAAGCCACCGTACTCGAGCATCTGACGCAGGAACGAGATGACACGCTGGGTGCCTGAAAGTGGTAGCAAGGGGTAACAGCATGGCTATGTATTGAGATGACACGCTGGGTGCCTGAAAGTGGTAGCAAGGGGTAACAGCAGGGCAATGTATTTCAGCCTCTTTCTGGGAAAACAGGGTTTAATGCATGTGCGTTAAGTGTTATCCCAGATTAACCTGAGCAGTTCCCACAGGCTAATCAGGGATGACCCTTTCTGCCTATACTGGATTTTCGCTAGGAAGAGACTTTTAAATGAAAAATACTATAAAAGTGGAAAGTGTCGTCCCTGATTAGACTATGCAGATTGTACAGGCTAATCTGGGCTACACTGTATGCACATGCATTAAGCCCTATTTTCCCAGAGCACAGCTTATTTATAAATTTGCCTAATATAGAGCTATGATTGAAGATCATTTATACCAACACAAACTGCTTTGACGAGGACATATATTTCTGACAATAAGTGTTGCCTTTTACTTTAATTTTCGCAAGTATGGAACCCTTAGCCATTTGGAATGCGCATGCAACAATCCATTTATGGTTAACACTGACTTCAAAATCCTTCAGCGCATGCATGTCTATGTAACACACATACAGGCTCTTACCATATTTGTCCATGTTTGGGAGGTTGATCTCGTCACAGAAGAGTACAAGCCACTTGTTGAGCTGTACCGGGGAAAGCACTACGCCGTTGGGGGTACGCCTGTACTCGCAGTAGTGGTCAAACGTCTTCAAGAGCAGCTCAGGTGTGGTGGCACTTGAGAAGTTCAGGCCAACAACCTGCCACAGACAATATCAGAGTTTGAAATAGCCCTAGTAATTTTGTGTTATATTGGCACAATGCAAAAGATCACTTTCATATACCATTACTACATGGGAATTTTTTGAACAAAATGTTCATTAAGGAAATCACCATATACTAAATTTAGGTTCAATGTAAAGGGTCTGTTTCTTTGGTAGACCCATAACTAGATTCAAAGTTTCAAATGACCATTAGTAGAAATCTAAGTCAAAACCTTCAATTTACAAAGCGGACACCATACTTGTGACCATAAAATTTCAAATATTAAGTGACATGTTGAATCTGTTCTGTTACTAAGACTACAATAGCACACTCTCATCAAGCAAAGTTTAAATATTGAAAAAAGAAAAACAAAAAATCCCATAAGTAAATATAAAAAAACAAAGACAAAAATCACCTCCATGTCAGGTAGTGATCTGAGTGCACTGAACAGTGTCATAGTCTTGCCGGACCCTGGTGGTCCACATAGCACCAGAGGCTTGTGCTCTGCCAACCATGTGAACAGGAGGCTCTCATGACGGACTGTGTCTATCGTGGGGATGACCACGTCAGGGGAGGCAACCTTGTGGGTCTCCACTTCCACCTGGGGTACCTTGTTCTGCCAGGGAGCCCACTCTCCAGTGATGAGAACCTGAATGGAAATTTCATGAGCATATAAAATAACATGGAAATGCAATTTTGTTGGGATATTTTGCTGTTTTCAACAATATTTCAGTCGTGTTAATTTCCTATATGGCCTTTTTCAAGGACAAGCTGGTTTACCTGTTTAAAGTGTCAACATGACAATGTGCGTGAACTTATTCTTGGGTGTTAAAACATCAAAATTGTTCACCTATATATGACAACTCAAATGCCTTGCATTTTTTCATCACATCGTTTATAAAAACATTTCTTAAAATGAATATGTATATAATATGATGCGAGCAGAGAATAGTGAAGGGTTTAATGCAGACTGTTCGACCGACCAACAGGCAAATGGTTCCGATCTACTCCCACCCTGTAGGGTATAACAAGCCTATTGTACCTCATAATCAATGATCCTCATGTTGTTCTTGGGTGGGAGGGGTATGGTGGTGATTCCACGTATGAACTGGCCCATGTCCTCCCTCACTTTCAGTTTCCCATCACCAGACAGTGACCACAGCAGACTGTGGATGAGGAACTTGCTGATGTAGGACTCCAGCTGGCTTTGCTGAAGGAATAAAACAAACATTTCATACGATTTTGTCTTAATCAGACACTGACTTTCCTTTCCTTTATTTCAGCTATTGAAGAAGTAAATGTTTTATTTAAAAGACATCTTCACCAGAACGGTAGTAAACTTGTACTAAAATGTTAGTTTTTTTTTCTCGTTGGTTGAATTAAATTTAATTATGATAACTCGTCACAATAGTGACAAATAGCTACCGATGCCGCATGTTGTAATATATACCAAACTGTACCAATTAAAATTTGGACACTTGATTTTGACCAGTTTTAACCATAGAAGATTTTTTTTAACAAAGGTTGTAGAGAACCACAATACAATATTACATACCAAATGTTAAATCTTTTGGCCATGTTGTTTCAGAAGAAAAGATTTTTAAGTTCTTTAACAAGATTACATGTAGTCCACATAAATAATTTGACTCCCTGAAGTAGTAATGACGCTAGGGTCACAATTTGGTGAAAAATAGTGGAGGGCCAATATAGAATGTTACATACCAAATGTAACAGATCAAATGGTTATAGTTTCAGAGATCTTGAGTAAATATGATTACTGAAATTTTATCATAGAAAAGAAGCATAACTTTCGTAACTTTTCATGCAGAGCAATACAAATCAACCATGCAAAGTTTCATATTATAAGGAGCTATGCCTGCAAATTTGAAATTGTTGAAAAAAAGACGTAATTGCTGACAAGTAAGTGTCTACGTATATTCTCGCCTATGAACATACACATGTTTATACAGATGGATGGACAGATGGTGATTCCTGTTTATCTCTTAACTTCAAACTGTTAGGTGAAATATCCTTACTTTCCTTTTGTAAAGCAAGAAATGGACATAGTCCTTCTGTGTTTACAATATTGGAATGTGATACTCTACTTTTCAAGGAACAATCACTATGTAAGAAAAAGTATTTTCTTTCAGTGAAACCCATGAAATTCCTATGAGGACATTTCAATCTTCACAGCTATAAATGAAAATCTTCAGCAATCTTGAATCCCAATTCAACAACAAACCCATACCGACATTGGAAAGTCTGAGTGGCTGGAGTTGTACGTGATGATGTTACGGACACCCTGGTTGAGCATGGAGAACAGGGAGTTGAGAGCGCGCAGCTGAGTGAAGTCCATGATGTGCTCGAGACCCACAGCAAACTGCAGGCAGCGGTTCACAAGACCGTCCGACGTGAAATGTTGACTGAGAAGGGCTGCACAGTCCCTTTGAACCTGGAGATGAAAATCATTCATAGGGAAGCTTTACTTAATCTATAAATCTTATCTTTACAAAAAAGTGTTGAATTACAATTTCAGAGATCCAAATACTAACTAATTCAGGGACCTGTTATATTGGGCACTGATGTTGATCATTTTTTTGCAGATGTTAATTAATCTGTAATGCCTGACAATAAATACTAAATTGTTTTTTATTTATGACAGCCTTTTTATACAAAATAAATCATAGGTTTTTATGGCAATCAACCCCAAACTCCAGGAATATAAAAGCCATCTGAAAGAAACAATCCAATCTATAATACCTGCATATTAGGGGACACAACCTCCTCCTCTGGTTTGCCTCCCTTGAATGACTCCACGTCCTCCTCCTCTAGGGGGATATTGCGCAATCTCTGGATGAAATGGTCAAACACCATCTCCATAGAGAGGACATCCTCACTGAACCAGACCATGCCACAGCGACTCACAGTGGCAAGTGTGGCATACTTAAGGTCCTGCACCTCGAACATGATCCGTACCTACATTAGGAGGAACACAAGTTGTTCAAGTTTATTGTCTAACAAATTTTATGAATAAAACAATAATAATTGTTAATATACTAGTATTACAAATGTTTTTTGTTCAAATGTTGGGCCTGTAGAAGGACCCATTTTTGATGGGTAAAAATACACATTTTTCCCAAATGGGGACTTAACATTCCCAGCTGTCTGGAAAACTACGCCTTATTTATGCGTAAGCACCATCAGATTTTATGCAAATTAAGCGCAATATTCCACACAATTTATACACTAATGTGATGCTAAAAAATGCATAATTCAATACTAGAATACTAAAATGCATTTTTTTTCCAACAGAAAACAACCAGCAGCATGGATAATCACGAGGCCAAATCACAGACATTCACACGGAATGAGCAATTTACATACAATATCCCTCTCTACAATTACCACAAAGTACTGGCTTACATTAGGTGGGATGGCCAGACGTTCTCCATTGGGCAAGGTAAGCAGCTTGCTATCATCCAGCACGGAGTTCAGGTTCTCCACCCACTCTGGGTCCACGTCTCCATCAAATATGATCCACTGGCGCTTCTGCAGCTCTCCACGCACATTGTCAATGATCCTGGAAGGCAAAGAAACATTTACGTACTATGAAGACTTAAAACAGTTTGTGAAGTTTTTAACAGTTTGTGATTATTATGAGACTCTATCTGTCCAGTTGATACGTGGCTTTTTGAGCTCTTGTCAACAGACTCAACATTTTCAAACCTTAATCACATAATTCTGAACCTTGATGGTTTTCTTAATTTTTATATAAGATTTTGTAAACATGCGAATGCATTTTGCTCATGTATTGATACAACAGCTTCATATGCAAGGAGGTATAACAATCCAACAATATTTCAGTGAGCGCTCACTTTCTCAGTGTGTGGGTGAAGAGACCATCAGTCCATTCTCGGGTGTTAGGGTCCATGCTTCCATACAGGTAGGCCTTGGAGATTGACTGGAATGTTAAATACATTCAAACATTTTAGAGCACAACCATTATACAGGTCAGGGTTTAAATAAAATATTGTCATTAATAAAAAGTTCTAAGAACATTTTTCTACTGTTCTTTCTAAACAGGATACTAAATACTATATAAATAATATTTACCTGAAAGGTTTATTTGCGACTATCACACAATTTCCGTTATGCTCATTTGCATACTTGATGTAAGCCATATCTCATTTATTTGAAATATACACAATTCATCTGTTCATCCAAAGGATAACCTAATTAAAGTGTTTATGGCGACAAAGGATATAATATATTAAATGTAACATACAAATATCAAACCAGGTATTCAAAATATTGTTTCAGCATCTGTAATTTCTTAAATTTATCAACTTCCAATATAGATCTAGGAAAATACAAAATATAAGTAAAATCATCCGCTCAATAACAGTACAAGATGAGGTTACAAATTCGCATTACATTTTGCCACTCAAACCCATCAGCAGTGCCTGTACCTTGGGGTCAATGACGTGAGCGACTCCCTCAACTCCCTCCAGTCTCTCCAGTGCCTTTAGCAGCACGCGCCAGGCTGTGGACTTGCCTGCCCCACTGGGGCCCACCATCATGAGGCCATGGTGCAGCTGAGTGATCTGGTACAGCTGTAGGACCTGTAAGACACAACAGTGACAACTGATATCATATTTGATGAATACCCTCCATCTAAGATATATGACACTTGAAAAGTCTATTGCCAAATCGCTCATTCTCTCCCTGATAACATAACACACATTTCCTAACGTTTGCTTAAGTCCAACAGAATTACATACACACAAAGTGCAAGTTAATCTTTTAAAGGGGCCTTTTCACGTTTTGGAAAATTGACAAAATTTTAAAAAGTTGTTTCAGAATCGCAAATTTTCGTTTTAGTTATGATATTTGTTAGGAAACAGTAATACTGAACATTTACCATGCTCTAAAATAGCCATTATATGCATCTTTTGACGATTTAAAAACCTGAAAATTATAAAGCGTTTCAACGCAAAACGATTAAATAATTTGGCGAGTTCTGTTCTTGTCGTTATATTAAGTGAAACTACGAAGATTGCTTATAAAGTATAAAATACAACCATCATGTTATGAGCAAGGATGGTCGAGTGGTCTCATGGGTAGACTTTTACTCCAGGCCACCAGGGGTCAATGGTTCAAGCCCTGTTGAGGTTTACTTTTTTTTTCTTTTTAAATTGTATTCTTGATTTTTTACTGGAGCTTTTTAGATCCAATGTTTAAATTTATCACTATAAAGCATTTAATGACAAACTTCAATTCATGCCAAAATCTGTGAAAAGGCCCCTTTACGGCCGCTTACTTCATCCTACACAGATTTCCAACCAGTGCCCACCATTCACTATTGTGCAATAAGATCCCAAACCCTACATCTGGTCTACTCGACCGGGCTCAAATTTTCTGTAGCCAAATTAACCGTTTCATGTCTGAATTCTTATTTGGATATTTAATGGGTGATTATGGAAAAAACTTTTAGTTAAATGGAAATTTCTCTAGCTAAATTTTCTTACTTGTAGCCATTGGCTTTTTAGGGCAACAACAGAGAAACCTGAGTACATGGCTCGATACAACTCGTTTGCAAGTCTCACCTTTTCAACCCAGAGGGTGCCCATCTCGTCTCCCTCTCCGTATACCAGGTACATCTCCTGGCAGACGTGCTTAACCTCCCGCCTGAGGGCCTCCATTGCGGCGGCGTTGAACTTGACTCCTGGGAACACGTCCGACAGCAGGCTGTGTAGCAACGGGATGTCCTCTGCAACCAGCTTGGGCACCATCGTCTCCATCACACTCTGGATCAGGATCTAGAAAGGCAACATTTTCTCAATTATTTGAATCATACTAGTTGCTTCATTTCTGTTTCATTATCAACTAAAACTGGCGCGGCAGAGGCCGAAGCGTATCCCCACGCCGCATGTTTGACCCAAGGGGCACCCCAGGGTTGATAATGGGGCCATGCATAGTTGCGATTGACCGTATTGTCATAAGATATGTTCAGTATCAATTTGAAGTAAATTAGTGTAGAAATGAAGAATTTAAAGTAAAAGGCAATTTTGGGTGGGCGTGGTCTTTGTGGGCGGGGGCGCCCCAGGGTTGGTAATGGGGCCATACATTGTTGAGATCGACCGTATTGTCATAAGAGATGTTCAGTATCAATTTGAAGTAAATCGGTGTAGAAATGAAGAAGTTATAGTAAAAGGCAATTTTGGGCGGGCATGGTCTATGTGGGCGGGGCACCCCAGGGTTGGTAATGGGGCCATGCATAGTTGAGATTGACCGTATTGTCATAAGAGATGTTCAGTATCAATTTGAAGTAAATCGGTGTAGAAAGTTAATGTAAAATAACATAAAAAAAATGAGTGAAAATCTCTGACCTGGCCCCACCCCAACCCCCATAACTTTTGACCCAGGGGTCAGATCAAAATTCCAAAAAGTGCAGGGTCGCACATATGCTCATAGCTACCATGTGTGTAAGTTTCAAGGTTCTAGTGCTTAAAGTGTAAGAGGAGATAGTGGCCAGGACGGACGGACGGACAGACAGACAGACGGCAGAGATAACCACAATATCCCCACGCTTTTCAGAAAGCATGGGAATAAAAACTTAGCAAAAGTGATAATGCATATCATATATAGAAACGCAGTTGCGTATCAATATACATATTTCACATTTTTGTCACAATAAATACATAATTGTGTTTAACACATGCACAAATAAATAAATCTGCAAATAATTATAGCTGACATTTACCAAGAGCACCTCATAACGGGTGCCACGCTCGGCTGCGAAAGCTTGTCAGAATTTTTTTTTTTTAGAGGTCACAGTGACCTTGACATTTGACCTAGTGACTCAAAAATGGGTGTGGCGTGTAAAACTCATCAAGGTGCAACTACATATGAAGTTTGAAAGTTGTAGGTGGAAGCACTTTGATTTTAGAGCCAATGTTAAGGTTTGAGCACGACGCCGGTGGACAACACAACACGACATGACGAGCTGGCTATGACAATAGCTCGGGTTTTCTCCGAAAACAGCCTCGCTAAAAATGAATAAATATAAAGAAAGAAAACAACTATTCCTCTTTGGTGTGATAGCTTCTGTTTAAAATAATTAGTTTTATAACATTTGTTGAGTGTATATGTCAATGTACATCAAATAAAAGTTTCCCTCATAACCATTCCATATATTATTATATTAATGACCTTAATAATTGGTTAACCAGCACATAGCCCTACAACCACAACCAATCTAATGCAAGATCATCCCCATACCGTATGTTCAGGCAGGTTAGGATCAACTAACTTAAAACACATTCAACAGTGAAATTTGTTGTAGATTCCTACAAAGTAAATTCCCTTACCTCTTGTTCAGGCAGGTTCTCTGCTATGGAAGCTTCCTCCACTGTCTGTCCCTTCTCCTTGAGATCCTCTTTCAGCTTCTGAATGCGGTCTCTCTTCACGTGTCCAGACGATATCAGTACAGACTTGAGGGCACGCAGTCCAAAGTCATAGTGGGATTGGGGCGACAACTGCTCATCACAGAGGCTGGAGAATGCATAGTAATATTGAAATTATAAATTATTATGTTAAGTTTGTTAACCAGTCAGCAGCAGAAAGAAGTCACTAGTTCAACATATTTCAAACTTTAAAGCAAAATTTATGACCAAAAAGAAAGAGAAATTTGTCTCTAAACTTTAACAAAGCTTTATTAAACCAACATTAATATTTTTAAACAACTTGTTCCATAGAGCTCAATATTACATAAAACAGTTTTTACCAGAACCATCAAGATTGAGTCATTAATGTGACCTCTAGAATGATAAAGTTTTGTTTTAAGATTCAACCAGATCACCTAGTTTTTGGACCATTGGGGCCCAAATTTAAACATTCTAACCAAGATTCATCAAGACTGAATCATACATGTGGCCAATTGAAAAGTAACAAGGTTTTTCCAAGATTGACCTAGTTTTTTATGCACAAAATCCAGATGTGAACTCTTGCATAGTTATTGTCAACCTAAACAAATTGTTTGTCAAGTTTGGATCAGAAATGTGGGATCTACTGGGGTAACAATCTTACGACGCACACTACACAACAAAGGCTGAACAACAACAAATGCCCGACAAAGGGTGATACAATAGCCAATTTTGATCACTTCATTTTCAGATGCTCAGGTGAGGTACGGAAAACTTATCATCGCATATAATAAATAAAACATACATGAAAATTCTGTACTTCACTCACATGAAGAAGGGCACGATCTTGTTGGACAGTTTCTCGGCAGTCCTGAATCCCTGTGAGTACAGCATCACCTGGGCAATCAGCTGTCTGTCTGGCTGCGTCATGGCGAGGCTACGGAACAGCTTCTTCAGGTTGTCTGGCAGATTGGAGCGGCCAGCATATCCGGGGTTCATCGTTATGAAGATGGCCATGTCTGGATTGACTTTCACCTGCTTGCCAATGAGTTCTACCACCATCGGGGTACCTATGTGACATGCTAGTTTATTAGTGCATGACTTTGTGTTACAGTTCTCACTAAAAGTCACCTGG
Organism: Dreissena polymorpha; assembly: GCF_020536995.1. Taxonomy (NCBI): domain Eukaryota; kingdom Metazoa; phylum Mollusca; class Bivalvia; order Myida; family Dreissenidae; genus Dreissena; species Dreissena polymorpha. The sequence continues at coordinate 67,633,562 of NC_068357.1, forward strand.
CATACACCTTATAAAATAGCATTGAGACAATGAAATAATTTTCAGGTAGTTTTTTTTTTTTAGTTGAAACTTGAGCAGGGACCATTCACATGTGTCAGTAAAATTATATTGATTCATTTCTTTTCTTTAGTCTCTGAACAGGCTGGTGTTGTTTTTGTTTCTTTAACTTTTTTGTTCAATTAACCTGCAATTACTATTATTTTGTGAAATTCAGTGAAATGAAAGTACACTGAATAGCTTTTCTTGAAAATCTACAATCAAACATACAAATACAAAGTGTCTGCTGGAATTGTTTTGTTTTATAATGACATTGCACATATCAAAACCACTGTCTTATTATAATCCTGTGTTTTCACCAATATGTGCATTTCACACGTAAACAGTGCTGCAACAACACACTATTGAGATTTTATTTACAAATGTTAAGAGGAATTAAACCATTTATGGAAACAACATGCAAAAATCCTATTTCACAATACAATTTTAAATACTGCTTAATAAAAGAACAGGAACACAACAAATATATTCAAAAAGAACGTTTTAAATGAAAAATAATTTTAATAACATAAGTATATTTAAAGAGAATGAAAAGTCTACAACTTTCAGCGAAATTTAATCATACACATTTACAAGGAAAGAGTTGACAGCAAAATTCTTTAAAAAGCACAAAAACACGGAAATGGTACAAAAGATTTTGGCTTACATAAACAAAATTGGTGGAAAACTGTATGTCACCATAGAGACTAAAAACAGTGCATACAAGATTCTGTGGAACTAGTACAGTGATACAAGACTGAACAAATAAGCTGGAGTGAACTGAGACGATGCAAACAACAGTGAGTATTAGTGCTAACAACACAGCCTACCCTTCTGTTTCTTGCCATCTTTAAATAGGGTTAGAAGAACAATACATAGATTAGCACACATTAAGGCATATCTGTTAAGGCTTTTACAACACACTCACATATATTTGAGACATATTTATGTATTTCACATTACAAAACATTAACATGAATTATGCAAACAATTATAAGAACACATTTGAAAGAAAAAAAAGGTCCAATTTTATTTAAAAGAACATGATGATTTTTTTTTAAACATTGGCCATACATAAACAGTTATAAATTAACATTACTTTGTCAGGCTACTTTACTTAAATTAATAACGTTGAGTAACCGTTGCAATAAGTTGTCAATGGTAAAACTTATATAAATACATAACTCAAGACATTCAAACTTCATTTGTTATTATGCAATTTAAAAGACCACTTAATTTGTGTTTGGCATGAGCATATTTTGCAATGTGATGCACAGAAGCCATTGTGATCTTTAAACAAACCGTTGCATCTCAGAATTGTGACAAGATATAAAATTTCTAGATAACATGCTCCAGATTGGAATGAAAAGTTACACATGATTTTCACTAAATTTATAGCAATCAATCAGTACACATCAAATACAAAGATGGTCAATATAATGTAATGCGTTAAAAAGAAATATTGCCATGCACCTTCACATTTCTGTGTGACATTCAAACAACACTACTGGTGCCATTAAAACTGACAAGTAAAATGTGTTGTTTTTTTACTTTTCTTAAGTAAAAGGCACTTCTACTAATCTGCTCCGTTTGAGCTACACAGTGGACCATTCTCAATCTCTGTACTAATTCACATTCAGCACAATTTAAATCCATTCACACTTCAGACCTTTTACTTCGTCCTTCTTTCCTGTCTTTCTTGCAACCACTTTATACATGCATAACCCACTAATTAGATACATATTACATAAATGACCCTTGCTCTGTGAAAACACGAGCTTAATGAAAGAGCGTACTATGTCATCCCAGATACACCTGTTCAATCACAGGCTAATTAGTGACAAAACTTTGCTTTTATGGAATGTTTCATTTAAGAAAGTCCCTTCTAAACACTAATCCTGTCTGGGCGGAAAGTGTTGTCCCTGATTAGCCTGTGAAGACTGCACAGTCTAATCTATGACAACACTTTATTCTCATGCATTAAGCCCCCGTTTTCCCAAAGGTAGGCTCCACTATCTTCAAGACTAACATCTACCATTGGCCTACCTTTATCCTTGCGCCCAGCCATGTCCTTCAGAGCCTCCTGGATGGTCTGAATCTGCTGTGAGACGGCTGAGAGCATGCGCTCCTCCAGTCGGTTGAACTCGTCAAAGCAGCCCCAGGCTCCCACTTGACACAGACCAACAAAGATGCGACCCATAGCCTGGATAAAACACATGATAAATGACACGGAAGATGCAGCGTACCATGAAGTGAGTGACGACAATAAAAAAGATTAGAATGGCTTAAGTTTTACGATATGTCATAGTGGCATAAGCAGACATGGGAAACACATCTAGTCACACTGTTACATGCCGCCTTCTTCAACGGGGTGCACACAAAGTCAAATTAAATATTTAACACTGAATTAGACCAAGACAGCTAAATTTTGCTCTATCATCAGAAAGAAGGTAAACACAAATAGAATGACTTACCTGGAAGTCGAATGTCTCATCACAGTTGAACACCAGCACAAATCTTCCCAGCTGGTTTCCAAGGGCTTTAACAGTTTCAGTCTTCCCAGTCCCGGCAGGACCTACATGTGAGAAAAAAGATGACTTAAGTAGGAAAATCAGGTGGCAATAGTTATTATTAACAGCAGCATGAATCACAACTTCCTGTAATAACTCTTAATAGTTTTCGGACACTTAAGTTGTTTTTGTTTTTTTTAAATATATACTAACAAATATTCCCAAACCACATTTCCCAAACAATTGCAACAATCTGAGAATTACCTTATGCAAAGGTATTCCTGTAATCCCGGTCGATAATAACATCTATAAATGATAGCGTTGCTTGTTAATAACATGTCATTTAGTAATAATTACTTAAAGATATCTAAGCAACAAATTAACAACTTTTTTATTTGTGTTCAATTTTGTATTACAGAAAGATATGCAATATAAAATAATGCGATCCCAAAGTTATTAAAAATGTGAAGGTGCATGGCAAAGTTCCACCTACCAAATGGTGATCCTCCAAGCCTAGCCTCAAGAGCTTGAGTCAAGGTGAGGTAACACCTGTCAGTGAGTGGAGTCTGCACCAGTTTATCCTGCACTCCGAGGTACTCAAACCCGTAGTTGAACTTGGCGTTGGCCATCTGGATGGAGAGCTGCTGAAGAACGTCGGGGTTCTTGGGGTCGAAGTAGAACCTCATCTGGCAGAGCCAGTCGAAGGACTTGGGTGAGTTCACCTTGTTGTTGATCATGGTTCTTGTGACATCTCTCTGGTGAACCAGCTCTGTGATCTGATGAGAATCATACAGAGTGTTAGGTTATTTTCTTTGTGTACATATATTTAAAGTCATGTTAACATGATGAGGCCCAGCAGACAGTTTCTTTCTATGATAATCATCATAAAGTGGTAAGATTAACGCATAAAACAGTGATCAACTGTCAACTCATCAAATGTGAGTACAAAGGCATACGCATTACCATATGGAGTAGTTAAGATGCCTTAATAAAAAAGTATACGGATATTTTGAGGATTATGACACTGAAAAATAACATACCAGTATACAACAAAAACAAATAAATACATTTTTAACATATAGCTATGAGGAGCATAAAAAAATACAAAATTATACAGAAAGAAATTTGTCAATCATTCACTGACGTCTCCTCTTAATGCCAGCGTTGGGTTGACAGTCGTCATGTGAATTTATTACTTGAAATGTGTCATTGAGAAACTGATGGCCAAACATTTCACTTAAAAAAAAACAACTCCCCTTAATTCCTTAAAAAAAAAGGGAACAAGTTATCACACTGGTTAATTTTTGTAAAGTTTCAGCCCTCTCAGCATTTTCAGCATGTCGGGGTCAGGTATATGGTGAGTTACACATGTCAAAAATTGGAAAGTTTTTTATACTTCCAATAAGTAACAATAAATCCTGTTGTGTAGAAATATCCATACCAAAATACGGAGGTGGGCAACTTCACATGCTGGTTTATATGTTTTTTAAGTTTAATCCTGTAAGCACCATAAATTCTTTAGTTAAGCACTCCAAAGCAAATGGGGGACACAATGGATGAAAATTTTTGTTATAAGTTAAAAGGGTCTTTTGCTGCAGTAATGTCAGAAGTATGAAAAGGACAGAAAGGGATGAGCGAAAGGAGGACAAAGCTATATGCCCATCATTGAGTGTGGCAAGCATTTTGATCATGCCAACAAGTCAGGTATTCATAGATATTCCTGCAGATATATACATGTTTGGAACGTACTAACCAGTGAATAATGATAAACAAGAAACTCATTGAAATTCACATATGATAATACATCAAATCCGTGTCATTCACATCAATGTACACACATACCAGATGCTCCAGCTTCTTCCTGCGTACAGGTGGCTGCTCATGGAGCACAGAGTCCGCCAGGATGTTCAGCGTGGACTCCACCATGCCCAGTACCTCCTGTAGAGCGGTGAAGTCTGCACCGCCTTTGTTTGCCACCGTGTTCAGGGCATTCTCTACACTCTCTGACCAAGAGATCTGGGACGCTAGCACTACCAGCTGAGCCTGTAGGGTGGAGGAAAACATGGCCAAATTAACACAATTTGGGTCACTAACAGAACAAGATGGGCTTGAACGGTGGCATAAACCAGCTGGTTGTCAAGAGTATTGACCTGGGCTATATGGGTGAACTCAAGCTGCAGTTTGAGTATCAAGACAGCACATTAAACACAATTGATTGTAATGAAAATGTGGTGAAAAAAAGAGTGTCTAGCTCTATATTACAACTTGACCAACATTTTTTCATTCACTCATAAGTTAACATTAAAGGTGACACCAAAATGTTGACACAATATTCAAGATACTATTTTGTTTATATAAAGACCTCATTTAGCTCATCATAACACTACATAAGAAGGTATACGTAGTAACACATCAAAATAACTTCTTATTGAATAATTGAATATCAATTTTCAACATCATTTAAATTCATAGTGTTGATATGTAATACAGCAAGCCCTTAACCCCCACCTGGTACTTGTCCACCCAGATGAGATACTGGTGTGGATCTATCTTGCCGGTCTTGAACGTGGTGACATCCTTCACAGACTGAGCCAAAAGCTTGGCCAAGGTGACCCGCATCTCCTTCTCTACACATGTCAGCCACTCGTTGATCTTCGGGTGCTGGGCGATAGACACTGAACTCGCAAACACAACCTGAAATACAGGGTGGATTAAATAAGATACGTGAACAAACAATAAAAAACGCTACTGGGAACAGAACAGCTACTTGACATTAATTGTACGAACTACCAAATAGAAATGGTGAAAAGAAACATGAATACTGCTTGGTTTGTGAAGAGCAAGCTGAAATACAAGCTATTACAGGGCTTAACACTAACTTTTACTAGCCCATTCGGGCTAGTAAATGCAGAACCTACTAGCCCTAACCAAGCTATGATGTGCCCTGACCCAAGTATTATCAAAACCTTTATATTTATCATTCAACTTGTATTTTCTTGTGCATGGAGATGCGCAATTATGATTCAATCATTCTTATTAGCTTGCCTTACTAATGCTAATTAATTCAATATTCATCTACTTAAGACATCTATTTGTAATCTTCACGCCATTTCGGGAGAAATTTCCTTGTTCTTTTTTCCTCATACTTTCTCTTACTTTCCTCTTTCCCTTTTCTTTTCTTATCCGAGGAACCCCCATCCCCACCCGTAAAGCCAAACTTAAACAACCACATGAACATTAAAACCTTTTTTACATAGATTGCCGCGGTTGCCATCTGACAACAAATGGTAAGTGAATCTTAGGTGTTGCAAAATAACGTGCTATGGTAGTCGTAACAATTGTACAGGGTAAACTCTCTACTAAAAGCCGGGATCGACCATTAATATTAGTTTTGCTAATTGAATTGCGTAAAAAAGACTGTCAAAACACTTCTAATCGATCAAACAAATTAAAGTTATTTAAAATTGATAAATAACTAATAATTTTATTGTAATTTTGTGTTAATGTCCAGTGTTATACCTTCATCGATCCCGGACGATCCTGGGCGATCCCGGCTTTTAGTTTAAAACGTATTTTTATCGAGAAAACACGTCACTTAGAGGAAACCAATCAAAAACCGTATCTAGCGGAATTCTGTTTAAAAATAGGTACTGACGTGTTTTACCAGGACAACTGCCATGGATTTTCTAAATTGTCAGCCTTTTTTTTATTGCAATCAGGGGGTTCCAAATCTGTTTTGAGATACGATCCGTTTGTTGTCTCTTCACTCTGGGATATAATTGTGTTCTGATCGTACTGTATTAAGATTTTTGCATCTTTGAAAAGCTTATTTAAAACGCAGTTTATTGATATAGAACATATAATACCGCCCAAAATACACACGACCGGTCGGGCATGTTCCTGGGACATTGGCTAGCCCGGACCTAGGTACAGGCAGTGAATGTCGTTCGGACGTGCCTTAGTGTTAAGCTCTGTATTAACATAGAAAAGATCAGGTGAAAACTAGATGTGTCACTGACCTGATGCTGCCATAACATATTTTTGGACATAAGTCAGATTAAAAGGACTTGCTGATCACCAAAAAGATAAAGTATTCATAAAACGTGTAAAAACAAATAGCAACGCGGGAAAATTATGCCAAAATTGTTTACAGCTAAAATTCCTTCCAATGATCATCTACTTATTAATGTCTTTCAGCTGTGAAAGAATGAACATACTCCACATAGTCGTTAAAAATGAGTCGAGCACACACAATTTTCACAATTACATTCTATAGAAGACCAGCAAGAGGGTCAAAGGCAGTAAGGCATAAACCTAAGAAGCCATAGAACTTAACTGTTCTGAGGAGTTACTGCTCACAATGTTTCACAGCAGACTAAAACTACTCTTTGGCAGCCATGTTTTTAAACAAAATACAATCATTTTCTTAGTCATAACATATAATACAACACAATTTTCTAATGTTCTGAGCAAATTTTTCAATTAGCAAGTCAAAATGTAACTTTTAGAGTGTTATATGATTATAATAAAGCCACAAACGTAAAATTGCCCTGCCTCAAAAGCTGCACCCTACAATGTCAATTCAAGCAGTGTCCCACCTCTTCTCCCTCTTTGGAGAGCAGCCCCAGGACTTGAGAGTTGTCATCATTCAGTGTGATGGTGGCCACCCCAGCAAACATCTTCTTAAAGTGCTTCTGCAGGCGGGCAACGTTCTTGCTGTTACCAATGATCTCCAGCAGGTCTTCATCTCCCACGAAGTAGAATCTGACAGATATAGATAGGGTGGATTTGTATTATATCTAACAGTACAATTTGTAGTGCATAAGAATATCTGTCATACAACTCAACCAGGGATTTCATTTTTTGGATTTTCTGTTCATAACATGAAAATATAGTCATGCCATCTTTCCACAACAGACAATACTTTGCCAAGTGTCTTCATAATTTCACAGTCTAACACAATGCCTTTTAAAGGAGCACTTCACGCAAGAGGTTTTATAAAATTTATAATTAGGCTAATAATTTCTAGAAGTACAAGGGGTATTTGATTCATGTTTAACAAAGCTTCGAAAAGAAACTTGGGTTTTGTTGAATATTTGCAGAATCTGCTAAATGTGTCAGACAAATCTAATAAAAAAATGTAAAGGTTTGACATTTCAGCTCTGACATTCAGACACAATGTGTAACAAGACATTTGAAATTGCATATCTAACAAGCATTTGCAGGTCTGACAGAATGGACAAATGTCCGCAAGACTTATGTCACAAGCACATAGGTCTGACAGAACCTACTGAGATTTGCAGGGTCTAATTAAAAAAATCAGGTCATTTTACCAAAACCAGGGTCTTAATAAATCCCCCTGCATCCTAGGAGTGTGAACAAATATCCTGTGCTACCACTAAAACAAAACGGAGCCAATCTGGAGCCACTATACCTGGGGAATGAGGCCCTCTCCCTCTCGAGGTACTCTCCTAGAGCCTTCTGTATCTTGCCCAGGAGGTCTGCCAGTCTCTCCAGCTGGCGCTGACTGTTGGGGATGTTCAGAACGTCCATCACTAGTGGAGACTTGGCCACTTTCTTCATCAAGGCCAGGAACTCTGTGCTCACTCTGAAAACAAGATAGACATCTTGCAAACATACTAACTGTTGTCTGTAGTTGTTTATTGGCAGTATCAGTAATGATGCCTCAAAACCATTTTGGGAAAATAATCATTCAAAATGGGTGTTAACAGTGTTTCAGTCGGTGGATCACACTCTGGATCAAAACAATCCGTGCAAACGCACCCAGACAACTTCAAACAAGTGATCAATTGTTCAATAGTTTGCCTTGAAACTTGAACATGTTTCAATTCTGCCTTTAATTCATTTCAAAATTAGGATCTTACAGTAGATAAAATTTAATATCATCGATTAATTTTAGAGCAGAGTTTTATCAACTTTTACATCAAAACAGCCAATACGTTTTAATAATTATATTAATAGGACTTAAGATTTCATGTGTCCACCCACTTACCCCTGGAACCTCTGTGTCTCTACAGGCAGGAGGTGCTGTATGTCTGCACTGCCAGTGAAAATGCCTTCAAGGTACACCCAGCGTCTCTGCACGTCAATCCACACGTCAAACAGAGCGTTAATGCGGTTTAACTTGTCCTCCCATGCTAACGCCTCCTCCTCAAATTGCTGTGGGAATAACATGATTCGGAGGTCCAGATATGAAGTGTATACTTGTCAATTGTGCACAAACATGTTTAAAGTACATGAAGAACAAAACAGGTGTCTGTAGCAAACAGATGACCCTGCTTTCCGCTTTTGTCTCAAAAATCCACTTATTTCAAAAGCAAGCCAATTTTAACAATCCCGTCCATGTGGTTCTTACAATGTTAAATCACTAGGCCAGAAATCAAACTTTCAAAATTCTTACATTCCAGGAACAAATGGTTACCTACCTTATAATAGGGTGAGAGTTTCATCGCCATGACGCTGTTGATGTGCTCTTTGACCTTGTTAAAGAGGTCATCCCAGCCTCGGATCAGTTTACAGCGGCCCTGGTAGCCAATCATGTCCAGCTCATAGGCGCGCCAGGTCTCGGACACCTGGTCAGAGCAAATTATGTTTATTCCTATATTTGATATCCTTATAGAAGACAACTGTTCCAACTATGACCATTAAAAATAGTACAATGTGCATCAAATGGTCAGTTATTCAATGAATGGCTATTTTGTATTTTCTTAATTACATGTATTTATTCAGTCATACTATGTAAACCTATGGATATAAGATTTTTTAATGTTAACATTGTCATCATTTAGGATATAAAAGCAACAGCTCTAACAAGTAAATGAAACTTATTCAAGGGAGGCTAAATCTTATAAGGGCTCACTTGTTAAATTTTGAAAAAAGTTAAATCAACTTCTCCATTAATCAATTAAACATCGAATTAATCAATTTTTCATTTGTTAGAGTATGCTCTAGCACAAAAGGAACTATACAGACACTTTATTTCACCTCACCTGTAATATGCAAGAGGCTATACACTGTTAAATGGTACACAGAACTCACAATATTCTCCATTGTCGTCCTACCTGTTTCAAAAACTCTTCAAGGGCCATTTCTCCCTGGGCAACCAGTATGATATCCTTGATGATAAGCTCGTTCTTCTGTAGGTCAATGTCCCAGACATGCCCCAGGGTCAGCTCAGACAGCACCCACTTGACGTTCAGCCTGCGCGTCAGTGCCTTCCAGTGACGCTCCTTCAGGGCTTCTGACTTCAGCTCCACAACCAGCATGTTCACCTGGAGCAAGGGAAAACTGTGTAATATACAGGAGGGCGAAGTGGTCAGACTTTTAATGAGCCTCTTTCTGGGAATATGGGGCTTAATGCATGTGCCAAGTGTCCTCCCAGGTTAGCCTGTGCAGTCCACACAGGCTAATCAGGGATGACACTTTCTGTTTTTAGGGACTTTGTTGTTTAAAAGGAAGTTTCTTTTTAGCAAAAAATCATATTAGATGGAAAGAGTTGTCCCTTATAAGCCTGTAAAGACTTCACCGGCTAATCTGAGAATACACTTTACACACATGCATTAAGCCCTGTTGTCTCAGAGCAAGGCTCATTTGTGCACAAGGGAAGTAGTAAGTCTAACAAAAGCAACGCCTTGCGGGTGCACACCGCTCATCTATTTTTCTTTTAAAGCTGAAGGGACCTATCTATATACTTCAATCACAAAGGAGGGAGGGGTGGGGTTGAGAGGGGTGTATAGTGTGGGTGTGTGGTCATTTATTACATTATCTTCCAAAAATAAGAAAAAAAATGCAAACAAAAAAATATTTATTTTTTTAGGGGGGGGGGGGGGGGGGGTATTCTTGGGTGGGATTGTTGGACGTTATTGCAAAAATAAAATAATAAATTTTTGTTTTTTTAACCATGTTTCAAAAAAAATGGGGGGGGGGGTATAGTGTGAGGGTGTAGTCATTTATAAGATGATCTTTAAAAAAAAAAGAATTTTTTTTCATATTTTTTTTGTTGGGGGGGGGGGGGATTCTGGGATGTGGGGGCGTGGGGGATGGTTTGGGTGGAGTCTATTGTGGTATGTCAGGTGAGAGTTGTCATGTCAAAGTATCAATCAAATCCAATCATAAATAAAGAAGTTATGGCAATTTTAGCAAAATCTAATAATTTTACCTTGAGAGTCAAGGTCATTCAAAGGTCAAGGTAAAATTTAACATGCCAGGTACAGTACCCTCATGATAGCATGAAAGTATTTGAAGTTTGAAAGCAATAGCCTTGATACTTTAGAAGTAAAGTGAATCTAAACACAAAATTTAACCATATATTCAGAGTTACTAAGTCAAAAAAGGGCCATAATTCCGTCAAAAAGACAACCAGAGTTATGCAACTTGTCCTGTACTGTCCCCTTATGATAGTTTGTGAGTGTTCCAAGTATGAAAGCAATATCTATGATACTTTAGGAGTAAAGTGGACCAAAACACAGAACTTAATCAAATTTTCAATTTCTAAGTATAAAGGGCCCATAATTCTGTCAAAATGCCAGTCAGAGTTACATAACTTTGCCTGCACAGTCCCCTTAAGATAGTTAGTAAGTGTTGCAAGTATGAAAGCAATAGCTTTGATACTTTAGGAATAAAGTGGACCTAAACACAAAACTTAACCAAATTTTCAATTTTCTAAGTATAAATAGGGCACATAATTCTGTCAAAATGCCAGTCAGAGTTACATAACTTTGCCTGCACAGTCCCCTTATGATAATTAGTAAGTGTTGCAAGTATGAAAGCAATAGCTTTGATACTTAAGGAATAAAATGGTCCTAAACACAAAACTTAACCAAAATTTCAATTTTCTAAGTATAAAAAGGGCACATAATTCTGTCAAAATGCACGCCAGAGTTATCTAACTTCGCCTGCCCAGTCCCCTCATGATAGTAAGTAAGTGTACCAAGTTTGAATGCAATAGCATTGATACTTTCTGAGAAAAGTGGACCTAAAAACAAAACTTAACCGGACGTCGACGCAGACGCTGACGCCAAGGTGATGACAATGCTCATATTTTTTTCAAAAAATAGATGAGCTAAAAATTAGTTCTCTTTCATTGTTATTTAATTTGTTCATCAAGCACATACCGATTTGGAAGGTAGACACCATACCAGACAGGTGGGTTTCCTCCAGGCACTTCAATTTCCATCCATAGCATAAGAACACACCAAATTGAATAACTTTTAACTAGAAATTGCAGCTAAAGCCAGCTATTATTCAAAATTCATCCCAACTTTCATAAGTCTAGAAAGCAAATATGTAAGGAGTGCTGACACACACTCTGTGTCTTAACATTATGCAGCCTTAGGCCTAGAAGGACCTCATAATACACGCACTCACTTTGTTCATATTGTAAAAATATTGCAAACTCAGCCACTGAACATTTTTTTCTCAAGAAGAAACCTTATCAAGTTTATGGTGGGGAAAACTGCCAGGAAGTCCGATCATAAACCCATGAGGTGTAGGCTCACAGAAATACATTGTAAAGAACAACATACTACACAATCTTTAGGACATTCTTGGCTCACCTTTGCAAATCCTTGCAGAAGTTTCTTCACAAACTCATATGAGGCGTATGCCCTCAGTCTCGCAGGCAGCTCCTTCATTTGGCTCAACAGGCCATCAATGCTCTGACGAATCTGGATGGTTCAAGAATTCATTTTTTTTACATCAATCAAAATCTTTTGGAGGAGAGAAGATGGACTTTAAAGATTCAGTTAGTGATTTTATTACTGGTCCCACTGGTTCCAAAAGATACAAAAGACAAATTAAATAAAAATTAAATGAAAACAAAATTGCCTGAAATTCGAAAAATATTGATGATTTTTGAAAATTCTATTTGGCTACAACTTTTTCTTCATTAAAACCAAACAAAACAAGAAGAATTCTGCCTAAGCAAGGCAAATTTGGCTACAGAAATTCTTTAGCCACAGGAAGCCCTGATGTACCTTTCTGGGTTGCACTGAGAGCCATGGTTTATCCTTGAGCTCGTAGATCTGCTCCCAGATCTTGCCCAGCTCTGTCCACACACCCTTGAGGTCCTGTAACTCTTCCAGGCTCACTTGTACACGCTCCTCACTTGCACTGATCTGACCTGAGAAGTGGCAGAAATGGGGAAATAAAGACATTTTCATGTGAACGAAAACCTTTAATGTCTCCCCTACCATTTAAGGGAGTGAAATGGTCTATGCTTGTAACATGATATCTTGAAAGGATGATCATGTATGCAGATTAATTTTCATATCAAGTTACACCAAATTATATTATTATGAGTAAGAAACAAAATTTAAAGGTACCAACAAATAGCGGCTCATCAACATGTGGGGGAGACATAATCACCAATTAAGTATTATTGAGGAAATATCATTGAATAGTATATTAGATTCAGGAGTTTGACTTAACAATATATCAAGTATTTTTAACAGCTGTAGCTTGAACTAAGTAACATGTTCTTAAAAAATATTTCCAATCATTATAAAGCCTGCTTTACACACCTTATTTTTTGTATGAAACAGGTGAGCTACACTACTATTTCATTGCCGATTGATGCAAGACCTACACACCTGGTTCTGCCAGTTCGAGAGCCTCCTTGGCCTTGGCCACATTTTCCCTCTCCTCCTTGAGTCGCGAGAACTTCCCCTCAAATATCGTGATGGCCTTCAGGGCCTCGTCTGGTGGCAACTCTCCCTGGAAACCAAGGTAAGAGTAGCAAGGTATATATTATGTATTCTGTGAGAAACCTATGAGTAATTTTAGCACTATACACAGCAGTTTTCTGATAAATACAAGGAGTAAAGTATTGGTTAGTCTGTAATAATAATAGACTGAGACTTAAGTTTTGAAAAAAAGGTTCTTAATCAGTCAAATGCAATCATTAAAAGGTGAATATACTCCAGTGACCTTATCTTGACAACATTTCTAGATCATGACATTGAATTGAATTCACACCAAAATCATACAATTTGTATATTGGTCCATTTCCACTCACACAAGAAAATGTCATGCAGAGCATCTAATTATTTCATGGGTTAGATTCTAACTAACTAACCGACTATAAAAACTCAACAAGTGAGATGCTAACTTATAAAACCAAAACAGGCCAAAAAAAACTTTACTCCTCATAGACATAGTTACAGGTAAATGTATATCCTGAAATCTGTAACCATTCATTCCTAAATAGACAGAAGGAGCTATCATTAGTCTTTGCACAAATGCTGAAGGTTCATTCTGGCCATCAAAGGAAATATTTGGAAAGTATAAAACCTCTTCTAACTCACAGCAACTGGCTTTTCTTTCTCCCAATCCACAAGCAGGTCAGATGTCTTTCCTTCAACCACCTTATCCTCTGCCACTATCTTCATCTGCAGGCTGGCCACCTGGGTCTGAATGGAGCCATCCTTACGCTTCATGATGTCCGCAAAAGCCCCCCATTCGCCCTCAATGTTGTCGCTGTAGAGCCAGTTGCTTGGGAACTGGAACCTCTGTCTCTCAAGAATTCGTTGCCCTTCTTTGTACATCTACAGAGGAGTTGCATAGATTGTTTAAAAATCTTTCACAAGAACCTATCAGTATTTAAAATCATTGTAAAATTACAAGAATAAAGAAAGAACTATCAAGGCATTATCCCTTGCAAGAGGAAAGCTGCATATGTTGCCTGATTTCCTCCTGGTCAGAACTGGTCAGCTGATTGCGGACTATTGTTTTAAACATCTTTATTACTTTTATTATAAATTGCTGCCTTAGTATGGCATGGACCTATTTGCAGGATAGGCTATATTCTCTGGTCATATCAGTAACCTAGTATTCATAATAACTAACTATTCATAGAAAATTACATTCAGTCAAAGTTAAACAGTCCCTAACCTCCACTTGTTTCTCCCAGGTCTTCATCTTGCGTTTGAGCGACTGCACCTGTGTGATCAAGCCCACGGCCTCAGAAGTGTTGGCCGTATCGATGGACTGTTGCTCCAGGTCGGATCGGGACTTCTGAATGTGGGCGTGGAACTCTGTCATCTCGTTGCTAAGCATGTTACCGAAGCGACTGAGCACCTCCTTGTGCCAGGAGTCGTACTTGAGGGAGACCTTTGACTGCACCTTGCTGAACTGTATCACAATGGGACCGATCTCTTTCTGGGTCTCCGAGGTGTCAAACGTCTTCCTTGCCGACCTGAACAAATATCAAATATCTAACATAATTATAGATTACACAAATGTGTTTCATATTTGTGAATATCATAGGGTTTTAATTAAGATTCATTTCAAAACTTTATTTTTTAGTGAGCTTTCGGCTTTGGCCTGTTAATGGTGTTTGGGCTAATAAGTAACTTTAATGAGACAAGGACCTCTGTAGGATGTGCTTTATCTAAGATTTTGTCTTCAAAATATCCAGCTAAGCTCCAAACTTAAGATATTTCAGGTTGTTAGGCCATGCCAAAATGACTATCAAATACATTTTGAACCTAATGTAATGGAGAACAGAGCTTCACACACAAATCCATTGAAGGTAGAACACATACTTGATTTGCTCCAGGGTCCTCATCCATGTGGCAAGGTCCCCCATTCTGTTGTACAGATTGTCGGTAGTGAGGTCCCAGAGGGCCTGGTAGCGCAGCCACACCTGAAGAATGAAATCAGTTAGAAATATGTTGTCTCTACAGGCTTCATGCTTAATGGTGAATGTGGCTGTGAAAACAGGGAATGCTATGGTATCATAACTTACAAAGAACTTATTAGCTTCTTCGCTTCTCTCTTTAGCTCTTTTTCACAAACTTTTATGAAAATGTGTACATCTTATTATAAACATCTATAAGCCTCAAAAGAAACTATATGTGTTGTTTGTGAAACAAAATATCTAGGTTTGTTCAAATTTATAAACAAATCATACATACCATTAGTCCTCAATTATACAAATATATTTTTCGAGTCTAATATATGTATACAGAGTCATAAAATACGTTAACAAAAACCTTTTGCCACTCCTTACCAGTATGTAATCTTCCATTTCCTTGACAATCTTCTGAATGGCTGCGTACGACTCTTCCACAACCTTCATACCCCCTGGCAGCTTGGTGAGCACATTCTTGTAAGTGGCTGAGGACTCTGACTCCACATCCAGACCAACCTAGAACAGAGACAGGGATTCTAGTGACTTCTTATCAGCATTTGCCCCATTCTCTGGGAAATCTGTGCTTGAATCATGTGTTTAAAATGTTCGCCCAGATTAAGTTTAGCTTGTGCACTTCCCACTTTTATGGAATTGTTTGCTTATAGGAAATCTCTTCTAAATGAAAATCCAGTGTAAGAAAAACGTATCTACCCTTAGTAGCCTGTGCAGACTGCGAAGCTTATATGGAAAAACACTTAAGGCATATGCATAAAGCCCAGTTTATGCTGAACAAGGCTCATTTGATTAGCACAAGTAAACAAACTGTAACTGAATTATACATTCTTGTAGGCAGTCAACAGTTCTTTAACTAAATTCCAGGTAGCAAGATCACAAGTGATTGACCAATTGTCTATGACCACGTGCACCAAGCAGGTCAACACCTATTGTTTATATGGAATGATTAGCTAACAATTTTACCCCCCCCCCAACCCAAACCCCAGCTCCAAAATAAACCTGTCTGGTACAGAGTGATCCCCCAAACAAATTTCTATAACCAGCCTTATTGAGTCACTCTCTAACAAATCCCATTTTCAAATGTACATGCTTTCACAAGATATCATTGGACAGTATTTCTTACAGTATTTTTGAACCCTTTCAAGCTCAGTTACGCACATTGACGTGTTTGTTGTCATTTAGAAAATCAAACACCTTTCTAACTAGATTCAAGTTTTAAAAGCTTTTTTTCCAACCCTAAGGAACATAGTTACAGGCAGCCTACAGCATAAAACCTGTTCTGGTTGTATGCTGGTTTAATATAGCCATTTTCACTTTGCTTCAGAGCAGGAAAGGGTTTCCCTACCAGTATACCCACCTGGTATCTGGAGTGTTTGATGCGAGGCAGGCTGGTGATGATGGCCTCCCAGCTGAACAGCTCCTGCATGATGTTCACACGGGCCTCCTCAGAGGGTGGGCTCACGTAGATCAGCTGGTTGGTGATGCGCAACTCGTGCACGAATGTCTGTAAACAAGATGGCAATATGTTTAAACTTAAATTCTTGGTAAGGAAATATATAATCTGAGATTTATAATTATATAAATTACTTCCCTTGAAAATAATTGTCTCTAATAAATCTCTATTTTTAGTAGCAAATAATTAAAAGTCACTACTGTGACTGTAGATTCACCACTCAAAATGTGCAGCTCCATGAGATACACATGCATGCCAAGTATCAAGTTGCTATGTTCAATATTGAATAATTATCTCCCTTTAAAGCTTATTACTTCCCTTGGTTTTGTATTTTTGACCTTAGACCTTGAAGGATGACCTTGACCTTGACCTTTTACCACAATGTGTTTGTCAGAAACACAATGACGCCTACTGCGCGGCTTTGATTTATTTAAAAAAAATATATAATTTGGCAGGTCAGATAATTATGTCCATTTAAAGCTTATTACTTCCCTTGGATTTGTTTTTATGACCCCGTGACCTAGTTTTTGACCCGGCATGACCCATATTTGAACTTGACCTAGATATTGTCTAGATACAACTTCTGACCAAGTTGTAAAGATCAGATGAAAACTATTTGAATTAGAGAGCGGAGACGAAGTGTGACAGACTGACAGACGACGGACAATGCGAAAACTATATACCCTCTTTTCTTCGAAAGGGCCACATCCAAAAGTACCAATCATAATTACGGTCTCTTTCAGTATGAATTTCTTGCAAACCATGTACCTTGATGTTTGGTTCCCCTCCCAGTTTCAGGGCTAGCTGCTGGGGAGCGTCTGTGTCCATGCTGTGGTCCACTGTATCATCCTTGTCCTTGGCTCCCAGCAGACACTTGTTCCATGAATCCAGAGCCAGTTCCAGTCTCGCAGCTAGACGCTTCTCAACCTATATATACAGAAATAGCGAATTTACAATGTAACTAGCTTTGTTGAACCACATCCCTTAACCCGTTATCACTCTGATATGCACTTTTAAGTGTTAGCAGTCTCTTAAAAAATCAAAATAAATCTAAGACTTTTCTTACTAGATTCAAATTTGAAAGACTTCATTTCCAACCCTAAGATATTAATGAGCAGCAAACAGCATAAAACCTGAAAAGCCTGCGAGTTACTTGCAGGCTGTTCTGGTTGTATGCTATTTGCATATAGCTATTTTTACCTTGCTTCTAAGCAGGGAAAGTCAAATCTTTCCCATTATACTACAAATACAGTGGAAACACTCACATTCATGAGGTACTACTTTGCAATAAAGTTGTCACTTATTAAAAACACAGAACAAACATGACTCATCCTAGACTTCTCAAAACATCCGCATGGCATGATGTCAGACCCTTTTTCTAGCTAGATTGGAATCATGACAGACATCTGTCAAGACACACATGCCAACACTTTTGCCAATATCTCATTAGACATTGTGTCTAACAGCACCTTAATGTTTGGAAACACTTTTTTTCAGACAGATTTCTATGTGATTCTCGTGCAATCTCACCTCTTCGTCCAGTTTGGCGACCCACTGTGGCAGGTTGGAGTAGGAGTGCAGTGAGAGATTGTCCACTGCCTTCTGCACCTTGGCCAGGATCTCCTTGAAGGTGGTGCTGCTGTAAGCACAGGTCTCCAGGGACTTCACCTCCAGATCTATCTCCTGCTCCATTGCCAGCAGGTCATCCACCTGGAAAAAGCAGAATATATGGGTCGCGTTCTGAGAAAACTGGGCTTAATGCATGTGCGTAGTGTTATCCCAGATTAGCCTGTGCAGGCTAATTAGGGATGACACTCCGCTTTTATGGTATTTTTCGTTTAAAGGAAGTCTCTTCTACACGAAAATCCAGTTAAGGCCGAAAGTGTCGTCCCTGATTAGCCTGTGCGGACTACACAGGCTAATCTGGGACGACACTCTAAGCACATGCATTAAGCCCAGTTTTCACAGGACAAGACACATATTATTCCTTCAGTGTCATTTGGTAGTGGCTTGAGCCATTCATTAACAAGATTCAGTCACAATTGGAAACATGTAGAATCACTATCTCTTGGAAAACTGATCCATCCCTCTCTAACAACACTAGCATGTGTTACCTAGTCAAGTTAAATTTGAATGACAACTTAATAGTAATAAAATTGACCGGTGCTGGACATCACAACTTAGGCTACATACCGATAACATTCATATCAATTTATGTTTCTATGGAAACAATATATTCTGCTACTGGTATATTGCTTTAATTTACTCTTTCATTATGTACACAATATCTTTACTTACTTTCTCCTGGAAGTTGACAAGGGTGTCTGCCAGTTTTTGCACATACGGATCTAGCTTGTATGACTCCCAAACAAGTTGTACTCCCTGAAAATTATAGAGTGTGCTTTAAATGTGTATTAATCAGACCAAATTGATTTTCAAAATTTACTCAAAATAAACAACAGTGGGTAATTATGTAATAATAATAATAATATCACTATACAGATATCATCCTACAACTATTTTGTAAAGGCAAAACAAATATCATTATTGATTTTCAAATGTTAAATTACTTGTATATGATATATTGAAACAAAATCATTAAATCACTAAAAAAAGTTCAACTACAAACAAATAACAGTTTTAATTGTATAATTTAGTAAGTTAATCACTAAATCAATGACAAACAGTGCAATGACTTCCACATCAGGCCTCCAGCATCAAATTGCTAAAATGGAGAAAAAAACAAATTTTTTAAATAAAATTCATTTTAATTATTAAATACTTACCTGTTATCGTATGCTTATACTTTCCAAGGGGAAATAACTCATCCGGAATTTTAACTGGGAATCCGCCACCTCAATACCGTAATACAGGCCAGGTTAAACATAGTGCAATGCAACCTAGCCAAAAATCGGTAACCAACCCTCAATATTCTTTCAATATATATACAAAAATATTAATCGAATAGCGGGGTGGGAGGTGGGACTTACCGATAACAGGTAAGTATTTAATAATTAAAATGAATTTTATTTAAAAAATTTGTTTTAATGTCATAAATACTGACCTGTTATCGTATGCTGATTTTGCAGCTGCGGTGGGAAGGTTCGTATATATTTTCCCAACACAGTAGAACCCATAAACAGGGTTATCAGCTAATGATATCAAGTAATCTTCGTTAAAACGGTATTAATTATGACTTCTCGGACAGAGTAATATGTCTATGTCGTAAAGAAGACACTACCGTTAGTAAAACCACAACAAGCCCAAACGTATACAAATTGTATTGTTGGCACTTCAAAAAACGAAGATAAAAAGATGACAAGGTGGTCGGATTCCTCCAGTAAACAGCTTAGAGCACGTCAAAAAGTGGGGTGTGATTAATATATGCCCACAAAACAGACAGAGCTCTTAATTCATGCGGTCAGATCCTAAAAAGGAATGAATCCTTAGATAGGATAAGATTAACTTCCTTAGTCGAGGTCTAACCCCGAGAAATAGAAGCCGCAGACACATCTCCCCCCCCCCCTTTTTTTGGGGAAATGAAGAGTGTCTTTGAGAACCTCGAATGGACTTCTGACTAACACTGCTGAGATAGAACTTCAAAGC
The DNA here is from genome assembly GCF_020536995.1 of Dreissena polymorpha. Taxonomy (NCBI): domain Eukaryota; kingdom Metazoa; phylum Mollusca; class Bivalvia; order Myida; family Dreissenidae; genus Dreissena; species Dreissena polymorpha. Next base: position 67,653,834 of record NC_068357.1, read on the forward strand.
CCTGATTGCCCAAAGAAGTTTATCCTCATCTTCATGACTACCAGTTTAAGAAAACTTGGAAACTTGAAGGTAGAAGCCATATAGAGGACTTGATATTAAGCAAGGAATCCTGGCTGACACAACAAAGTGAAAACGACAATAGATCCAACTGGAATTGGTCGTATTCAACAGAAAAAGCATGAATTTCACTTCTCCGTATGGTAAAAGCCATAATAAGAAGGAAAACCGTCTTAAAATTATATTGGAACTGTTAATAAGCCTGATGAAAAAGGTTCATAGGGAGCTCATTAAGCATCCCAACATGTTACACAAGTCAAAACCGCTTAAGAAGGTAAAGGAACGAAAAACATAGTGTTGACGTTCCATAGTTTGGATCAGTTCCAAAATAAGTAAGACAGCACAGAGTTGCGATGACTTACACAGAACAAGGTATACGAAAGCATAATCTCTATCCTTTGATGAAGAAAAGAACAAATTTCTTATCATCAAGAAAAAGATGAGAAAAACCTCTATGTATCTAGTAGAGTGATTAAGGTAATAACTATGCTCTCAATTACCCAGTAAAAAATGAATTTCCATAGAACCTTTATACAGTTCTGATGGAATTATCCTTGCACAAGTAACAAGGATTGAAACTCTAACAGAAAAACGTTCTTCTGTAGAGATAACTAAAAGTTATTAATGGCCAGACATGAAGTGGCACATGTTTGGATCAGTAAAAATATGTCTCAGTGAGATATGATATTTGACCTGTGAAGAAGTTTCCTGAAAATAATTGTACAGGAGACTTAAAAGGTCGTAGAACCATAATCCCATGGTTCATTAAGTATATTTCATGAAATTATGGCAAAAACTCAGTTATTGCAAAAACTCACCAAGAAGGCAAGATATTCCAGTTTATGTCAATGGACGAATGTATAACAATCGCACACCCTGCTGGATCGATTTCTGTGAACTGCATTGTTGACGTTGTTCAGCATACCGGTATACACTGCGATATACGATCGCATAACGCTAATAACTAGCGTTTGATGATAAACAACATTCTTTGATATACTATGTAAATATGTACACCATGCAACTCGTCTGCAACTTCACTGCCGCGCATGCGCAATTACATTATTGAACCCAACGGAAAAATAATTCGAAAGAAAGAACTGCAGGACAAAAGGTCCAACAGGGCGTTGAGACGAACTGGTATGAGAAAGACGATAGAGAAAATTTGTTGTTCTTGCAAAGAACGAATAAGTTCCTGATTTCCAGTTACAAGGAGTGATAATATGATCACCTCCGTGTCTGTAAGTAAACCACGACCGATGTGTGATAGTTGAAACCATCACAAAGGAATCGTGAAAATGTGTTGTAAATGAAAAACAGCTAAAACGAATTTTCGCTTTTCAAGATGTAGATGTGCAGGTGATATTCGTTAGGATACCACATAATTGAGAAAATCAAGATACGTTGTTCTATGTGATCGTCCATAACCTTATCTGCTCACATCTGTATAAGATGTAAGGAAGGTTGTGGTAGAATAAACTATATTCTTGCCAAGATAATCTTCTAGTCTAGACACCACTGAATAGTGGTAAATAATGACAAAAAGATGGAAATCTGTGTCATTAAATAATCCCGAGATTAATACAATTATCTTAAAAATAAAGCTGAAACGGACGTAAGAAAAGACGTCTCAGCAGAAGGACCGGTGACCGGACCGGTAAATACCGACCGGTGACCGGAACCATTTGTCAAGGATGGGTGGGCAAAGAAACCACGGCAAGCCGAACTTTCCCACTCCAAACACACTTGAAAATTGGTAGAATAGGACAGTGTTTAACACTTATAAGTTTATGACCTATCTACAGAATATAGCCTCTTCTTGAACCAATAACAGGCGCCTTTAAAATCCTGGATAATACAGGTCGCGAAGTCATCGATTTGCGAAGTACGGAAATATGATTGATAGTGGTACCTCCGGAATCGGAGGTGTGATGGCAGAAAAAGGTGAAAACCCTAGGGGTAACCTTAAGCGGGTCCACGCTTGCCGGTAGAATGCATGGAAGTCTTAAATTCTGACTTGATTAATCCATTTACTTCAAGACTTCTAACCTGGACGAATTCCGAAAGGAATACGACCAGTTATAGGAAGACGGCCTGTTATGGCCAGAAGTGTAATAGAAGAATAACTTTAAGATGAGGTCCCTCCAGATCCTAGGATCTAAGATCTGAGTTCAATAGGTCCTAAGCCATCTACAAGACTGTAGCCGCTATGCGGTCAATCTGATAGGCAATCCTATGTATCAGAACTCTTGTTGATTCCAGTAGCTTGAAAATATGCACTGCCGTAGGAGCAATAGAAAAGCAGAAGTCGATACAAATGTCGTCTTGCTAATCCTGCTAGCGTCATTAATGTGTCCCAACTGTTCCGTGACACTGACTGCAAAGTCTGTAGCCGACAGGTAAAGGCGGTTAAAACAATTCATCCTTCGGGTCTCGAACATAAATTAATAGAGGTCAAATAGTAATGTTCGACCTCAATGCTAGTCTCCGAGCCCACTTCAGCCGATCTATCTGCAAGACCAGTAGTCTGCATGTAGTCGGTTGAGATAGAAGTACAAATAACAGATATAGCATGATTTGGTAACCGTCGCCAGTAGAACATCAGTATTGAAAAACACAAAAAGTCATGTAGATTGTTGAATCCATAAAATATAGTATTCAATACAATCATAGCCAGGGGTATACAACTATGTAATGTAGACGATACCCGTGATACTAAAAATTGACCGATGAAAACCAGTGGAATACCGGTAATTGGTAAGTGGTGACCGAACCGGACCAGTCAATGACCGGTAACTGTAGCCCGGTGAACGGACCAGTCATAATATGACAGGTGACGTTACCAGTTAAAGACCGAAAAATGGTGGAATCCATATGGTCTGTTATCAATGTCAAGCACTGCTCGGAAAAGAAGATCATGCCAAAAAAATCCAATCCGATGGCGATGAGACATCACTTATTCTGACCGGTGATCAGTGATCGGTGATATGACCGATGAATGGTGACCGATGTCCGGTGATCGGGCCCGGTATAATATAACTGCGTCAGAATGGAAATATCTGGTGCAGAAGAATGACCATCCACGAAGTCATCTGATAATGTTAACCGGAAAACAACGGTAGATTATCAGTATTAATAGGCATAAGTGTCCTTGTAGTCGTAGTGGAGAAAAGAACAGCTTATCCCGAAGCCTGAATGTTAAACGAACTAGTGTTCGTATACAACTACGGCTCGGTGACTGCAACATGTGTGGATGCCATAAGAAGAACCATCACACGTGGAATGGAGACATGATATTCCTAAAGGAATAAAATGGAGAACGTCGATATGACCAGTAGGTTCATTAACGCCTACGTGAGAAGTGGCGACATCCATATAACTTCGATGCCGAAATATTGTTCGGCTACGCTGGAAATATTGTCTTCTACAATATTGTCTCCGTGAGCATTGACATGATCGCTTACGAGCGTATCAACGCCGAGAACTGCTCAATGAAGGAGAGGTATGTTCGATAAATATCCAGTGGTGCTCAATGCAGTCCGCTGATGTCTACGTGAAGGTTGACGACGTCCTCGTTTCCTGCGATGTCGAGATCTGGATCGGCCGAGATGTGGATCGGCTGCAATGAGACCGAGATCTTCTAAAATAACGTCTCCGTGAGTGACGACGTGATCGCTTACGAGAGCCGCGACGATGAGAACTGCTCGACGAAGAAGAGCGTGTCCGATGTCTAATCCTTGATGAAGACGATGTATTCAACGAAGAATAGGAGAATAATTCAATGAAGAAGACCGAGTTCTTCTTCTTGACCGGTGACTGGTGTTATCGGTGGCAGGCCTAACTGATGACTGTTGACCGGTGACCGTAGCGGTGATCAATGACCGGACCGGTGACCGGACCGGACCGTTGACATGACCGGACCGGTGACATGACCGGACCGGTGACATGACCGGTGAACGGACCGGACCGGTGACATGACCGGTGACCGGACCGGTGACATGACCGGTGACCGGACCGGACCGGTGATCAATGACCGGACCGGTGACCGGACCGGTGACCGGACCGGTGACCGGACCGGACCGGTGACCGGTGACCGGACCGGTGACATGACCGGTGACCGGACCGGACCGGACCGGTGATCAATGACCGGACCGGTGACCGGACCGGACCGGTGACCGGACCGGACCGGTGACCGGACCGGTGACATGACCGGTGACCGGACCGGACCGGTGACATGACCGGTGACCGGACCGGACCGGTGACATGACCGGTGACCGGACCGGTGATCAATGACCGGACCGGACCGGTGACATGACCGGTGACCGGACCGGCCGGTCAGACGTCGATCAATAGTCCGTGATCAACGTCCCCGGTGACGTACCGGTCATATCATGACCAGTGTTGTCACCGGATAATGACCGTATGGCGGATGCCAAATGGTCCGGCATTGGTCGATGTCCTTGACCAATGCCATCGGGCAAAGACCGGCTGACGGGTGTCGCCATATGGTCTGATGTTGACCGACTGTCTAAGAGACTTAGCATAGTACGGTCGCGATCGTGCCCGATACCCGGTGACTGATACTGCAACTATCATCCATGATCTGCGAAGTCACCGGGTATTTATCCACTCTTGTTTCTGCGACCATCATGTAGTCGAATATATGAAAAACAAGAGCAAAGCATATTCAACCATAAACTGGTCACAGACCAGATTATCATACGGCACATAAAATCATTATTTGACCATAATGAAAATTATAATAATACTGCCGTAGATCATAAATTAAACAAAAGTTTAATTCAAAACAGATGAAAAATAAAATGACGATCAATTAGATTGTCATACGGAACGTTAAAATCATTATTGCACACAATGGCAAATGATAAACAATCTGTCAATAGAAGAACACGCTTTGCACGATCTCGTAACACATTAGAAGAACATGCTTTGCACGTTCTAGCAATGTATTAGAAGAGCACGTTTTGCACGTGGTCGTTCGCGCCTGAAAACACCCAGCATGGTAGAAATAAACCATTGTTCGATAAAAACAAGCATGGCTTACCTTTTACAAATGAAACAAAATCCATTAAATCCACACAAATTAATCCGAATGAGAAATAAAAAGATAAATAACACAATTTATCTATTCAAAACCCCAATCAACCAAGTGAAAAACAATATTTTAATTCAGAGCCGTAAAAGACACGTATACACCTGGTTGATCCGGAAAGAATATTGAGGGTTGGTTACCGATTTTTGGCTAGGTTGCATTGCACTATGTTTAACCTGGCCTGTATTACGGTATTGAGGTGGCGGATTCCCAGTTAAAATTCCGGATGAGTTATTTCCCCTTGGAAAGTATAAGCATACGATAACAGGTCAGTATTTATGACATTAAAAGGAGGAGCACTCAAATCATATATCTGCCACGCTCTCGGACAACGGGAAGTAAAGCATGTATGTAAAATGTTGTCCCAGATAAACCTGTGCATTCTGCACAGGCTAATCAGGGACAAAACTTTCCGCTTTATTGTATTTTTCTTATAAAGGAAGTGTATTATTAGCAAAAATGCAGTCTAGGGGGAACATGTTGTCCCAGATAAGCCTGTTTTAACTGCAAAGGCAAATCTGGGACAAAACTTTACGCACATGCATTACGCCCTATTTTTCCAGTGCCGAGCTCACATGTACACTTCCCACTCACCTCGGAGATAAGGTTCTGGACTTCCTTGTGTAGTCCAGCCACCAGCAGGTGAATGGAGGATCGGTCCTCTAATTTCTCGAGGGTCTGTTGGTAGGTGCGCACGCTCTCGAACAGCGACATAGCAAATGGGTACAGCTGGTTGGCCTGGTGGGCCTTGTTCACGATCGCAAGGGGCACTCTAAATCCCAGCCACTTCATGTTGCGAACCTGCAGGAAAATAGAACTGGATTAGTTTAAACCTTTTAATTTAAAGTTGATTGCATCAAGATAATAGTGCTAATTGTAACATTATTGAGTACGTTTCTTGGATCCAACCAGTACTTGGTGTCTTTTGGGGACATCTAAAGAAAACTCCCACAGAGGGATTGAACCCATGACCTCCCAGTTGCTAGGAGGACACCATATCCGCTACACCACCTATAATCTGGTTTCAGCAGCTCCACTTTTTTTCTGGTTTTGCTACTGCTTTCTCTAAGAATTTCTAGAGTGTTAAGCTGATTTTCAAATGTAGGTTATTTATGAACAAAAGCATATAATAACATTTTTCACTTTTTTTATTTTATTGTTCTTTAGAGAAATGCATTACAAGATAATATGCTACAAAAACAAATTTTTAAAATAAAATTCATTTTAATTATTAAATACTTACCTGTTATCGTATGCTTATACTTTCCAAGGGGAAATAACTCATCCGGAATTTTAACTGGGAATCCGCCACCTTAATACCGTAATACAGGCCAGGTTAAACATAGTGCAATGCAACCTAGCCAAAAATCGGTAACCAACCCTCAATATTCTTTCAATATATATACAAAAATATTAATCGAATAGCGGGGTGGGAGGTGGGACTTACCGATAACAGGTAAGTATTTAATAATTAAAATGAATTTTATTTTAAAAATTTGTTTTAATGTCATAAATACTGACCTGTTATCGTATGCTGATTTTGCAGCTGCGGTGGGAAGGTTCGTATATATTTTCCCAACACAGTAGAACCCATAAACAGGGTTATCAGCTAATGATATCAAGTAATCTTCGTTAAAACGGTATTAATTATGACTTCTCGGACAGAGTAATATGTCTATGTCATAAAGAAGACACTACCGTTAGTGAAACCACAACAAGCCCAAACGTATACAAATTGTATTGTTGGCACTTCAGAAAACGAAGATAAAAAGATGACAAGGTGGTCGGATTCCTCCAGTAAACAGCTTAGAGCACGTCAAAAAGTGGGGTGTGATTAATATATGCCCACAAAACAGACAGAGCTCTTAATTCATGCGGTCAGATCCTAAAAAGGAATGAATCCTTAGATAGGATAAGATTAACTTTCCTTAGTCGAGGTCTAACCCCGAGAAATAGAAGCCGCAGACACATCTCCCCCCCCCCCCTTTTTTGGGGAAATGAAGAGTGTCTTTGAGAACCTCGAATGGACTTCTGACTAACACTGCTGAGATAGAACTTCAAAGCCCTGATTGCCCAAAGAAGTTTATCCTCATCTTCATGACTACCAGTTTAAGAAAACTTGGAAACTTGAAGGTAGAAGCCATATAGAGGACTTGATATTAAGCAAGGAATCCTGGCTGACACAACAAAGTGAAAACGACAATAGATCCAACTGGAATTGGTCGTATTCAACAGAAAAAGCATGAATTTCACTTCTCCGTATGGTAAAAGCCATAATAAGAAGGAAAACCGTCTTCAAATTATATTGGAACTGTTAATAAGCCTGATGAAAAAGGTTCATAGGGAGCTCATTAAGCATCCCAACATGTTACACAAGTCAAAACCGCTTAAGAAGGTAAAGGAACGAAAAACATAGTGTTGACGTTCCATAGTTTGGATCAGTTCCAAAATAGGTAAGACAGCACAGAGTTGCTATGACTTACACAAAACAAGGTATACGAAAGCACATCTCTATCCTTTGATGAAGAAAAGAACAAATTTCTTATCATCAAGAAAAAGATGAGAAAAACCTCTATGTATCTAGCAGAGTGATTAAGGTAATAACTATGCTCTCAATTACCCAGTAAAAAAATGAATTTCCATAGAACCTTTATACAGTTCTGATGGAATTATCCTTGCACAAGTAACAAGGATTGAAACTCTAACAGAAAAACGTTCTTCTGTAGAGATAACTAAAAGTTATTAATGGCCAGACATGAAGTGGCACATGTTTGGATCAGTAAAAATATGTCTCAGTGAGATATGATATTTGACCTGTGAAGAAGTTTCCTGAAAATAATTGTACAGGAGACTTAAAAGGTCGTAGAACCATAATCCCATGGTTCATTAAGTATATTTCATGAAATTATGGCAAAAACTCAGTTATTGCAAAAACTTACCAAGAAGGCAAGATATTCCAGTTTATGTCAATGGACGAATGTATAACAATCGCACACACTGCTGGATCGATTTCTGTGAACTGCATTGTTGACGTTGTTCAGCATACCGGTATACACTGCGATATACGATCGCATAACGCTAATAACTAGCGTTTGATGATAAACAACATTCTTTGATATACTATGTACACCATGCAACTCGTCTGCAACTTCACTGCCGCGCATGCGCAATTACATTATTGAACCCAACGGAAAAATAATTCGAAAGAAAGAACTGCAGGACAAAAACGTCCAACAGGGCGTTGAGACGAACTGGTATGAGAAAGACGATAGAGAAAATTTGTTGTTCTTGCAAAGAACGAATAAGTTCCTGATTTCCAGTTACAAGGAGTGATAATATGATCACCTCCGTGTCTGTAAGTAAACCACGACCGATGTGTGATAGTTGAAACCATCACAAAGGAATCGTGAAAATGTGTTGTAAATGAAAAACAGCTAAAAAGAATTTTCGCTTTTCAAGATGTAGATGTGCAGGTGATATTCGTTAGGATACCACATAATTGAGAAAATCAAGATACGTTGTTCTATGTGATCGTCCATAACCTTATCTGCTCACATCTGTATAAGATGTAAGGAAGGTTGTGGTAGAATAAACTATATTCTTGCCAAGATAATCTTCTAGTCTAGACACCACTGAATAGTGGTAAATAATGACAAAAAGATGGAAATCTGTGTCATTAAATAATCCCGAGATTAATATAATTATCTTAAAAATAAAGCTGAAACGGACGTAAGAAAAGACGTCTCAGCAGAAGGACCGGTGACCGGACCGGTAAATACCGACCGGTGACCGGAACCATTTGTCAAGGATGGGTGGGCAAAGAAACCACGGCAAGCCGAACTTTCCCACTCCAAACACACTTGAAAATTGGTAGAATAGGACAGTGTTTAACACTTTATAAGTTTATGATCTATCTACAGAATATAGCCTCTTCTTGAACCAATAACAGGCGCCTTTAAAATCCTGGATAATACAGATCGCGAAGTCATCGATTTGCGAAGTACGGAAATATGATTGATAGTGGTACCTCCGGAATCGGAGGTGTGATGGCAGAAAAAGGTGAAAACCCTAGGGGCAACCTTAAGCGGGTCCACGCTTGCCGGTAGAATGCATGGAAGTCTTAAATTCTGACTTGATTAATCCATTTACTTCAAGGCTTCTAACCGGGACGAATTCCGAAAGGAATACGACCAGTTATAGGAAGACGGCCTGTTATGGCCAGAAGTGTAATAGAAGAATAACTTTAAGATGAGGTCCCTCCAGATCCTAGGATCTAAGATCTGAGTTCAATAGGTCCTAAGCCATCTACAAGACTGTAGCCGCTATGCGGTCAATCTGATAGGCAATCCTATGTATCAGAACTCTTGTTGATTCCAGTAACTTGAAAATATGCACTGCTGTAGGAGCAATAGAAAAGCAGAAGTCGATACAAATGTCGTCTTGCTAATCCTGCTAGCGTCATTAATGTGTCCCAACTGTTCCGTGACACTGACTGCAAAGTCTGTAGCCGACAGGTAAAGGCGGTTAAAACAATTCATCCTTCGGGTCTCGAACATAAATTAATAGAGGTCAACTAGTAATGTTCGACCTCAATGCTAGTCTCCGAGCCCACTTCAGCCGATCTATCTGCAAGACCAGTAGTCTGCATGTAGCCGGTTGAGATAGAAGTACAAATAACAGATATAGCATAATTTGATAACCGTCGCCAGTAGAACATCAGTATTGAAAAACACAAAAAGTCATGTAGATTGTTGAATCCATAAAATATAGTATTCAATACAATCATAGCCAGGGGTATACAACTATGTAATGTAGACGATACCCGTGATACTAAAAATTGACCGATGAAAACACAGCGGAATACCGGTAATTGGTAAGTGGTGACCGAACCGGACCGGTCAATGACCGGTAACTGTAGCCCGGTGAACGGACCAGTCATAATATGACCGGTGACGTTACCAGTTAAAGACCGAAAAATGGTGGAATCCATATGGTCTGTTATCAATGTCAAGCACTGCTCGGAAAAGAAGACCATGCCAAAAAAATCCAATCCGATGGCGATGAGACATCACTTATTCTGACCGGTGATCAGTGATCGGTGATATGACCGATGAATGGTGACCGATGTCCGGTGATCGGGACCGGTATAATATAACTGCGTCAGAATGGAAATATCTGGTGCAGAAGAATTACCATCCACGAAGTCATCTGATAATGTTAACCGGAAAACAACGGTAGATCAGTGCTCCAGATAACATGCGTAAAGGCGTAAAAATGAATAAAATTTCTTAAATAACGATTTAGTTTTAAAATCTTTGCGTAAAGTTACGCATTGAAAAAATAAAACACGAATTCGACATTTTGGAACGTGCGTAAAACTTCCAGTAGCAAATTATATATGGTAAACATTTCATCACGATTCTGACTCGTCGAGGCGCTCAATTAAAACTTGCAACTTTAAGTCAACGTCACTTTGCTGTGAGGAAGGGCCACACTTAAGAACGGTCGAAAGGCCAAACATTCTCGATTCTGTTCTCCTGGTATTACAGGCGAGTCATTACTGTTTATTGTACCTTTTTAATTACACTTATCGAAATTTTTATACACAAGTAATATACAATATACCTATATATACCTATTAAAATTAAATGTTAAATATATATTTTTGATATGACTTTAACGGCGACCAAAATGCCATTATGACCTAAGCCGAAGTGTCAGTGACTGTTTTAAATAAAAAATCAAAATGGCCTTCCGAAGCGGTGTTTCGAAGCGTGGAAGGCAAAAAAAGCAAGATGAGCAAGAGAGATGTGGGGTCTTTTGAGCCAGAAAAAGCTGTCCGATTATGGGAAAGCAAGAAACGGAAAAGAAAGCCAGGCTTTTCCAAGACTATAAAACAAAATGTTGGATTGTTGATGTGTCAAAAACAAAGCATAAAAACATTATTTGGTAATATAGTGTTTAGAATTAATTTTATAAATAGGGGGTAAAATAAGAATTAATTTTCGAAATAGGGAGTAAATAAGAATTTGACCAAATTTTTATCTGGAGCTCTGGGTAGATTATCAGTATTAATAGGCATAAGTGTCCTTGTAGTCGTAGTGGAGAAAAGAACAGCTTATCCCGAAGCCTGAATGTTAAACGAACTAGTGTTCGTATACAACTACGGCTCGGTGACTGCAACATGTGTGGATGCCATAAGAAGAACCATCACACGTGGAATGGAGACATGATATTCCTAAAGGAATAAAATGGAGAACGTCGATATGACCAGTAGGTTCATTAACGCCTACGTGAGAAGTGGCGACATCCATATAACTTCGATGCCGAAATATTGTTCGGCTACGCTGGAAATATTGTCTTCTACAATATTGTCTCCGTGAGCATTGACATGATCGCTTACGAGCGTATGAACGCCGAGAACTGCTCAATGAAGGAGAGGTATGTTCGATAACTATCCAGTGGTGCTCAATGCAGTCCGCTGATGTCTATGTGAAGGTTGACGACGTCCTCGTTTTCTGCGATGTCGAGATCTGGATCGGCCGAGATGTGGATCGGCTGTGATGAGACCGAGATCTTCTAGAATAACGTCTCCGTGAGTGACGACGTGATCGCTTACGAGAGCCGCGACGATGAGAACTGCTCGACGAAGAAGAGCGTGTCCGATGTCTAATCCTTGATGAAAACGATGTATTCAACGAAGAATAGGAGAATAATTCAATGAAGAAGACCGAGTTCTTCTTCTTGACCGGTGACTGGTGTTATCGGTGGCAGGCCTAACTGATGACTGTTGACCGGTGACCGTAGCGGTGATCAATGACCGGACCGGACCGTTGACATGACCGGACCGTTGACATGACCGGACCGGTGACATGACCGGTGACCGGACCGGTGACATGACCGGTGACCGGACCGGTGACATGACCGGTGACCGGACCGGTGACCGGACCGGTGATCAATGACCGGACCGGTGACCGGACCGGACCGGTGACCGGACCGGTGACATGACCGGTGACCGGACCGGACCGGTGACATGACCGGTGACCGGACCAGTGACATGACCGGTGACCGGACCGGTACGGTGATCAATGACCGGACCGGTGACCGGACCGGACCGGTAACATGACCGGACCGGACCGGTGACATGACCGGTGACATGACCGGTGACCGGACCGGTGATCAATGACCGGACCGGACCGGTGACATGACCGGTGACCGGACCGGCCGGTCAGACGTCGATCAATGGTCCGTGATCAACGTCCCCGGTGACGTACCGGTCATATCATGACCAGTGTTGTCACCGGATAATGACCGTATGGCGGATGCCAAATGGTCCGGCATTGGTCGATGTCCTTGACCAATGCCATTGGGCAAAGACCGGCTGACGGGTGTCGCCATATGGTCTGATGTTGACCGACTGTCTAAGAGACTTAGCATAGTACGGTCGCGATCGTGCCCGATACCCGGTGACTGATACTGCAACTATCATCCATGATCTGCGAAGTCACCGGGTATTTATCCACTCTTGTTTCTGCGACCATCATGTAGTCGAATATATGAAAAACAAGAGCAAAGCATATTCAACCATAAACTGGTCACAGACCAGATTATCATACGGCACATAAAATCATTATTTGACCATAATGAAAATTATAATAATACTGCCGTAGATCATAAATTAAACAAAAGTTTAATTCAAAACAGATGAAAAATAAAATGACGATCAATTAGATTGTCATACGGAACGTTAAAATCATTATTGCACACAATGGCAAATGATAAACAATCTGTCAATAGAAGAACACGCTTTGCACGATCTCGTAACACATTAGAAGAACATGCTTTGCACGTTCTAGCAATGTATTAGAAGAGCACGTTTTGCACGTGGTCGTTCGCGCCTGAAAACACCCAGCATGGTAGAAATAAACCATTGTTCGATAAAAACAAGCATGGCTTACCTTTTACAAATGAAACAAAATCCATTAAATCCACACAAATTAATCCGAATGAGAAATAAAAAGATAAATAACACAATTTATCTATTCAAAACCCCAATCAACCAAGTGAAAAACAATATTTTAATTCAGAGCCGTAAAAGACACGTATACACCTGGTTGATCCGGAAAGAATATTGAGGGTTGGTTACCGATTTTTGGCTAGGTTGCATTGCACTATGTTTAACCTGGCCTGTATTACGGTATTGAGGTGGCGGATTCCCAGTTAAAATTCCGGATGAGTTATTTCCCCTTGGAAAGTATAAGCATACGATAACAGGTCAGTATTTATGACATTAAAACTGAACCAAATGCTCACACCAAACTAATGGAATGGTTACCTCCTTGGAGAGGGTGATGATATCCTTCTGGAAGTTGACGCCAAGCTTCAGAATGTTCGGCTTGCCTGGGATACGTGACTTGACACTGGTGATGGTAAATATGCGGCCAGACACCTGCAGTTGCCTCTGGGTTACCTGTAGAGGCAGACAAGATGCAGAGTAGTGACATTTGTTTTCTTTCTTTTTCGATAGCTTCATTAAGGGGCATAATTGAAGTCAATTGGGCTTTTATTTTTAAATATGGTGTTTGATAGATCAATATTACTGACATTACACATTTGTAATGCATTTTGTCTATTATGAGTCTGATATGATTTCCTAGGCCTAAATTAATGACTACAGTATTTTATATTGATTACAGTTGGCAACTTTTATTCAATGATTAATTGCACGAAATATGTGCCTCTGCTAATGACCAACCACTAATTTCCATTCCTGCTTATTCTTAAAGTAAAAACTTGATATGTTATTAACAATAGACGCTTCAACATAAGTAAATAATATTAAAATACAGTGCAATCATTATCCAATAATTGCACTTGAATAACATGAGTTTAGTAGCTGGTCTGCCTCATTTAGACATACGAACATGTGCAATTTGTTGGTGTGATATTCTAATGAGCATTTTCAAATAATTCTTACTATCAACAACTATTCAACACAAGTTTGTGAGGAGGCATATCTATTGAAGCCAAAACCCACATCAGGCTGTGATTTTTGTATTGCAACCTCCTAAAGATATTTTGTCCTTTACCTTCCTGCTCCACTCCTCAAAGAGCTCGAGGGTGTTGAGCTTGTTCCTGAAGCTGTCTCCGTCTCCCTTCAGCTTCTGTCCCTCCACGTGGCTCTCCCAACCCTTGCCCAGCACGTCCTCTACACGACGTAGGTAAGCGGTCAGCTGACGCTCAATCTGCAAGACGTGGGCTTGCATGTATAATACAATAAAAACTTGGCGTTATAACAAAGTTATAACAAGAGCACCGCCTTGCGGGTGCAGACCGCTCATCTATTTTCTTTTTAAAGGTGAAGGGACTCTCATTTTCAATCACAAAGGAGGGAGGAGTGGAGTGAAGAGGGGTGTATAGTGTGGGATTGTGGACATTTATTACATTATCTTCCAAAAAAGCGAAAAAAAAAAAAAAAAAAAAATCGGGGGGGGGGGGGGGGCGATGGGGGGGGGGGGGGAAGGGTTTGGGTGCGATGGTTGGACGGTATTTCAAACATAACAGTTTTTAAAAAAAAATGGGAGGGGGGGTATAGTGTGAGGGTGTGGTGGTAATTTGTGAGATGATCTTAAAAAAAAAAAAAAAAAAAAAAAAAAATTGGGGGGGGGTGGGGTGGGGGTATAGTGTGAGGGTGTGGTGGTCATTTGTGAGATGATCTTACAAAAAAAAAAAAAAAAAAAAAAAAAAAAAAAATAGGGGGGGGGGGGGAGGGGGGGGGAGGGGGGGAGGGCACGGGGGATGGTTTGGGTGGAGTCTATTGTGGTATGTCAGGTAAGAGTAGTTTCATCAAAGTATCAATCAAATCTAATCATAAATAAAGAAGTTATGGCAATTTTAGCAAAATTTAATAATTTGACCTTGAGAGTCAAGGTCATTCAAAGGTCAAAGTAAAATTCAAGTTGCCAGGTACAGTAACCTCATGATAGCATGTAAGTATTTGAAGTTTGAAAGCAATAGCCTTGATACTTAAGAAGTAAAGTGGATCGAAACACAAAATTTAACCATATATTAAAAGTTACTAAGTCAAAAAAGGGCCATAATTCCGTAACAATGACAACCAGAGTTATGCAACTTGTCCTTTTACTGTACCCTTATGATAGTTTGTGAGTGTTCCAAGTATGAAAGCAATATCTATGATACTTTAGGGGTAAAGTCACAGGACCAAAACATAAATCTTAACCAAATTTTCAATTTTCTAAGTATAAAGGGCCCATAATTCCGTCCAAATGCCAGTCAGAGTTACATAACTTTGCCTGCACGGTCCCCTTATGATAGTTCATAAATCTTGCAAGTATGAAAGCAATAGCTTTGATACTGTAGGAATAAAGTGGACCTAAACACAAAACTTAATCAAATTTTCAATTTTCTAAGTATAAAAAGGGCACATAATTCTGTCAAAATGCCAGTCAGAGTTACATTACTTTGCCTGCACAGTCCCCTTATGATAGTTAGTAAGTGTTGCAAGTATGAAAGCAATAGCTTTGATGCTTAAGGAATAAAATGGACCTAAACACAAAACTTAACCAAAATTGTCAATTTTCTAAGTATAAAAAGGGCACATAATTCTGTCAAAATGCATGCCAGAGTTATCTAACTTTGCCTGCTCAGTCCCCTCATGATAGTAAGTAAGTGTACCAAGTTTGAATGCAATAGCATTGATACTTACTGAGAAAAGTGGAACTAAACGCAAAACTTAACCAAAATTTTCAATTTTTAAGTATAAAAAGGGCACATAATTCTGTCAAAATGCACGCCAGAGTTATCTAACTTTGCCTGCCCAGTCCCCTCATGATAGTAAGTAAGTGTACCAAGTTTGAATGCAATAGCATTGATACTTTCTGAGAAAAGTGGACCTAAACGCAAAACTTAACCGGACGCCGACGCCAACGCCGACGCCGACGCCAAGGTGATGACAATAGCTCATAATTTTTTTTCAAAAAATAGATGAGCTAAAAAAGAAAGAATGGAAACGCATATAATTTTTTATATAACATTACGATATGTTGTGTGTATGTGATTTTTTTTTAATTCCTCCAAATGAAGAAAAATTTAAATGGTTTGAATGTATAATATGAGATGTTAACAAATTCCTCTACTTGATGAACGTATTCTGTTAACTGACCCTCAATCTGAAGTGATCATGTATGTACAATAGAACATAAAACAATAAAATGTTCTCAACTTGATGCAGGAAGTCGTCTATTTCTATTAAAAGTTTATTCCAATGCATCAGAAAAGTTACACAAACCATTTACAATATCATTCAACCTTTTACATTGCTAAAAGAGTACACACACCTCATACCATCTTTCTATACAACAAAATCTAAATTTAAATTTTCATTTGCATAGTATGAAATAAATAACATGCAATTTCAGCACAAAAAAGTCTATGATGAATCGAAACACTTGTATATATAAAGTACCTGTCTGGCAAAGATGATGCTTCCAGACACTGAAGGGAAATCTCTGGCCTTGCTCATACGGCAGGTCTTGCTTTGAGGATACTGGACCTACAAAAAACATTGAAGGCTTTTTTAAACGTATAAAAACTCTTACACCATAAGGTGGTGGGTTTTAATGAAGTGAACCAAGTAAAAGTCCTCCCTGATAGCTAAATGTAAAACACTTAAACACTTCATTAAAGTAGGTAAATGACAATTAAACTGACAATATGACCATTATAAGCAGCAGCTAATACTTGTAATAGTAACAAAACGATCAAGATTTCAATTTAGCCAAATAAAAAATAACATTTGTTACTATTTACTGGCATTTTATACATAATACACCTTTCTTAAGTCAAGTTTTAATGTCATCCTTCACATGTTGCATTACAAATAAGTAAAAAAGATACATCCAATATACATTAGAAACTACAGTCCTAGATCAAATTACAAAGAAAACCTCATACCTTGAATTTCTCATGCAAGGATTCAATGTCGTCTTTCACCCGTTGCATTAGTTGGGTCTGATACTCCCGAATCGCTCCCCGAATGTGCGGCCTCACAAACAGCGCGTTAAACCGTGAGAAGATGCGGAACATCTCATTGGCGTTCTTGGCAGTTCCCAGCTGGTCTCGGAGACGAGCTGTGATCCTCGTCTCAACACGGTCAATACGTTCATCATACCTGGGCAGAATTAGAATTACAATTTAACGTTTTATTTTCTTCAAATGATAAAAACATTCAACAATAAATCATGTTGAAATGTAAGTTTCACAAGTTTGATATTAATTAAAAACACTGTACATAAAGGTTTCTTTGTGAAAAATGAAAAGAATACTAAAATAAGAAAAAAACTGTTCTCCAATATAAGTAAATGCACATCAGATATGGTCTTCACAAAGCTCATTAGGGAATAAATAGATTTATTACAGATTTCAAAATGTCAGATTTCATATGAAAATCAATGTAAACAACAGTAAAATAAGAAATACTGGAGCATTTAAATGTAATATAGCCTGACTGACTATATACAGACTGCTTCATGACTGTGAACAGCCACAACTAAAATGAGCTGAAATTCTTGACAGGACTGAATGCCGTTTATTTATATACCACTGATAATTACACTGCTTTGTGTACATAACAAGACTTCCATTAAAGGGACTGTCAACCACGACGACGAAGAAAAGAAAAGTTGTAAAATACCGTATTTTTTTTCACAATTATCAGTTGTATATTGATTAAAATATCACGACTGGTATATTACATTACTTGAAAAAAGTTCATGTTTTCAGATAATGCCTTTATCTGCAAGTATTTTATTTCAGCTGGTCAGTTGGTCTTTGATGTGCTCTCAAACAAAACCACCTCTTCTTCGGAGGGGGGCATAATGAATTACGAAGTACAAATTACTGAGCGAATAAACAACTAAAAGACACACTTTATGAATGCATGAGGGCAGTGAAATTTTGGTATAGGCTTCAATTTTTAATAATATTAAATCATTTTCGGTGGTTGATTGGCTAGGGCATTCCAGAAAAACAATTGTTATCAGCAACACCTTTCTCAAAATTAACCCCTTTTAATGTAAAATCTGTTGATGCAATTTAAGATTTCCATGGATCTGCAAAAGATTCAAAGCTCTGCTATTTACAGCCTATTTTAAGAAATGCCTGGCTTCTCAATAGCATTGATCCATTATCAAATCAATTATCCATGTCTGGCATGTTTTCTCCCTGCTGACTCAACAATTATGGCATGCACAATAATATCACTGTATTGATCTCAGCTGAAACTAGAAACCTGTTGCATACAAGCTGTGACCACAGCAGTGGGCTTGTCAACAGGAGTATAGCACACCAGACTTGAAAGTAGATCATATGAAGAAGGATTAAGCAACATCTTAAGGGTTGGATAATTTTACCCTTTACCACTTAGATCCGTATTTTTATACATTTGCAGTCCCTCAGAAATTTACATTTTATTAAAGGCCTTCCATACTAGATCCAAGTTTGAAAGGTTTCAGTTCCAACCCTAAGATACTGATAAGCAGCAAACAGCATAAAACCTGAACAGACTAGGAGTTACTCGCAGGCTGTTCTGGTTTTATGCTGTTAGCACATAGCCATTTTCCTTTTACTTTCAAGTGATTAAGGGTTAAGAAATGCATTTTTTTTTCATGTTTTTTCTCTTATTGAAAACAGTCTTGATTGATGCTTTGTTCCCTGCACCTCTTGATAGCAGCCTCCCATGCGTCAGAGCCTTCCTTGGACACGTCCAGGCCATCCACTTCCTTTACATTCTCATACGCCAGGTTCACCTCCTGCAAGACAATGCAACTGATTACAGAAAACAGCTTCATCACCTATTTGTTGACTTTTTTAGGTTGCTTATGTTTTCCTTATCCATTTTTGTTCTTCCCTTGTTTGGTCTTAAACTGTCATAAAAAGAATTTAACATGGCAATTAACATTAATTAAGCATTTGTAAGTTCTAGCATTCAACAAATCATTTTTGCACAATCTCCTTTTCACTACTCCAGTTGGGCTGTACCTCAATGGCATTGGCATCAGCTGCCTCATCCACCACTGGTTCCAGTTTGGGCACTATCTCCTCGCTGGGTGACATGACTGCAGCCTTGCTGCTGGAAACCGGCCTCAACACTCGCACAATAACCTGACGCAGCTGCTCATGTTGACGACGGAATCTATTTAAAAAATATAACATATTAACACAACTCACTACATAAGTGTACTTAAACACAAAGAAAAATGGATATTGTAAAGCCCATTTGGTAAAATGTACAAATGCTTTCAATAATGATTATGTGTGAATCATAGTTGACATTTAAAATGTAATTTCACAATCATGACTAAGAAATTTACAGATATAAGCCATCTACAGCAAGTGAGGAATGGTGAAAAAAGCCTAACTGTCAGTTATTGTTTTCCAGGGTTCCCAGCTTTTTGTATGAACAAGATTCCCTGATTTTTCCCTGATGGAAAATAAAAATTCCAGGATCATAATTTTGACCTATTTCTTGTTTAAGACACCCTCAATAAATAGCAGTTGCAGATATAACTAAGCTACATGTATACTAAAAAGCCACCATAGCCATGCAGAGGAATCAATTTGCTGTTTTAATTGTATGGACTTCTCAACACAAGTCGAGAAAGTCTGACCAAACAAAATTCCCTGATTTTTCCCTGACTTCAGGAACTTTTCCCAAATTCCCTGAATTGTCCCTGACTGGAAAAAATGAAAGTATTTTTCCAGATTTTCCCTGATTTCCAGGTTGGCTGGGAACCCTGTTTTCAGACACACACCTTTAACCTTTATGTAATGCCTAGTAAAATTTCGACAAATTTACTTATGTAGACATGAAGTTGATTTCACAAGACCCTTAGCTCATGTCTAAGCAAAAGAGAATACCCTCCTATTAAATTCATTCCCTTGTGTTTTCCAAATGACTCGAAGAGTCGAACAACTACAAAAATATCTCCAATCATGTAAACAACAGGATTGACTGCTTAAAGAATCGAATCCTGATAAAGAGAAAATATCCCACTTCCTTGCCTTGTCCAAAGAACTACAAAATAAGTATTTCCACATAAGTACATGATAGATTGACTGATAAACCATTTGATTTTCCCACTCAGAAGCAAAGCAATATTTCCCTATATGCAACCAGCACAAAACAAGAACAGTCTGCGAGTAACTAACAGTCGGTTAAGGTTTTATGCTGTTTGCTGTTCGACATTTACTTCTGGCTGGATATGAAGCCTTTAACCATGAATCTGTTAAGATGTCGTTAATTTTATTTGATTTGCTAAGGGACTTCAAACACATAAAAATAAGTATCAGAGTGGTTAACTTTAAATTACATGATGAATTGACTGATAAAAGAACCAAATCCTGATTTCAGACAAGACAACCACCCACTTCCTCATGTTGTCCAGTCTGCCCTGCAGTCTCTTGTGTGCGGGGTTGACCCTCCAGACCATACGCAGGTGCTCCTCCCTTTTCTTCTTTACGAGGTCCCTCAGCAGGCCCTGCAGCTTGTCATACTCGTCATCCCATGTGCTGAACACGTCAAAGCACGCAGAGATCACCTTCTCAAACTCCTCATACGGGATGTGCATCAGTCGTCTCGTACCCAGCACCTGGTCACAGGGAATAAGGCAAGTAACTTGTGTACAAATTAACTCTTCCCAAGTGACCTTTTTATTAATAAAATCTTGTCACTGTAGTAGGTATGCTAGTAAAATGTGGAATCCGTGTAATAAATCTCTGGATAATAAAATACTTAAGACGTGAAAGAAATTCTCCCTAAGAAACTAATAAGAATAATATTTCATGCAAGCGAACCAACCAAAAGCAACACTTTAACAAGACGTCATCTCTCCCTGGGGTTAAAAAGATAATGCAAAGCAGAAAAAGGAGTTGCATGGCTCACCTTCAGTAGCTGAGTGCTGAGATCCCTGGAAATTGCCTCGACCAAGCGCAGTGCTCGCTGTATCGGGTACTTTGTGGGCCTGATCTTGCGAAGGTGCAGGAAGATTGCCTGCAGGGACACACGGATGCGGTCAAGTTCTGTGGCCGACAAGAGGTCGTTCAAGGGAAAGTCCTTCATGAGCTGGTTGTAGTCATTCACTGTTGTCATGGCCGTCTTCAATCCTGCAAAATAGCAGTATTAATTGTATGTCTGCAAAATGCAATTAGAAGTAGAGAATGCATTTCACCAAGTTTACCTTGCCATGTTTAATATACTGCCATTGAAGTTTCAACCAAATTTTAAACCACTGAAGTAATATAAATCTGAAACTATATGTAAAATTGAATAGGAATAAGTGCCCCTTTAGACCCTTTATCTTATCTTTGATGAAAATGTTTTATGAGGATAAACATGGCTAGTTTTAAGTTCTTTGTCTGACAATGACTATAACAATAAATAATACAAGCAACATTTTACCAGTATCAGTATCAAAGCTGACAGTTGCATGGAATCGTTTGCCATGCTTTAGTATCTCGAGAGTGAGAACAATGTCAGCACTCTCCCGTTTCTCCTGGATACGGAGCAGGGCGCGCTCCAGGTTCAACCAGAAACTGATCTCCTGCAGGGCAGTGCCTGACCCTGGGTCTCGGTCCAGTTTGGTCACCTTAAACACATATGCAGACCATTGCGTAAATGCCTATTTCAGCCATTAACTGAGTTTTGTACAAAAACATTTATGGCAAAATTCAGAAAACATTTCAATGCCTTAAACTGTAATTTATTTCATAAAAAGATTTTTAAACATTAAGAAGAGTGTCTTTACATAAGATGATACATTTGTTTTGAAAACAAATTTCAAAATTGTCACAAACAAAAACTCCTTAATTAAACATGGGAAAATAACAACTAATATATTAAAAGAATTTTTATCTTAATTTCATTAGAACAATAGAACCAGTGTGCCACATACCTTCTGTATCTCTCGTATCCACCTGTTAACGCCACTCTGTAGAGCGTTCAAGAACTGGGCATCCTCCACCTTATCACCAAAGTCCTCGACCTTGGGTTTGCGTCCCTCATCCGCACACTTCTTTATCACTGCAGAGACGTTGGGGTGGATGGGCAGTATGATCTCAGGGATGTCGATGTTCTGCTGAAGGTGTAACAAGCCCATCTCCAGGTCTACGATTTTTTTCTCAACTGCAGGAGCCATCTTGTCCCCGTCCCTTTAATGTGGAATTGAGGTGTGTCAAAATAGTCTGGTATTATCGGAGACAAAAATAAAATTTAACCTCATGGGTTTACATTAATGAAGAAAATAAAAGAAGATTATCTAACAATCCAATCCAATTTATTAAATTCACGTTCTGGGTTAACCAAACAAACATACAATTGAGTCTTAACATCTACTTTCCTCAAAAAGTACAAATTAAAAATTTGCACATTTTTAAGTTTTTAACCTAAAAATAAATATCAAACAGGAGTCTGTCTTGTAAGGTGAGGGCTTTATCAGACCTGTCAGCCAGTGCCTACCTTTCAGCCTTGCCAGTCTCACGAATGTAGGACTTGAAGTAGGGCGACACTGCGTTGCTGATGTAGGAGTGCAGTACCTCGTACGGGGAGCCGTCACTGATGTTCATGACTTGCAGCTGTGAGGGAAATGACTTGTCTCCTTCCAGCACAGGGCCTCTCTTGATGAACACCAAGCTGGAATAGGTTAAACAAATAGAATGAACAAATAGCATGCACCTATTATGCATCGTTAATTGCAAAATTCATATTTCTCAAAATAGCATAAACAGAGTAGTTGCATGTTATATTATATTATACAGGTTTCATTCTTTCATGAATATTCACATCAAAGTACATACTTTATTTCCATGACAATTCTTTTTATAGAGAATGGATATACTTTTATGAACAGCTTCTAACAAAATGTGTTTGTGAAACACTATGTCCCCCTATATATGACCTTGACCTTGTGAAGGATGACCTTGACCTTGTGAAGGATGACCTTGACCTTGACCTTTCACCACTCAAAATGTGCAGCTCGATGAGATACACATGCATGCCAAATATCAAGTTGCTATCTTCAATATTGCAAAAGTATTCATAAAATAAGCGATTTGGGCCACATATATTTGACCTTTGACCTTGAAGGATGACCTTGACCATTCACCACTCAAAATGTGCAGCTCCATGAGATACACATGCATGCCAAATATCAAGTTGCTATCTTCAATATTGCAAAAGTATTTATAAAATAAGCGATTTGGGCCACATATATTTGACCTCTGACCTTGAAGGATGACCTTGACCTTGACTTTTCACCACTCAAAATGTGCAGCTCCATAAGATACACATGCATGCCAAATATCAAGTTGCTATCTTCAATATTGCAAAAGTATTCATAAAATGAGCGATTTATGCCACATGTATTTGACCTCTGACCTTGAAGGATGACCTTGACCTTGACCTTTTACCACTCAAAATGTGCAGCTTCATGAGATACACATGCATGCCAAATATGAATTTGCTATCTTCAATATAGCAAAAGTTATTGCAAAATGTTAAAGTTGGCGCAAACAGACAGACAGACCAACGGACCAACAGACCAACAGACAGACAGGGCAAAAACAATATGTCCCCCACTACTATAGTGGGGGACATAAAAATACAAACAAACCAAACATGTTGCTTGATGCTTCAGGCATTGATTGGCAATGCCTGCTTAATCACTGACACATTTTGTTTTTTATTCCAAAACTTTCAAGAAGTCAACACACAGAAAGCTGATTTAAGATCTTAATAGTATTAAGGCTATTCAATGCATGATTTTCTAAAGAGCATGATTGTTTTTCCCACGACACTTGATCAAAATACATATAGTTTTATACAATACACAATGAGTGTACCTTGTAACCTTAGAGCTTGTGAAGTGGACATCTGAAGAGATTAAGTAACTGACTCCCCCATCAGTCTCCCCTTCCCCTCCCTCTGGAACCATGTCTGTGTCATCTGTAGCAAACAAGCGTTGTTACAACTCATACCAAATGGACACCTGAGTTTAGGATTGACATTTAATTTTCTTAAATTTAACTAATAGAAGCAAATTTTACAATTTTGATTTTTGATAAATAATGTTTGCTATTAACCCTTTGCATGCTGGGAAATTTGTCGTCTGCTAAAATGTCGTCTGCTGAATTTCTAAAATTAGCATTTTCTTCGAATTTTGTTCAAAGAATACTATCAGAATAGCAAACAGTTTGGATCCAGATGAGACGCCAGAGGGTCAATAGCTGGTAGTTGGATTATTGCAACTTTAACATGGATTTCCAAAGTTTAGTCAACACTACATGATTTGTTCAATCCAAACAATCTGGGGTATTGCACAGGGAATGCAAATTTTGTATGTGACAGGTAGCTCCTTAAGGAGTTGCAACTCCCTGCAACTGGGGTCAGTAGCTTGTAATTGGATTACTGAAACTACCTCGCTGAAAAGACAAGAACCAGAGATCCTCTCTTATTTGGTATATTAAGCGTTATTGACCATAAACTTTAATGTTCATTTTCCGAAGAGCATCTTTTAAAACGTCAACACCACAGGGGCTAGTCAAAAAAAAAAGTATATATAAGAAAAATATATAGCCACTTTTCCTATGGTTTCGCTAATATAATATTTTGAACAATCGTATGCGCATAAATATGAAACAATTCAAAGAACATTTTGTATCATGAAATAGAGAAATATATGTTTGTTAGAATAAATAAAACAGTTTGTATAAACAGATTGTGTTAACGCTAAAAATAACAAGAACATAAACATGACCTACACTGTATGACTCACCATGTCATTTCCTGTGGTTTCGTGAATTTTGATTGGTTGCCAATTTGCAGGTGCTAGATGAGGCCAGGACTGTAGTTACTTATTAAAATGCATCCATATATCGTCACACACATAAAACGAGCTAACAACAATGAAATAATTGATTCAAGTGCACTATATTAACAACGTCAAATAAAAATAAGCTAGAAAAAGTTAACTGGAGGGAACTGAACGCTTCGAAACAAATCTAAAAATAAACAGTTATGAACAGTGACGACACATGAACACGTCTCCTCGCTGCAAAACTACTTTTTCATGGCAAAATTGTAAATGGACCCAGTGTCCAGTGTCCACATTGGTCACATTGGCCCCAGTTAAGTATGGCCTCTTGTCCAAGTTTGGAGGAGACGTTTTATTGCACACACAGCATGTGTCAGAATCGTTCATCATCTCCGAGTCGTCATCAGTCTCTGTGTCCATGTGCGTGTTTCGTCTGTTTATTTGAATGCAGCTTGTGGATGGAATAGAGCTTGCAATAGCGTTGATGGTGTTTAGGGCTGTCACGATACGCCGTGAGCGTACCGCGATATTTTACAGAATATGTATCTGTGAAGAAAACAGCAGAATAACAAGTTTTACAAACTTTATTAAACTCAATAATCAGAAAACACTGGTATCATAGTATGACTAGAAACTGTAAAAGAAACTGTAATAAACTTGATAGAAGTAGTCATTGTTATTGTTCGCGCCTTTTTCTAAAATGTCCGCCATGTTGTTTACAATAGCTGTGACTACGATCTGTGTAAATCGAACGCTTCAAGGGCATGTTCAAAATGCGGAGTCAGCGGGCCCAGTATTGACAATCCGTAGCGTTCTGACTCTTCCTCGACTTATTCAGAATCTTAATTAAGATAACATGATTCGGAAGTGCCATGCTTTGAACGATCGATATACTAAAGAAAAAAAATAAGAAATAGAATAAACATCTTTTGGATAATAATGAACTTATTTGCAAAGGAAATCTGTCCCTAATTCCAAAAAAGGTACGGACCCATACATCGTCGTATTTTAAACGTGAAAGTTAAACATCTACAAGTGGAAGCGCTTGCTTGACCTGGATAATAACGGATTATTTATTTAGCCCTTTTGAATCGCTTTTACATTTTTCAAAACGATATCTATATCAAAATAATTATGTAATGTATTTATATCTGTCCAAATATAATAATATTAAAAAAACCGGTGCGGCAACGCCGTACTGCGGAGCGATTTTTTTCACGACATGCACCGCGATATACCGGTGAATCGTGACAGCCCTAATGGTGTTGATGGTGGAATTCTGATTTAATTGAGGCTGTACTGATATTTCGTTTTCCTTGTTTTCTTCATATCTATCCCACTCTGCAATGAATGATGGGCTGGTTAATTCTCTTCCACCTGCACTTGGTCGTTTTTTTGCTCTAGGTGCATTATTTGATGTGCACGTGCAGACGGCTTTTTTCGATGCAAGCTTCTTTTGAAGATACTCTTCTACTGCATCTCTTCCAGCTTGCATTGCCTTGACCTTCAGCACTGGCGTCGTGTCACGGAATGACTCACATGGGAGAAGTCGCTCTGGGGCTACCACGTCTTTGTTAAGTGGGTGTATGCCTGTTTTTTTGAAAGCTGACACAATGTTCCATGGAGACATTGCCTTCAAATATGCCTTACTTGCAATGGCTGCCACTTCATATCTAGAGATAACCGTTCCAATATGCTCTTTCATGTACGCGGCGCACTCACTGTAATAATAGCGCTTGAAGGGGGCGAACACTGCAACATCCAAAGGCTGCAGTACGTGTGAAGAATGGGCAGGAAGCAGAAAGATGTGGACGTTTTTGGATAAAGCCCAGTCTATCATGCTGCGCGACGTGTGTGTGGTGTGCCCGTCGAGAATTAACAAAATCGGTTGTTTGTCATAGTTTTCTATGTCAACCTTCCCAGTTAGTCTATCTCTAAGTGTTTGGTATGGTACGCTGTACTGCAGAGCGGCCTTGCGTACACTGATTTTGTCTGATTTTACGGCGCTATAGGCCTTCAACTAATTGTCAGAATTGTACTTCTTATAATTTGAGTGATATTTTGGGGGTTTAGGTTGAAGAAAAGAACAAAAAACAAATCTGTCTTACTAAATGAGGTTAAGAGAAAAGTATTCATATCATTACGATTAATCAAATAGATCTATATTTAACCACATGACGGGCCTCTTGATATATAGCTGTGCAAAGTTATGTCCCTTACTATCACGTGATATACAGTTAAGTCCGGTAATCTTGCGCATCCGGTAATCTTGCGCACTTGGCATTTGTGAATCTCGCAGACGACAAATGGTTTTGTTTAGTGATGAAAGATGGAATTTCACATTCTTAATAATTAACGGATTAAAAAGGTACGTATTTCATGCAAAAATAAAATTTGATCTTTACATTTAAACACCGGTTGCGTCATCCCTATGCATCGTAAACACTGGCCCACTTACGAAAATTTCTAAATGAATCACAAATTCCCTGCAGTCTTTAGCGTTTTCATACTTTAAATTAAGAATTCATAAAACCAACGTGTAGTTTAGCATTCCATTGCACAATATCCGATCAGTTATGGTAGTTTTGGCCATGAAAATATATCGCATCAGACCGACATAGTCAATTAATTCCTGTAGTCATTATTTCCCGCCATTCTGTCAAACCAATTTGGTATGATCTCCGCATGCGCAATGGCCTAGTTTTGATATTTTATGTACACTATGGAAGCATGATCCTGGTAAAATCAAACCCGTTATGCATACACATTTGTTTTACGCATACCGGTACTTTTTTATTAATTGTACACTATTACTAGTGACTATATTATTTGTTGATTTGTGGTGAACAAAAACTGCACTAGAAATCCACATTTAATTTCAATGGTTTTACAAACTGATTTTAAAAATATTTTTCTTGCATGTTTTTTTGTCAATAATTGGACACCATATGTCTACAATTTTGCCGAAACGCGGTCATTACAGAAAGTGCGCAAGATTACCGGACACGGTGATAGTTTGAAAATGAGGTGAGTCATGTTTGTTTTGAAATCAAATCGGACAGTTCTTCACTGAATTACTCAGATATTTTTGTGTTAATAAGCACATTAATTTATTATTTACATAATAAATTTAGATAATATGTTGTCAATTTATAAAAGAACATGTTTTTAAACCAATTGACCCTTAACTGCGCAAGATTACCGGACAGCATCGTACCAAAAACAGCTGACAGCGTCTGCTGACACTGGGGAAAGAAACAAATGACAGAAATTGGGAAATGAAAGGTTTTTTATCAAAAGGAATGGACATTTGCATTACAAAAATGTTGCATTTACAGCATGGGATGTGGTAAACAGTGTTGTTGTTTTTTGTAAACAGTGTTTAAAATGGGTTATGGAGGTTTCGGTAAATGACAAGTTCGGTAAATTGATTTATATAGTCAAAGCCGTGGAGGTTTCGGTAAATTGATTTTATATAGGAGGTATACCTATAACGAGGTGTTAATGACACATATTATCGGCTAACATTAGGGGCATTTATTTGCAAACTGTGGATTAATTGTGATGTACATTAATTGAGTTGTTTGGCACTAATTAAATTATCTGTTTAAATGTACGGACTTGATTTTATCAAATTAGAGATGTTTGCAAAGTGTAAAGCTCATTCATTTCCCTTAATTCTTTACCTTAGGCATAGCATTAATTACTCAACTCAAAATTAATCCACAGTTTGCAAATAAATGCCCCTAATGTTATTGCAAGCCGCTAATAAGTGTCATTAACACCTCGTTGTAGGTAAACCTCTTCTATAAAATCAATTTACCGAAACCTCCACGGCTTTTACTATATAAATCAATTTACCGAACTTGTCATTTACCGAAACCTCCAGCACCCTTTAAAATACCAGTTTCTTCCGCATTTCACTGTTTTCTGGAGAGCAAAATACTTCCGGCAAAAGACGAATAGAATTGCGGACGCGTGTGTGAACGTGCAGTGGTTTTAAATTGCGTCATCGATAAGTTCACGAAACCATACGAGTGAACGAAACCATAGGAAAGAAGGATATACTATTTTTTATTTTTTTTTACTGACCCCTGTGGTCAACACACATTTGAATACAAAGATCTAACTTAAAAATCTGAGAAATGTTAACAAATACGTCTTGCGTTATAAGGCTTACCTTTAGTTGAAGACCTTTGAACAAGCAGGACAGGATATTGGGGATCATTCAGAAATTTCTTGATTTGCTCGCTGTTATTTTTTTCGACGACGGCATTTCTCAAGGCCGTCGACGCCTCCTCTCTATCTTCGAGTAAAACAGGCACACAACGAAACAAATACGCCGCAAATTTATCTGGATCTGCTACTGAGTGAACTGGCTGCGCTGGTGGAACCTCAGTTTCACCAGGCTCTGCCATTTTGACAGTTGTTTCGTGCGCAAATTCTTCCAGACGAATAAATTATCTCGTCTGGAAACTGAATGAATCACAGGCGGAAGTGATACAGCTAACGCCGCCACAGTCCATTCACGACGAAACACTCAAACTAGCCAACGACTTTTGTCGCGCAAAGATACATTAAATGTATTTATTATCGTTGTGTGAATGAATAAACTGGTTATACAGGTTTTTGAAGGTGATATATGTCCAATGATGCTGAAATCAAGATTTCCTCGTGCACAGATTGGTAGGTTTAGTCATTCGACAGGCAAGCAGTGTAGAGCGAAGACTTGATTTAAATCGTTTTATTTAGTTATGCTCTGTTTGTGTGTTGATGTTAATATTATGTTTTATGTGTTTCAGTGAGTTTTATGAGAGCAGACGGATGACTGACTTGAGATAGAAAGGGGCATTTGTTCCGGACATTTTACCATTAGATTTACATGGTTTTCTAAAAAGAATACTTAACGTTTACGATATAGTAACAGCTGATTATTTGTAGATTTCTCTAAAATTAGAGGTTTCAGGGGGTGATGAAGGCACCTAGACACCGGTCTTGACCCATGGGTCCTCAAACGCCCCCCTGCCATTAAAAGACAAATGAAAAATGAGCAGTAGGGTTGCGTATCCCGCTCGCGGTTACACCTGAATCGTTCGTTACCACCGATTATTGTTTGGGGTGTACGTGAAGTCATGTGCACTTCTCTTAATTAATGGTAATGAATAAATCTTGTAATTATCGCAGCTGCTTTAATCAAAACTAATGCTGCACTTTATGTTCTTTTCGCGAATAGGCGTTGTGGATGGGCATAGGGGGCGTCCTCGGTGCGCTTTGGGCATCGGCGGCGGTTGTTAGGGCCGTGGCGTCCTTGGTTGGGCTTGTGATTATGAATTGTGTAGTTAAATTGTGCGATTGTATGATTTTGAGTTTAGGCTTGACGTCTGATGGGTATTAATAATATTCAATTATTCACATGTAACGCATGAGCATTTTTAGCTCATCTATTTTTTGAAAAAAAATTATGAGCTATTGTCATCACCTTGGCGTCGGCGTCTGCGTCGGCGTCGGCGTCGGCGTCCGGTTAAGTTTTGCGTTTAGGTCCACTTTTCTCAGAAAGTATCAATGCTATTGCATTCAAACTTGGTACACTTACTTACTATCATGAGAGGACTGGGCAAGCAAAGTTAGATAACTCTGGCATGCAATTTGACATAATTATGTGCCCTTTTTATACTTAGAAAAT
This sequence comes from Dreissena polymorpha, assembly GCF_020536995.1. Classification (NCBI taxonomy): domain Eukaryota; kingdom Metazoa; phylum Mollusca; class Bivalvia; order Myida; family Dreissenidae; genus Dreissena; species Dreissena polymorpha. The sequence continues at coordinate 67,684,573 of NC_068357.1, forward strand.
TGAAAATTTTGGTTAAGTTTTGCGTTTAGGTCCACTTTTCTCAGAAAGTATCAATGCTATTGCATTCAAACTTGGTACACTTACTTACTATCATGAGGGGACTGGGCAGGCAAAGTTAGATAACTCTGGCGTGCATTTTGACAGAATTATGTGCCCTTTTTATACTTAGAAAATTGAAAATTTTGGTTAAGTTTTGTGTTAAGGTCCATTTTATTCCGTAAGTATCAAAGCTATTGCTTTCATACTTGCAACACTTACTAACTATCATAAGCGGACTGTGCAGGCAAAGTAATGTTACTCTGACTGGCATTTTGACAGAATTATGTGCCCTTTTTATACTTAGAGAATTGAAAATTTGGTTAAGTTTTGTGTTAAGGTCCACTTTATTCCTACAGTATCAAAGCTATTGCTTTCATAATTGCAACACATTTTAACTATCATAAGGGGACTGTGCAGGCAAAGTTATGTAACTCTGACTGGCATTTGGACGGAATTATGGGTCACTTATACTTAGAAAATTTGGTTAAGTTTGTGTTTTGGTCCACTTTACCCCTAAAGTATCATAGATATTGCTTTCATACTTGGAACACTAGCAAATTATCATAAGGGTACAGTAAAAGGACAAGTTGCATAACTCTGGTTGTCATTTTTACGGAATTATGGCCCTTTTTTGACTTAGTAACTTTGAATATATGGTTAAATTTTGTGTTTCGATCCACATTACTTCTTAACTATTAAGGCTATTGCTTTCAAACTTCAAATACTTTCATGCTATCATGAGGTTCCTGTACCTGGCAAGTTGAATTTTACCTTGACCTTTGAATGACCTTGACTCTCAAGGTCAAATTATTAAATATTGCTAAAATTGCCATAACTTCTTTATTAATGATTAGATTTGATTTATACTTTGACAAAACTACTCTTACCTGACATACCACAATAGACTCCACCCAAACCATCCCCCGTGCCCTCCCCCCCCCCCCGAATCCCCCCCCCCGAATCCCCCCCTATTTTTTTTTTTTAAGATCATCTCACAAATGACCACCACACCCTCACACTATACCCCCCACCCCACCCCCCCCCCCCCAAATTATTTTTTTTGAAACTGTTAAAAAACACAAAGATTTATTTTTATTATTTTATGTTTGAAATACCGTCCAACCATCGCACCGTAGAATCCCCCCCCCCTCCCCCCACCCGAATCCCCCCCCCCTAATTATTTTTTTTTTTTTTTAAGATCATCTCACAAATGACCACCAAACCCTCACACTATACCCCCCCCCCCACCCCACCCTCCCAAATTTCCCTTTTTTTTGAAACGGTTAAAAACACAAATTTTTATTTTTATTAATTTATGTTTATACTACCGTCCAACCATCGCACCCAAGAATCCCCATCCCCCCCCCCGATTTTTTTTTTCGCATTTTTGGAAAATAATGTAATAAATGTCCTCACCCCCACACTATACACCCCTCTTCACTCCACCCCTCCCACCTTTGTGATTGAAAATGAGAGTCCCTTCACCTTTAAAATGAAAATAGATGAGCGGTCTGCACCCGCAAGGCGGTGCTCTTGTTAATGATACGTATAACGACGTGTTCTACAGAATGGATTTAGTATCGTTTCAGTTCTTAAATTTATGAGAAGGATGTCGTAACGTTTACTGACGTCTCGAGACTATTCAACTGAGCGGTGCCATTGGGGTCGATATCTGTTGCACATTGAACACATACGATCGTCAGAAAATTTGTTTCTTGCATTTATGTGTAGAAAGCCCTGTCAGATACAAACACCCACTCCGTGCGTGTGTTTCAAGAAATAAAATACCCTGCTTGTCATGACACCTAAACAAATGTGTTTGTTTTTATTCTAAATGGTTAGATGATAAATAATTTGTTTGTCATAAAATGTAATGGAATATAAAACATAAAGCGTTTCAAGTATAGCTCTATTATTAAAAACTGAGAATATGTGTCAAACGTGTATATTTTTCTCTGGATTTGATCCTTTTTCTTTGAAACGTAAAACTGGTTCATGCTAGTATTTTGCTTATTTGTAATTATTTAATCTTATTGTCTATGAACATTCTGTGAAGGTATTCATTTGAACAATTCAAACCGAAGAAGAAGGAAATACACATATGAATTGGTTTTAAATGGCCCCCAATTTACTAGTTTATACTAGAATGAATTCATTATCTTAAGGCCCAGTCTCACTATGATGCCGGCAGACACGGGGACGACCGAGATGAACCGGGAACAAACGGGGCTCCACCGGGAAAGTATTAAAATGTTTAATACCTCCGGGATGAACCGGGAGTCACCGGGAAGGACCGGCAACGACCGACAACGACCGGCGCGGCACCGGGAACAACCGTGACAACACCGGAAACAACCGGGACGGCACCGTAGCTCCACCGGGGCCCATACAGACCCCGGTAGAGCTCCGGCAACGCCCCGGAAGAGCCCCGCTGAATGCCGGCAGAGTCCCGGTATAGCTACGGTACATAAGTAAACCGGCACTCTGCTGGGACGCCACCGGCATTCACCGAGTCTCCGCCGGGGCATTACCGGTGACGACAGGGGTTAAACCGGGGCGTTGCCGTAGCTCTGCCGGGGTCTAATGCCGGTATAGCCCCGGTGAGTGCCGGCGGAGTTACGGTATACCGGGGTTCTGCCGGGACGCTGCCGGCTTTCACCAGGGCTCAACCGGGGCATTAACGGCACAACCGGAGCTCTGCCGGGATGCTGCCGGGTTACACCAGGGCTCAACCGGGGCATTACCGGCGACAACCGGGGCTCTGTCGGGGCTTCACCGGGATAAACCGTAACCAGTCCGGGGTTGACCTTGAATCTGCCGGGCTGTTGACCGGCTTCAACCTGGGCGGCACCGGGATATAGTGTGACCGCATTAAAAAAAAATACGAATCATCCCGGTTCTCGCCGGTTGACCGGCGTTAGCAAACCGGGATGGACCGGGGCCCTACCGGCAATAGTGAGACTTGGGCTTTAGCGGTGTTATATTCATTCAAACGGAAGGAAGGCGGATTAGCTAATCAGTTTGCATAGTACTCATCAGTAGACAGCAAAATTTATACTCGCATTCACATCAGATAACCAGTACATGTATGACAAGAAACGAAACGGGCGCACATATACAACGTATACGACCATGCATTAAGCCCGGTTTTCCCAAGGACATCCGCGTGGGTATATAATTTCAGAATCTTTCCGTTTTGATTGATTGGTTGACGTATTATTTATTCTAAAAATACAACGACGACGTTGATTGGCTAATCCTTTAGGTAAACCTAACAATGCGCCTTTATAAAGAGCGGGAAAGAACGTAACGTTTTCAATCTGAAGATGGTGTTAACCGCAAGGAAGAGGATGGGTAGCCGGGTTAGCAGAAGGAAGAATATCCCCGGTAAGATGAGAAGATTGGACACAAGAAAAGTGGCCAGAATGATGAAAAGAGGGAGAAGGTCCAAAATAAGAAGATGGAGCAAGTCCAATGGAAGAAGATGGAGCAGGTCCAATAAAAGAAGAGGGAGCAGGTCCAATAAAAGAAGAGTGAGTACGTCCAATGGAAGAAGAGGGAGCAGGTCCAACAAAAGAAGATGGAGCATGTCCAATAAAAGAAGAGGGAGCAGGTCCAATGGAAGAAGAGGGAGCAGATCCAATAAAAGAAGAGGGAGCAGGTCCAATAAGAGAAGAAGGAGCATGTCCAAGAAGAGGGAGCTACATGTATACTGGACTCAAGTTCCTGCAAGTCCATACGGAATTACTGTGGGCAATTTTTCATCTATTGCTGACCATCATAGGAGCATTCCAGACTTATGTTGGGTTCATCATGTCAGCAGATCAAACGGCGCTACGTATCAACAAGGAAGAAGTGTTATCCGTGTTTCAGAAAAGTGATTCTCCAGCATTGAATTACGACTACATTAAAGGCAAAAAACCCTGGTGGAATGCTTACAATGTTGCTGAATCTCCGAAGTTGGGCAAAGTTCCTGAATCACTCAACATCTACAAGTGGGTGTTTAGAGCCATGGGGGACAACAAGGCGGGTACTGTGACCACAGTGAACAACTTATATCTCTATGGATTGTTTACCAATATATTAGATTTTAAGGATACAACTAGTATGAAGGATTGGGCACCCTACAATGCTAAAAAAAATAATAACCCGTGCCAGAGATCAGAGAGGGGCCTTTTTCAGGATGCAAAGTATTATACCCATTTCTTGCCTAATTCACCTGAGAATAAAATGAAACACCTAGGAACAGGACGAGAACCGCGACCATATGGACGCACACGACCCCGAGCGAAGCGAGCAGGATGGCCGGTTAAAATCCACTGCTCGCTGAACTAGACCAACGAAGGTGGACGCTAAGACTGCGGAATGCGCGTTTCTCAAACCCATGACGGACAAATGTTTCGAATCAATAATTTCTTGCTTTATTTTTTTTCTTAACTATCAAGCGTTTATGCTATTGAATACGCAATAATTGTACAATTATAGCATGTTTTATTGAATAAAATACGTGAAAATGCAAACTGTGTCTTAACTGTGTCTCACCCTCAGGAGTTAGGTCAATATCCTCGATAGGAATGATAGGTGCCGCCACCTCACATGGGTCTAGGTTGTAGAACGCGTAGGTCCTGGTTCATTGAGACCACCCTGGTAGGAGGCCTCGAATCATTTTTGCATGCACTGATATTTGCAGTAGCACAAGATCCCGTTCTTGATGCTTTCGATCATCGTGTAGTGGTCTGTCGTTTTACGCGCCAAAATAAAAAATGACCGGTGTACAGGAACCTGATATAGTTGATATTGCCATTTTCAAGACGCTTTGCATCTCTAGAAGCGATGAAATATTGGCTTAGGAATATGTTTCCCGTGTTTCCCTCCTTTTACCACGAATAGTAATTTACGATCTTTTTGTTTATCGATCAATTCCACAACATCTATTTTCGTAGAAGTTTTCTTTTACATGTACCTCTACCGTCATCTTCGTAGTTTCTTGATCATTTATCAATAAAGCGATTTCATTTGTTTTCTTTTGTTCAATATGTAATGATTGTCGTGTTTTGTTCCCATTTTTTTTTTACTTAACTCATTTTGAAATCAATAGTTGTAACCGATTCTGAAGTTTTTATATCGCATTTAACTTTGCGCTTCTCGATCATATTGCCGAGCGCTTTCTTAAGGCGTTAAAAAGAATGCTGCAACGTATTGATGGGAAATTCACGGACATTTCTCGACTTGATTTGACAATTAATCTAAGCGTTAAAAGTGAACAGATGTAATGTAAGAAACGACGGTGTGTACACTGGTTCGCTTCTATGTAGATCACAATATTAAATGCTGTATGAATAGCCACACACGCTTCTTGCCATTTACGGGGTTTCATTCTACTCTTTCATTCTATTTTATTCTTCATTAGATACCGGACAAGAATGATTTCCTCCGAAAACTAAATACTAGGAGCTGTAAATCGCAGCTATAGATCAAAATTCGTCCCAATTTAAGTGAGTTTTGATGTAAATTGGGTAGGAGTGATTGGGCGCACTCAGTTTTCTGAACTATACGTCGCTTATTTAAGCCAATCAAAATTATGTGGCTATCTATGTGGCTATAAGCTCACTAAACGTAGTAGGGATCGCCGTCTGTTTTTTTTAATCACCAAACGCCTCTCGAAGTCTCGGCCAGTCTTCGTTGCCGTGCGGGTCAAACCGTGTTCCGCTACAGTCAATTCCATTGTTCCGTTCTTATTCCTTACCGCCACGATATCCGGAATGCTTATAGCGTATGGTGCTTTTCTGTAAGAAGATGCATAACTAGATTTTGTTTCAGCTTCTGAGAAAGTCATAAAGCGGAGATTCGCAGTTAGATGTTTATCATATTAAGAAAACACGCTGCATGTATTTTGCCATCAAACCATACGGATTAGATGTAAAGTAAAAAATAATGTTAGAAGACAAGTTCGCAAGGATTAAGTTTTTATCGCTGATCGAACTGGAATAAAATGATCGACCCTCAATGAACGTAGCCTTCGTTTTTACATGCATTTTTCATAATCTTCTTTTCGAATTAAGGAGACAAGTTGTAGGCAAGGCTCTATAAGGCCTACATATAATGACACCTCTGTCGGTATTTTGTTTAAGTTAATAAAGGAAAGACCAACAATGGTGGATGACGAAAAGTCATTAACTGCAAGTAATCTTACCAAAATCATTAGCTATACGTATTAGATGTTTAAGCCCCCCCCCCCTCCCCCCTCTCTCTTAGCTTACTTCATGGATGTCTCACTTGTCTTTGTATTTGTAAGTTGTTCAAGCAGCGAATGTGCTAAACAAAGATTCACAGACAACAACACTGACAACAGCAACTGTTGCTAGTCGGAAAAACTTTGTAACACTGGCCTTCTACTCACTAGATAGATTTTTAACACAATCAGGTTCGATTTATCAGCTTAATCAGTCAATCTCTGTAATGTTCAAAATAAACAAATACTAAGCATTGAATTGCACGTCATAGAAGGGCTATACATATTTATTTAGTTTTTTTTTATATCATAATTGATCTTAAACTTGAGGAATTACTTTTACATGCATTTAAATAAGTGCTTTCAGCTAAACATATTCTCTACCTAAAGATAAATGTAAGAAAATAAAGCTAAAGCAAAATATAAAACATTGGATTAAATATGTATAAAAATTAATTCAATTTTTTTTTTAATTACTATGTGTAAAAATAACACAACTTTATGAAACTTACTGACAATTTAAAGTCATTGTTCATCATATTCGAAAATAAGGTATGAAATATGTTTGTAGAGTACAACATCCAAATATATGAGAATATTAATAAAATAAAATAAAAAAAAACAGTTTCCTGGTCATTTTCTTAAAAATCAAAATATATATTTTAAGCAACAGCAGACTTATGCAATAAAAAAACACATGTTAATACCTTTTCCATTATTGCTGAAATGAAATACTATAATCATTAAATTATAAACGTTAAAGCCGACAAATTCGATTCTTTAAACTTTTAAGACACACACATGAATTTATTTTTTCCATGAGTTTCAATCCATAATTAAGATTTTTTTTTATCATCTACGACTTTTGACAGAAATACTTTTATAGTGTTTAAAGAAACATGAATTAACCACAGAACTTTTATATAATTTGAACCAAACTTTATTTATTGCTAAATCACAATGCCGTTCACCGTTTGGTACTATTTGTATACTGGTATTTAGATTTTCAACTCCTGAATGTGTTTATGCGTGTTTTTTAATGTGTTATCACTTCTTTACCTAAAAAGACTTCGCCATAATTTAAGAACATAACATTCTTTAGATTATTTGACAATGCTCAACTATTTATCATGTTCAACAATAGACGCTTCAGATATTTCAAAATTAGTGAAATTAACACATTCATGCATAGCGTGTAGTAAAAAGGCATTGGCAAACAGCGTAGACCCAGATGAGACGCCGCATGATGCGGCGTCTCATCAGGGTCTGCGCTGTTTGCTTAAAAGAATTTCTGTTAGAGATATTCTAAATATAGAAATAAATATATTGGACATCCCTAATTTTGGAAATAAATTGATCCAATTTAGAAGGATGGGAGAGTCCACTAGGCATACATGGGTTAAGTTTAGATCATTTTCTGTTAATCACAAACACATATTTAATCAGATCTCCTATCTTCATTGCATGCAATAGAATGTAACTAGGAACTTCTCATGTCAACAACACTGGTAGTTTATGAAGTTTTTTAGGGATCATTCGGAAACGTTTTCATTCATGAAGACCTATTCAATGATTAGAGTGAAGATGTAGCGCTGTTTTCTCTAGACCCCCATACGTTCTGAAAATAACAAAAGCATTATGTAATTAGCAAATTACAAGCAGGTTTTTAATGAGATAAATAAATGTACGGAACACCGGTAAATCTGCGGATATCTGCTTTCAATTCTCGTGTTTTGTTCATTGCAATTATGGTTCCAAAAAGCTAACTTTAATACATATACCAATATATAATTAAGGTAGATTACTCTGTCTCACTTTCCTCACATCGATAGTATTGCGCCCCCTTTAAGCGTTATTTACAGATTAAATCTGATATAAAAATATTTGATATATACGTCTATTTGACTTGACAAATTACATATTTATTATTATGCACATTTACAAGCATAATGTGAAATACATTTACACGTATACCATTTTTCTGAATAGTTTGTTGAACTTGGCAAACGACAATTCATTTTGTGAGAAGAAACTGAGCGTGTCATTTTTATATTTTAAATGTTCAAAACACGAAAGAATTGAAAGTAGTGTGCAAAAGTATTGAAACATGTTATTGATTAGCGCAATTTGAGAGTGGGTAAGTCTGAAACGTAAAGTAAACCAATCAACTGAAATAGAACGAGCGGAGAGACATTGAACAAAACAATATTAACCTACTAGTAATCTCAAGAAGATTTTGCCATCGGATTCGCTAAAAATGCACGAGTTATTTTAATAAATGATTTTCTTAAGTCAGCGCAGTAATTAAAAAATATATACAGTCAAGTTACCATTACCGGATCAGTATAGCGTTATAAAGTTGTTCTGGTGAAAAGCAATAAATGTTTTGAGACTTCTTTTACACCAGTTTGATTAAATATTACCTTTGATTACTTATTCAGCACATAGTCTTATTTTTAAACGCAGGCAAAATGTATTTGTGATAGCTTTATTATGCCGCAGAATTCATGCATTAACGGATCAGTTGTAGCCATAATGGATCACGTGATCGAAACCACTCAGGGGGCATCTAACACGCTATTTGAACTGTCGAAACACGAACTGTGTTGTTAACAATGACCAAGTTACATTTCCAGTTATAAATTATATTCATTGTTTTGTTATTAATCGTTTCCTATATGTGAGCTTGTATCTACACTTTACGCATGGTGTTCTTGTGTGAATTATCTGTTGAAAATCCTAAAAAGATCGAAAAGATATGGGCATCTTATAAACCATATACATTGTTTGAATCATATCTAATCATCGATATTGAACATGGAACATAAATAAAACATTTAGATTGAGATCATTTATTGTAAGAATCAACAAGATTTGCATATATTTTAATAATATATATTATCAATACGCAGAGTATCACGCTTGATCCGTTATTGCCCTAATTCTTCATTTCATTTAAGGTGTTGCAAAATCTTAAACACGAATCAAAACTGAAATGGACTTTTGTAGGCAAAAAGACTACTAAATGGTATTTAAATTAATGCGTAAACTTCTTACTTTACAACAGAGTTATAGCATGTGGCCGCGAAAAATGTTCCACCTCGTTTTGTAAACGAGACGGAAGAAAACACAGTCGTGTGTAAATGTAAGCAAAACATACCGAAATGTTTGACAAAGAGTAGCTCCGATTACGACTCAATCAATGCGTTTTAAAGAACAGGCCTTGAAGATGCTGTGTGCAAAATATCATCTAAAAATGTCAACTATTTATCGCGATACGCAGTCTTGAACATCAATTTGATCCGTTATGGGTAATGATCCGGTAATGGTAACTTGACTGTACTTGGTCAATTTTACATAAATATATACCGATTAGATAGTTTTATATGAAATCGTTGTGTGTATTATTATCAGATGACACATGCGTATTTCGTGGTACGCATTTTTTGCTCTTCACTTGATAGACAAAACTATTTACGCATTCAGATTCTGAAAACGTTATTTTCACAATAATCTATTTTAAAACACGATTCTGCAACTGAACTTAACCTGACAAAACCATTAAACATTTTTTTTCAGAAAACGCTATTTTCCCAATAATCTATTTTTAAACACGATTCTGCAACTGTACTCAACTTGACAAAACCATTTGACCTTTTTTCTGAAAACGCTATTTTCCCAACTATCTATTTTTAGACACGATTGTGCAACTGCTTTCTTTGTCTTTCGGATCATTTGTACAAACGTTAATCCATTGTATGAGCAAACACCATGCAGTGTAGCTGTGGACAAACAAGCTTTAGGGAGTATATAGACCAGAGCAAAAAGGAGCTTATAGGGGTCAACTGTACACCTTGTGGAAAAGAATGGCTGAAGGGTGAATATGTCACAGGGAATCGTGATGCTAGAATAGTTTTTCAGAGCCAAGAACTGTTCCACCATGAAAACAGACTCGAGCAAGAGCAAGAAGTGTTTCAAGTGCGTGGAAATCGCACACAGCTGCCAGGAGAGGACTGGAAATTCTTGCAACCAGGTGACCACATAACTTGGCATCGACCATACATCATCTGGCACCATGCAATTGTCGTCAACGTGGACATGCCCGGACGGCGGCTTCAGCTTATACATTACAGTAAAGTGAAAGACGCGCAGACTAAGTATGAGATAGTAAAGGAATGGATCAAAGTTGACCAGCAATGGGGCAGTTTATATCGGATTAATTACGATCAGGAGGTCAATAAAACAAATCCATCATCTCTCGTCTTGTCGAGGGCTCACTTTAAACTGGGTGAAACAAAATACAGCCTTTTCAGCAATAATTGCGAATCTATGGCCTCCTTTTGCAAGACGGGAGTCAGTGAAAGTTGTCAGGTGAGATGGCTCTGGGGCAAAATGAAAGAAATTGTGAAAGTCGTCAAAGCACAGATGACAACAGCTGCAGTAAAAATAACATTTAAAGAAACACTCTCAGGCGCGGGGAAAATAACACTGGCTGAAGGTGTTGAACAGGCGTTTAATCAGACTGACACATTGGGAAACATACTCGTTGTAGCTGTCGAAGGCGGATGTATGGTATGGGACATAAGTAAAATGTACGAGCACAGGCAAGACGGAGGGCTTTCGAAAAAAGATTTTATTGAGTCAAGTGCGCAACGGTTTATGGAGGCATTATCTGCCGCTGGATTGGCAATCGTGGGAAGTTTGTCTGGGGCAGCCATTGGGGCGGCAATTGGAAGCGTTATTCCTGTTGTGGGGACGGCAGCGGGTACTGCTATCGGGATGTTCATCGGAAGTGTGGTCTTAGGTACCGCAGGTGCATTAGGAGGACGTGTATTGGGGTCTTTTCTAGGGACGCAGCTTGGGAAGGTCATCACAAATTTCATCAAATGGGACGACAAAGCCGTGAAAAACATACGTGAAATTTCAACAGGTGACCAGATTGTCTTCTGCCCCTCGTTTTTCCACCCCAGATGTCACGCTATTGTTGTAGCAACAGACCCAGGGCAAAAATTACTTTATGTCATAAGAAGTACATACATGGACGGAGTTGTTGAAGATTCGATTCAATTTCAGGAGCCAATTTACAAAGTGATTTACAGGGAAGGAGATACGTATGAGCCAGACGTTGTTATTTCAAGGGCGAGGTCTAAACTCGGTGTAAATGAATATAACATTCTCACCAACAACTGCAAAGATTTCGCCGTTTGGTGCAAATATAAAACCAGTTAAGGTGGTGTGAAAATGAACGTTTATGCATCCAAGCTTGTTTGTTATTATTAGTTTATATTTTGTGACAAAATTCTTTGTACTAATATTGCTTCTAGTGAGCCTATGTATATGTCACCACAGTATAACATGTATCTGTTAATTCATGCATTTTAGTATTTAATTACACAGTCTCTGTCTTAAGAGTAGCTTTCAAGTGATTTGTAAACGTATAAAGAATATATAGTTTCGTATATATGTTCCGGAAATTGTTTCCTATACGCTGAGTCTTCTGTTACCCCTACCAAAAATCTCCACCTAGAGTTATGAATACCGGTATTGGAAGGTCACCAATTATGCTTAAACATGGCGTAGTAACGCTCGATTGGTCGTTGTCGGCTCGGGTACTACTTAAATGTACACCGGGTACTCATTAGTATACTTAAATGTAACCGGCAACGGAGAATATACTGATAATTACCCGGGAATTCTAACGCTAAATCGGTCGTTGTCGGCTATTTTTTATCAAAGTAGTTATGTTCATAGTTATGTCTGTTTTCTGTCAAATGGACTCTTTATTTGATCGGAATTCCTACTCAAAAAAATGTAAAGACAGGTTTTGTCTAAAGATAGTTGGTTTTGTATTCCGTTATGCGTTTTACGACATCGGACTTCGGGCGAGAATTAAACTCGGGTACAGTCTAAATTGGCCAGGTACGTGTAAGTATATTTTCCGTAACCAGGGTATATTTAGAAAATTTAAGAGTAATCGGGTACATTTAAGTAGTACCCGAGCCGACAATGACCAATCGAACTGGAGTGTTTCGTGGTCAAAGTAAAAAGCATTCGTGTTCCCTGCTCTCGAATACAATCTCTGGCATCACAAGAAAATAATACTAGATAAGGCAGGATTTTATGATGTTAGTATTATATTATGAAAAGTAGTATCATTTTCCTTTAAATTTTGAAAATAATGTATAAGTTTAGGTTTATAATAAAGAAATAAATTACCTAAATTAAAGTAACGTAAAATAACAACGGGAAAATTATGGCTCCTCAATCATCTCGTGGTTGGTTAAGAAGTCAGGGATTTGATCCAACGATGCTGGTTCCAATCAAATATCTGCGCGGAGATTGGGTAAGAAAACCATGCAATTTAAAAGCGAAAGTGAAAGCGCCTAACTGATGATATTAAAAACCCACATTTTCACAAAAGTACAGACTATTTATAGATCATTTTCCTTTAGATGGCCTATGCGGTAATAAGTGTGGCTTACATGAGTCTATCAGTAGTAATATACCATCGGTTATATTACAACAGTACTAGCTAGACTTGCGAGATCGCTTCATTTATTGTTTTTCATAGCCCTGTTAATAAACACAAGTACGGCTTCATATGTTCTGAAATAGGTATTATTTTTTATACGTTTATAATACATGTATATCATAAATTTATTTAAAGTTAAATTCAATGTGTTCTACGCGCTCAATAGTCGCATACTTCAAATGCATGGCTATAAAAAGTCAGCACATATGTCCGCTTAACTAGGTAATGATTTATTTGCAATAAACTGAGGTAAATTTCATTGGAGGGCACCTAGATATGAGAACTTTACGCCTATAGAAAATGGAAAGATAGACCATTACAATATTTCTGTTCTAAAATCTTTATTCGATAATAAATGATTAAGCTTTAGAAGCGAATCATGTTTTTAATCCTAAATATGTTTCGATTTAAATTGTGTACTTGTCTCAAATGTGTTGGTAATTTTAACATGATTCAACAATTTATTTGTATATATTGGATTACTTTTATTTTCCTTTAAAGTTAAAAAATCTTTACAGTAAATTGAAATGTTCAAAATACATTAAAGGGATCTTTCACGGTTTGGTAAATTGACAAAATTGAAAAAAGTTGTTTCAGATTCGCAAATTTTCGTTTTAGTTATGATATTTGTGGGGAAACAGTATTACTGAACATTTACCATAGTCCAATATAGCCATTATATGTATCTTTTGACGATTTGAAAACCTAAAAATTATAAAGCGTTGCAACTCGCAACGATTGAATAATTTGGAGAGTTCTGTTGTTGTTTACATTTACGAAACTACGAAGATTGCTTATATAAGGTATAAAATACTTAAATCGTGTATATTCGGCGGAATAGCCGAGAGGGCTAGTGTGTTTTTACTCCAGACTAACACCAGGAATCCGGGGGTCACTGGTTCGAGCTCTGGTACCGGCTACTTTTTTTTCCTTTTTTTAAATTTTATTCTTGATTTTTTACTGGAGCTTTTAAGATCCAATGTTAAAATTTATCAATATAAAGCATTTAATGACAAACTTCAAAATATGCCAAAATCTGTGAAAAGGCCACTTTAAGGAAAATGGGCGAAGAAATAAACATAATCATCATATTATTATTCTTCATTTGCCAGTATAGACAATTATTCTGGGTATGGTTCAGAGGCGGGTTCAGTTTGACAAGCACTTGACGGTTCTTAGCAAATTAAAGAACCGTGAACAGTGAAAACACAAACGAACGTGTAATCGGTAGGGTAATATTTATGCAGCTTACAAGTAACTTACACATAAAATACAGCGTGAAAGGAAGTAAATCTTCGTGCATACGGACGACCGATCTTTAAATTGTCACTTAAACATTTCTGGACCTAAGTCTCATTCGGTCACTATAGACATCGATTTAATTGCAGAAATCCGGTCGTAATGGAAACGGTATGCCATTTTATATCTACGGGTTATTGCATTATCTATACTCCATATTTCATTCAATAATGATCATTTTTATTTGCATAATTGGCTATTTTCTTTTGTTGGTTGTAGTTTATTTACATATGAACGTGTTCACTTATACAAGTGTTAATGAATAAAATGTATATATTTACGAACGAAAATGTTTTCCAACGGAAAAGATCGAGCGAATACCTAATAAGAAAAATATTTAATTTGAAAGCAAATAACAAAGATATTTTATGAAAGGCATTGAATTGAAACAGTGTAGATTTAAATTCTGTGTTATTATTTGTTTGAACACGATTAGCTGCGCTGATTATTGAAAAAAATCGTTCACTTAGTGATGCAAGCATGAAACTTGGCATACATTACCCATAGGTACCCCTTTCTTCAAAAAGCATGTTAGCCACTTGAAAAATCAAAATGGCGGCATTTTCTCAAGATGACCGCCAATACTCTGTTTTTAGCAAGATGTACTAGTACGGTCAATATATGAAATAATACCTTCATCCACCAAAAAATTGCTACAAAGGGTATTTTAACTGATCCTGGTAGGGTAGAAGGTCTTTAACACATATCAAAAGTTTAACACAATCGGACCTCCGGAAAGTTAATTTTTTCAAGATTGCCGCCAAGAGGGCCGCCAATTACCTATTAATGATCATGACTATGTAACTATACAATCAAATTTGATGAATGTGTTGTCTATACCTATGTTTCAAGGGGGCAAAGAACACATAAAGATCATCAGACATTGTTAAGTTTACAATAGTACACACAAATCCAACATGGCGTCCAAAATGGCCGCCAAGATGGCCATCAAAACCTATAAATGATCATGACTATGTAAATATCCACTCAAATTTGATTATTTTGGTGGCTATACATAGGTTAAAAGGGGCAAAAACACATTAAGATCATCATACATTGTTTAAGTTTATTATATTACACACAAATCCAACATGGCGTCCAAAATAGCCGCCAAGATGGCCACCAAAACATATTAACGATCATAACTATCTAACTATCCACTCAAATTTGATGAATTTGGTGTCTATACCTAGGTTTCAAGGGGGCAAAGAACACATAAAGATCATCAGACATTGTTTAAGTTTACAATAGTACACACAAATCCAAAATGGCGTCTAAAATGGCTGCCAAGATGGCCGCCAAACCCTATTAATGATCATAACTCTGTAAATATCCACTCATATTTGATTATTTTGGTGGCTATACATAGGTTTCAAGGGGCAAAGCACACATTAGAGATCATCAGGCATAGTTTAAGTTTATTATATTAAACACAAATCCAACATGGCGTCCAAAATGGCCTCCAATATGGCCACCTGAATCTATTAATGATCATACCTTTGTAACTTTCACAATTGATGATTTTGGTGTCTTTACCGAGGTTTCGAGGGACCAAAGAACGCATTACGATTGTCAGACATAGTTTAAGTGTATTATGTTACACTGAAATCTCACATGGCGTTAAACGACACAATACGAAGGACCACAAGTCCATTACTTTTGACGTGATGCTTGTTATGTGAAACGCCATAGTTTGGACCTGTCGTGATTTTTGGATTTTGACAAGAGGATCGATATTTTTCAGCTTCAGGCAACACTGAGTTTGCAGGGAATGATGCGTATCTTGAATCAGAAAATACAGTACTCAGGGCTGCAATTGTCATTCAAATTCTTGCCTATGATTAATATGTACACTCGGGACAAAGCGTGCATTCTGTCAACATAAGCCTTAGTTTGCAACCTTGCCACAACCTTCACACCATTGTTGTAACGTTTGACCAACCCTTGTATTGGAAGGCTGCCGAAATCGTCACTGATGCGCCACAAAGTGTTGATTAAAATTTGGGATGTTTCATAAACGTATTAGCTTGCGGGGGGGGGGGGGCAAAAGATCCCTCATGGCAGAAACCGCTCTCAAAAACATACTTGTGGCAGTCTATAGAGAAAATGCGCAGATTGTGCACATTGTGACATGAAAAATTGTCCAGAGTGCTTCACGGGGCCATCTTCTTGTTGAAAAGGGCATACACAGCCAGCTTGCAGCCGAAATGACCCAGGAAGCATAAAAGCATATCGTACTGAGTGTTGGCTGATGCATGAGCAGGCAGTGCCCGATTTGCTATCCATCTTTGCTGCAAATAAGCGACCTAGAGGAAACGCACCCAGACGTTTATCAAAAGTTCGGTATTGGTTTTCACGTTGTTCGTAGGAGCCATCAATGCTATGCTTGGCTAGGACGTGATCTTGTCATTGAGCACACATTGATGATGTATTTATAGAGCACATGTGGTCTAGCTCGCGGCAGTGAAATTGCCAAGGAAATGCAACCCTCTTGGACCCTATCTGCATCACCCGAGCACAACAGTGGGATGCAGGATTTCACAGATCTGACCTATACTTCAATTCCACAACACAAAGATTCAACTGAGGCGTGCATCAAAGGAGATTCTTTTGATCTAGAGAAAATGCAGACACAGATTACAACCTGCTCTCCATACACAGCTAGCCCTACTCTGAGAAACATGGTCAATAAGATAGTGGCTGTGTCAGATGTGAATGTTCATGCAGTTGAGGCGTTTGGGAAAACGATCATAAGAGATATCATAGGAAACTCGGTCTTTGCTTACAAATTCACGAGAAAATACAGAGCCAAAG
Organism: Dreissena polymorpha; assembly: GCF_020536995.1. Classification (NCBI taxonomy): domain Eukaryota; kingdom Metazoa; phylum Mollusca; class Bivalvia; order Myida; family Dreissenidae; genus Dreissena; species Dreissena polymorpha. Next base: position 67,701,489 of record NC_068357.1, read on the forward strand.
CTCTTGGGAATAGCTTGGCTGTTAAGATCGCGTCTGACCGTGCTTTTTATCCTGCTGTTCTGTTCCAGCGTTTTCTGGTGGTGTTAAAATCTGAAGATCCTTCCCTTGCAGTCGTATCGTCTTTTGAACTGAGCTCCCTTCCTGCTGCCGTCTTTGAAACCAAGAACATACTGTGTACAACAGATAAGCCTACGATCGCTCAAGCAAGTTGAGAGTATGCTATAGACAAATCATGTGAGGCTGAGATGAACTGTATTCATGAAACAGATGCATGATGGTGGCACTTTGCTGAATCCTTGACCATGGAGAAGGGCGACTTATATAACGCAATAGCCGAGTCTTATGTAGATTCATAGAAAATGCATAACGTACATGCGACAGTGAGGTTCGATGGCTACGAGGACGGTCATTATAACAAAGACAACACGCACCGGAGACGCTGAAACAGAAGTGAATCATATTGTAAGTTTAGGCAAAGAAACAAAATGCTCTAGTACAAAAGGGAGACTTTTTGTCTCGTGACAGAAACACGACCGGCATGATTGCTCTGATCAGCAAAACTCTTCCTTAAATGGGATGCTATATTGTTCTGTCTTCAGCGGATGCAGACGTTGAAATTGTTAAAGAAACAGTATAACGATCCCGTCGTAGCACCACACAGTTGTAGGGCGAGGATACAGATTTGCTCATCCTGCATTACTCCGAAAGGGACAATAAAACCATCTACTTCTGCTTTGATGTAAATACATTGTCGAAGGAACACAAAGTGTATAATATTAATCTTACGGAAGAACTCATGCTTATTCAGGCTGTAATTAATATTCAATGATTTTCAGCAACGGTAAAAAATGAAGTCTGCAGAAGTTAGTAAAACCTGATCCTATTTTGAAGTCACGTGCTAGTTTATTCTCTCTTCCAAATGTCATAAATTGGAGTTTATGATTATTCAACTGCTTAATGATAACCTCAACTCGATTTAAGTGTTCCTTGTCTCTTAAACTATGGCGTTTTACATAACAACCATAACTTTTAAGTAACAAGTTATGGACCTGTAGTCCTTCGTATTGTGTTAATGGCCATTTTGGTCGCCGTGTTGGATGTTTGTGTAACATAATTAAGCTTACATTTTGTATGATGATATAAATGTGATATTTATGTGTTCTTTTCTCCCTGAAACCTGGGTATAGACACCAAATTAATCAAATTTGAGTGAACAGTTACATAGTCATATTTTATTATCATAAATAGGTTTTGATCGCCGTCTTGGCGGCCATTTTGGATTTGAGTGATAAATAATAATCTTATTAAAAATGTCTGATGACGTTAATGTGTTATTTGCCCACTGAAACCTATCTATAGACACCAAAATGTAGATCTAAAATTGAGTGGAAAGTAACATAGTTATGATCATTGATATGATTTGGCGGCCATCTTGGCAGCCATTTTTGACACCATGTTGAATTTCTGTGTGACATTATTAACTTACACTTTGTCTGACGAAATGAATGTGTTCTTTGCCCCCTGAAACCGGGGTATAGGCACAAAATTCATCAAATTTGAGTGGATAGTTACATAGCTATGATCATAAATAGTTTTTTGCGGCATGACGATGACAACTTTGGCGGTGATGATGATGATGATGATGATGATGGTGATGATGATGATGATGATGGTAGTGGTGATGATGATGATGATGATGATGATGATGATGATAATGATGATGATGATGATGATTATTATGATGATTATAGGTCTGATGAAAATGATGATAAATTGCGGTGATGATGATGGTATTGATGATTGATGATAATTAAGCTGGCGGTGTTTATGTGCTGATGACTATAATTATGATGGTAGTATTGGTGATAGTTATGTTTTAATGAAGATACTGTAGGTGATAGTGGCTGTTGTGGTAGTGCCACGGCTGATTATGCTAATTCTGCTTATGATAATGATTACTCTATGCTTTAAGCCATGATGTGAATGATGACTGCATCTATTACTTTGCAATAGAAAGTTTATTCTTCTATAGTCTCGTCTTAGGTTTATCGTAAACTTATGTGAAATTATGACCCTCACATATATGTTGGACGTATTATATGATTGAACAATATTATCCTACAACAACATATTTTAAGACATTCGCGCAAATAATTAACGAATTTTAAACAACTAAAGACGATGCGAAAGGCTTACAGAAGGAAAAACAATCACATTCATTAAGGCTATATAATTTGCGTATATTTAACGGGAATAAAAAAAATCATTATTATTTCTCAGTTTCATGCGGATTGAGGCGTAGCTGTGCAATCCGGTAGATCTGTAAACCCTACTTCTACTTCCGTTGCCTGTTAAGCTCATGTTATTGACCCAAAACTCGAGTATGTACATTTATGTTATCTTGTCAAGAAAAACTTACTTTGCTTATTTAAAACAAAGAAAGTTTTGCATATACTATGTTTTTCTTCAGATCTCCAAAATCTGTGTCGACCCATAATATGGATACCACTGAAAATAATTTTGTTTCAGTTGTCTTAAAATACTCTTCATAAGCGTGACGGGTGTCAAATAACAAATAATTGTATATAGTAACTTTAGATCGCTTATTAAAACGGAGGCAGACGTTTTATTCAATTATTCTTACTTATCCGGGATGAGGAAATAATACGACTGATGATCAGTATGTACCAAGTTTTGTGTAAACCATTTACCATTTAAAAACAATGTACCATTACACAACGAAAACGGTTTAGCTTTTTAGTTGTTTTGTTTCCTTCATTCAAATGACTGAATTTGCAATTAAACAGTCGATCAGTCACGTATTCTTCCAATGTCTTTATTACATTTGCATTTCTTTCAATCTTAACCATTTAAAATTATTTGTTACTCGCGTACAAATGAGTAACGCAATATATTTTAGTTTGAGGAGGGGCATTCATCACGCTTAATATGAGTTTACTCTAAATATAAAACGTAAAAAAGCCCCTCTTCGATTCCTCGCATAAATGGCTTTCTTGTTTGACTACCGTGATTGCACTGAATTTGTTGTTGTTGTTTTTGTTTTGTCCGGGGCATACCGAGACAAGTAGAAGAAGTTTTTATTTGAAACATCATTTTTTGATTAATCACAAAAATGGCAAATACAAATAACTCTGGTTTCTATATTTAACCCATTTATGCCTAGCGTCTAGAAAAAAGGCCTTGGCAAACAGCGTAGACACAGATGAGACGCCGCATGATGCGGCGTCTCATCAGGGTATGCGCTGTTTGCTTAAAAGGAATTTCTGTAAGAAGTATTCTAAATATAGAAATAAATATACTAGTATACTAATTGATCCAATTAAGAAGGATGGGAGAGTCCACTAGGCATAAATGGGTTAAGAGTAATCGGGAATTGTTATTTGCATTTTGGAAAACACGTGCTTGTTTAATTTCCGTTGTTTCTTTATATTACATACTTACCCAACGGTATCTGTATTAAATTGGCTTGTAAAATTTGGATCAAACGAGTCTAACAATGTCAACCATTGAACTACGATCTATACAGAAGGTCTCTAGTAAATTCCTCCTTGTGTCCTTATAGGTCTCCATAAACAAATGATCATTTTGTTTTAAAATTTCCATATTATAACATCTTAGATCCCACTGCTTTTCCGACATTACATGCCATATTACTACAAATAATCTGTTAAATGGCTTCGACCGATTCTCTTGTGCAGACATTTTTGTTCCGCGCGGTACAGCGATATACCGGCATATTAGCAATCAAAGTACTGACAGTGCTGGTGTGACGATGCTTTTGAGAGGATGGATATAAAAGCATGAAGTTAAGTTTATCTACATCACCACAATCACCACAATTGTGTATGATGGTACGAAACAAAAATTTGGTACAAAAATTTTGCGAAAAAAATGAGGGTATGAAAACAAATTTGGGTACGAAAAAATATTTGGGAACAAACAAATTGGGACCGAAAAAAATTTGGGTACGAAAAAAAATTTGGGGATGAAAACAAAAATGGGTACGAAAAAAAAATTGGGTACGAAAAATTTTAGGTACGGAAAAAAAATTGGGGGAACGGGAAAGTAGTACCTGTGGGGAACTTGACCCACACTCGCACATTTTCGGCCCTTTCCGTCAAACATCAGATAAGTTCCTCGAAGGCAATAGTATGAATACACATTTCGGAAGCGGTAATGCGGTCCTACCTACGCGCGTCAAAATGTAAGCGAAATATGTACACAAGTCTGTCAGAAATGATTGAATTAACGAAGAAAATCGTGTATTGATGTAAGTTTTTTAAAGAAATGTGCAGAAAATATATTAAACAAGAGCTGTGTTTGTGAAACACAATGCCCCCTGCTGCGCAGCTTTGAAGCCATATATTTTACCTCTGACCTTGAAGGATGACCTTGACCTTTCACCACTCAAAATGTGCAGCTCCATGACATACACATGCATGCCGAATATGGAGTTGCTATTTTCAATATTGCAGAATTTGACCTTTGACCTTGACGGATGACCTTGACCTTTCACCAATCAATATGTGCATCTCTATGAGATACGCATGCACGCCAATATTGAAAAAGTTATGGCCAATGTTAAAGATTTTGGACAGACAGGCAGATGCTTTATATTTGACATTGAAGGATGACCTTCACCGTTCACAACTGAAAATGTGCAGCTCCATGAGATGCACATGTATGCCAAATATCAAGTTGCTATGTTCAATATTAAAAAAGTTATGGCCATTAAAGTTTTCGGACGGACGGACAGACTGACACACTGACTGACTGACTGACAGTTCAACTGATATAGGCCACCCTACCGGGGGCATAAAAAGCAATTGCGATATTTTTCTCAGCCACATAATTGTTAATAGTTTGATATCACAAAATGAAAGTGAAAGTAGAACGGTCAAAAATGACAACCTGTCAACGTGTTGATTTTGCTGGAACGAGAGGGCGATTACACTCAATGTGTTCACATTTTGACCATAGGCTTTGTCAATGACCTTTATAGTATGGGTAGCTTTGATATTATTTATTACTATCATGTTACTGCATGATTGTGTATATGTTTACAATACACAACGCATAAATAATGATATAAATATACTGATTGAGCTTATAATAATCTGAGAACTATAGCCAGGTCAATTAAGGACTTAAAATACAATTTTGTGTCCTGATTTCATGAAGAAATGACCATGCGTGTCCTAGATTTCAAATTCAAGGCCCTGGTGTGACACATTGGTAGCATTACGGTTAAACTGTTACCAGGCTTATGGAATTAGTTTTTCATTGAACTATCTAAGGAAATCTTAATCAGGCACTGATTTTTCTTGTTTTAATACAGTCATAGATCAGTTGTGGCCTCTGGGTAATGACCAATTTTTGCTTACTTGTCACACCCTTAAAACTTTCCACACGTTTATAATAGCAAATATGGATTTAGGTGATCTTCAATGGTACATTTAAACTTTTGCTCTGTTACAAGAGTGCTGGTAAAGTCCAGTCACATATTTAAATCTAGGCCATGTCAAAATCAAAGTGTCAAAGACAAATGAAAGATGCGTTCATTAATTATTGTCCAGTTGTTTACTACTGCTGTAAGTTTTTATATAATATGACTGATGAACATCATGTGAGAGAAAATTCACATTATCATTGTATATCAGGTTTAGCAGCCTTTTAGATAACAAAGTATGCTAGTTTTCAATGTCGCTTCTGGGGATCAAACCCGTAGGGCTTTAAGGAAGATTCTGAAATTTTTGATCCCTCGAGAGCAACCAAACCAAAAATTGAGTCAAATATTGCCGACTCGGTTTTTGAGTCGGTTCATGAGGGATAATGGAGCTCGATTGGTTATTGTCGGCTCTAATACTACTTACATGTACCCCGGGTACTCTTAAGTACACTTACATGTACCCTGGGTACTCTAAGTATACTTACATGTACCCCAGGTACGGTAAATAAACGTAATTGTACTCGGTCCATATTAGACTGTACCCGAGTTGTATTCGCGCCCAAAATCCGATGTCGTAAAACGGGCAACCGATTATCTTAAACACACTTCTCTTAAAAAAACACTGCATCAACATTCTTTTTGAGTATGTGTTCCGATAAAATAGAGGCAATTCTACAGAAAATTGACATTAATGTGCAGGGCTTAACACTAACGCACGTCCGAACGACATTCACTGCCTGTACCTTGGTCCGGGCTAGCCAATGTCCCAGGAACATGCCCGACCGGTCGTGTGTATTTTGGGCGGGATTATATGTTCTATATCAATAAACTGCGTTTTAATAAAGCTTTTCAAAGATGCAAAAATCTTAATACAGTACGATCAGATGACAATTAAATCCCAGAGTGAGTTCGGAGACAACAAACGGATCGTATCTCGAAATAGATTCGGAACCCCCTGATTGCAATCAAAAAGAGGCCGACAATTCAGAAAATCCCTGGCGGTTTTCCTGGTAAAACACGTCAGTACCTATTTTTAAACGGAATGCCGCTAGACACGGTTTTTGATTGGTTTCCTCGAAGTGACGAGTTTTCTCAATGAAAATACGTTTGGAACTAAAAGCCGGGATCGCCCAGGATCGTCCGGAATGATGAAGGTATAAAACTCGACATTAACACAAAGTAACTATAAAATTAATAGTTATTTATCAATTTTAAATAATTTTAATTAGTTGTCGTTATGGAAAAGTTATTCCATCCTTTAGACGATTAATAAATCCATTTAGAGGAAGATAGAGACTTTATTTAGATTAGAAGTGTTTTGACAATATTTTTTACGCAATTCAATTAGCAAAACTAATATTAATGGTCGATCCCGGCTTTTAGTAGAGAGTTAACCCTGTTCAATTGTTACAACTACCGTAACACGTTATTTTGCTAAGATTCACTTACCATTTCTTGTAAGACGGTAACCCGGCAATCTATGTAAAAAAGGTTTTAACGTTCATGTCGTTGTTTAAGTTTGGCTTTACGGGTGGGGATGGGGGTTCCTCGGATACGAAAAGAAAAGGGAAGGAGGAAAGTAAGAGAAAGTATGAGGAAATAAAAAAAACAAGCAAATTTCTCCAGAAATTGCGTGAAGATTACAAATAGATGTCTTAAATAGATGAATATTGAATTCAATAGCATTAGTAAGGCAAGCTAATAAGAATGATTTAATCATAATTGCGCATCTCCAAGCACAAGAAAATACAAGTTGAATGATAAATATAAAGGTTTTTATAATACTTGGGTCAGGGCACATGAAAGATTGGTCAGGGCTAGTAGGTTCTGCATTTACTAGCCCGAACGGGCTAGTTGAAAAAAAAGTTAGTGTTAAGCCCTGATGTGTATATATAATTATTACAAAAAAATAGTCGACAACGACTGATTTAGGGTTAAATTTCCCGGGTACATTTTAGTATATTTACCGTACCCGGGATACATGTAAGTATACTTAAGAGTACCCGGGGTACATGTACGTAGTACCCAAGCCGACAATGATCAATCGAGCGATACTGGAAGGTGCAACATCTCTCACGTCCCCTAGCATCGCCTTTAGCAGTATTCAATTCTCAACAGGAAAGTGCTGGAGTCATTGATCCCGAGGGACAAGAAAAACAATTGATTAATGTTCCAAACAAATAATTTGATAAATGACAATTCTATTATTTGAGCTAGGTCACAGGAAAAGTGCAGTCAAATCAGTATCCAATTAAATTATTTGTTATTGTCAGAAAAACGCTTTTAAGCAAACAGCTTTCAAGCGACTGCAGGCTGATCTAGATCCAAACTGGCCACAATCGCCTTAATGTCTCTTTTACTGTGACACAGTTCATTTAACTTTAAAATGATAAAAAGTACTAACACTAAGAAAGAGTATACAAACCAGTAAAGAGTTTGAAATCAATGTTGAATTTCAGGACAGCTTGGTGATATGCAAATCCCCGATGAAATGTTGATATCGGGTATCATAGTCATTCAATAAGTCGCAAAATGCTCGAATACAATTTATAAAGCACAATGTGACTTATATTGATAACTAAAAATACCAGTATGCCAGTTTTGCCGTGTCAAGCTGTTACGATCCAGAAAGTCCTTCATTCACATCGAGTATATATCCTTCGAATTCCAACTATTGTTTTCATAAGCGAAGATTTAGTGAATAAATAATTCATATGTCCTAAATGACAGCTTCTAAATAGCGAAACAAGCCAATTTATGCAGTAAGAAAGTTTTGAATCGAGACTCTCGTGGTGGCGGCCATTGTTGAATGTTGAAACACGAACGACAATTCTACTAGGAGAATGTTATCAATGCCTACGCAGTGGCGAATGCAAAAGGGAAGTAACTGAAAAATCGAGTTATCTCAATCGAACTGGCTCGGTCTTTTACATAGGTTGCCATTGTGAATTTGTTTTAGGTGATTATCAAACCTTGGACGATGCTGTTCACATCGTCAAAAACGAGCTTCGCAACCGCTTTTCAATTAACCGTGTACAAAGAAACTTGCAAGACATCTCATCAAAACTAGTAACAAATTAAATGGACTAAGATAAGCGAACTAAGTGTTGCTTGGTGTTTGACGTAGAACAGTGTATTACTGATTTCTAGTTGTAGTGGAAGTATCAGTGGTGATCCTATCCGTGAAACCGGAAGAGGAGTTGATCATAACGTGGCAGAAATAAATTCTGAGCCCACTACACGGGATGTGATGGTGTTGCTCACGACCGTCTCGTCTCGTTCTCGTTTACAGTGTTTAGAGGCGCAATTGGGTTTTATGGACTCTATCGAGAAGCGGATAGAGAGTTTCGAAAATAAATGAAACGGCTGAGGGTGGTTCATAAAGAGAAGGCCAAGAAGGTGGAAGAGCGGGTATCACGCATGGGCGATAAAATCGAAGGTGAATATATCAAAGCGGCAGAGCTTGAGGAGAGAGTCCAGGTGCTAGTGCAGGAGTTTGAAACCCTTCTGCATTCTATGAGTAATAACATAATCTTCACTTTAGAATCAGAGGCTACCGGAATCGTTATGGAGATGCCGGAGGCGATGGAGGCATTTGGAGAACGCGTTCAAGCTAACACAGGCAGTTGATACCTCTATCAGGTTCCAACGTGTTCATCGGTCTCCGGGATCACAAACACACGGTAGATTATACACATGTAGGTGAAGTTTTCTTTCTTAAAGGACATGGAAATGGTGAGGAAAAGGTGGCAATTTTTTGTTGGCAAGGCGTACCGGGTTTTCGAGTAATTTCCATCGGAACTCATAATGAAAAGACGTCAATTCGTGCCGAAAATGAAGGATGCGAGGCGGCTGGTTAAGCGGGCGTAACTGGCCAACGATACGCTTTCATAGAACACAGACACGTGTTCTTGAAATCAATTGTGCTTTTTTTGCATTTATATTCTTAAAAGATTTTTGTATGTTTTGTAATGTTATATTGGAAGCAGTAAATTAAGTACACAACAGCAGATGATATACACGATGATATTACTCGAGTATGAACCTCTTAAATTTGTTTAGTTTCAGTTTCCCGACACTTATGACATGGTTCTAATAATAGCAGAGAGATAAGGTGTTGTAAACGCACCTCCAAAAACTCTTAAATGACATTGATTTCCATATGCCTACACATAAAAACTTGTTTGACAGGTGTCACTTGTACTCTTAAGCATAAAGTCCTGATGTATTAACCTCTAAACGTATGTTTGGAATTTCAAAGCAGTGTACATGAATAGATTTTCTATTTTATTAACGATACTATTTTTTGATTGCAAACACTAATTTTTGTTTATTTAACTGCTACCACTTCATCCGAACGTTTATTCTAGTGTTTTTTTTATTATTCAATATAATATATACAATGTATACATGTATATGATCATACAACAAAGTGATTGTACAAAGCAATAGAGTTCAGAAATGTTATACATGATATGCTAATATATACTTTTTTTGGTTTCCTTAAGATTAAAAACAACCAAAAAAAACAATGGGTTAATATGTTTTTTCTTTGGTTGTTTGTGATAGGTGTTTTTTTTTAAAGAGAAAAGAAAAGAACAACAGAAGAATAGTTATGAAAAATGATGAGTTGTATTAAGTGGGAAGAAAGCATATTGGACTTGTGTCTTTTGTTGTGTATTCACAATGATCTTATAAGATTGAAAACAAATATACAAAAATATTTTAGAAAGATAAACTAACATTAGAGTGAAATGTATATAAGTGGACAAACATTATGAGAATTTAATCCGATTCCATTTTTGTTCAAAGATTTGTAATGTGTCATTACTGAGGGCTATTTCTTTCTCAATCTGGATTTTTAGTTTAAGACTATGGACAAAACAATTAAAATTTGGTACTTGTTTTTTGTACTTCATGTTAAAGATAAAATATTTCATCAATATAAGAATACAATTCACAATATTATAACAGTCTATTGATTTCATTGAGTTAATTCCGAAACTTACATTTAAGAAAGATAGTTTAACGTTTAGTTGCTGTTGTTCAAGAAAAGATACTAATTGATTCCAAATAGGCTGGATGTGTTTGCACTCCCCAAAAAGATGTTCTATAGTTTCGATGTTTTCACCGCAGAAGTCACACAGATTTAAGTTAGATAATTTGCATTTAAAGAGATATTTATTTGTAGCTATAATTCTATGGATGTATTTATATTGAAAATTTCTCTGTGTGCTTTCAATAGTTGCTTTATATGGCATGGTAAATATGTGTTTCCAATTAAGTTCATGTTCTCTGAAAAGGACTTGCCATTTATTTTGGGTTTTGGTGTTTTCTGTAGGGTTTTTAATTTGATATATTTCAGTTTTTATTCTAGTGTTTAATAAAAAATTGGCAAGAACGATAATACCTGCGAATCATATCAACTTTATACATAATTTACTCGATCTTTCCGGTCCGGACCTTCAGATCAGTACGTGATTTGAATTAGTACATTTAAAAACAAAAGTCTAAAAATGCGGATCGGTTAACGTCTCACATGTGTTATGGATTTTAATTTATTCGCTGTGAATTTATATTTATAAGGGCGATCTTTTTCATGATGTCCAGTTTTCAACATGAACGTAGGTCATGTTCATTATGTACTGGTGTTGTAATTATTTTTATAAAAAAAACAACAACGCATAGAGTCTAGTCTTTTATATTTCAAAGCTATTCGCATGCACAAGTCTTGATAAAGCATACTCTAAATTCAAACATTCACATGTTAATCATTATGATAAACAAGCTTTCGTGTCTTCGAATATCAGCCTACACTTTATGTTAAGAATATTCTTTGTATTTCATATAAATAAACACTAAAATTATGTTTGTTTCTGATAAATGTTTAGTTTTTCTTAAATATGTAACTGTATTGTATAGGGTCGTTTTGATGTAAAGAAATCGATTGGATGGTGTCCATCTGTGACTGTCTGACTATAAAGACATCTCGATCACTACCTGTACATGAATTGTGATTAGGGATTTGCTACAGCCAATTGGATGCCTTATTGTCCCCTACCTGTTTCACCGGAGGGGACTTATGGTTTTCGCTCTGTGCGTCTGTGAGTCTGTCAGACAGCAAGACTCACAGACGCACAGAGCGAAAACCATAAGTCTGTCTGCCAGTCTGTCTGTCACACTTTTCTGGATCCTGCGATAACTTTAAAAGTTCTACATATTTTTTCATGAAACTTGAAATATGGATAGATGGCAATATGGACATTATGCTCGTCATTTCATTTTGTTCCTACGTCAAAAATTCTGGTTGCTATGGCAACAAATAGACTAGAAATACTGCTGAAAATGGTAGTTTTCTGGATCCTGCGATAACTTTAAAAATTCTCCATATTTTTTCATGAAACTTGAAACATGGATAGATGGCAATATGGACATTATGCATGTCATTTCAAGTAAGGGGTGTGTATATGTGTGTGTATCATAAGCCTACGAACAACGAAATAAAATTTTTCTAATAACGTTTGATAATTGTTTTATTCAAAATCTAATATAACTGACACAAGCGAATACATCATTATAGACATTTCATTCATGTTCACACATTGTCATAACTAGTAAGGTAAGATATAGTCAGATTTTTTTTTTACTGACGACCAGATCCCAGCTGTATACCCATAGGCTGATCGGATGTTTAAAACGGAAGAACTTCTTTTGGCATCGCACTACTATATCAATCGAACAATTGTTAGATGCATATTAACGGAAAAATTACTTTACGACGATATTCTAACACCGCACCACAATTTTTACTTTTTTTTTTACGCTGACGCTATTTTACGTTACTAGAGCAAACGAATATCATGCGTCGCGCCTAAAGGAACTAGATGTACGCCTTCAAATATTCCTTATTTGACTCTTGTTGTCTGATAAAAAGAAAACTTTCCTTATCATTTTCCTTAGCAACCATTCGTAATGTATTACCGCATTAACAAGTTACTCTATTAAATATGTTCACTATTTTTTTACATTATCCACCACAATCGTCTTTTAGTAACCATGCTGAGATAAGCAAATGTCAGCAGATTGTCTTAGATTGCTTTGTACACTTTTTTTTCCAATAGCAACTCGTGTGAATTTGTTTTCATTAATCAACTGTCAGCGAATCCAAGAAGCGTTTTTTATATCGTTTGTCATCGCAGACTTCCACGAGACACCGTAAAAATCACAACTGTGAACTCTCACATTAATATGTTTGAGAGGAAGTTACCAAATATAAATAGATTAACAGTCTTAAGGAAAACATTTGAGCGCTTGCATCACTGTTAGTATAAGAACGCGTTCGATAATTGCACTAATTCGTTTTTTATCCTGTATAACCTTATTTTGAAACTTTTATCGTGGAAATAATTATGTACGCTTAAAATATTTTATTTAATGATCTTGAGCTTATGAAGTCAGATAAGTCTAAAATATTGTATAAACCTTCTTACTGAAATATATTTATAATCCTTTAAATATATATTCGAGATAAACTAAAATGATGTGATGCAATAGGTTTCGAAAATAAATCATGATCGAATAACTTGCTAATAATTAATGACACGATTGCTGAACAGGTTTCACTTAACACATGTTTTCAAGAATTCAGATTTTATTCATGAATGTTAAATATGGTTCTCGATGATTTCCATATTATCGTATTTTTATATATCTAGATAGTCAAGATCTCATTTGGACGTTGAAATCAATATAATCTATCAACACCATAATTAACACATTCTTGATGTAAGGATACCGAGGGAATATAACAACTATATTTGTTTTTTAAGACACGAAACCAGGATGACGCCAGTGGCAGCATAAGGCCGGGTTATATCATCTAATTTAATATCCTTTGTCAGACACAGCTTTTAGGATGGTGGATTTTGTTGAAAAATAAATGGATTTCGTGATCAATTTGCGTTTACTTTCACTTACGTTATTTGTATGAAATGAGTACGCAGCATAATTATTGAAGTGTTATAATTAATTGCATAAATGATATACTTGCGAAAAACGTATCAACGAAAATAACATTATATTCCACGAGCTTTCAATTGGTTTACCTTTCTCTTTTTTCACAAACATATCTTCACTCTTTCCCTTTTTATGGGTGTATGTATTGTTATTATTACTGGATACGAAAGTGAGTATTTTACTTCTCTCGTTTAGTTGGACATTTCGAAATAATTTCGATACAATTTAATACTTGTACTTACAACGAATCCTTTAAAACACAAACAAAATAAGTGTGTGCAGTCCTACTTGCAGGCCTTTAATAAACAAACACGTTGTTATACAATAACACGTACTTATCTTTGTGGCGGAATTTAAAAGCCACAATTGTGACCTTACACATTAATATGTTTGAGAGGAAGTTACCAAATATAAATATCTTAACTGTTAAAAGGAAAACATTTGAGCGCTTGCATCACTGTTAGGATATTAATAGTAGGAAATTAATAATTAAATAATATTAATTCGTTTATATCCTGTATAACCTTAATTTGAAACTTTTATCGTGCAAATAATTATGTACGCTAAAAATATTTGATTAAATTATTTTAACTTATGAAGTCATATACGTGCGTAATACTGTATAACCCTTCTTACTGAAATATATTTATATTCCTTTCAATATATATTCGAGATAAACTAAAATGATCTGATGCAAAAATTATCGTAAATATGTCATGATCGAATAGCTTGCTAATAATTTATGACACGATTGCTTAACATATTTCACTTAACACATGTTATCAACCATTCAGCCTGTATTCATTAATGTTAAATATAGTTCTTGGTGATTTCCATATTATTTTAAACATGTTTATATACATCTAGATAGTCAAGATCTCATTTGAACTGTGAAATCAATATAATTATATTAACATCATCATAAACATTTTCTTGATGTAAGGATCGCGACGGAGTATAACAGCTATATTAGTTTACTAAGACACTAAAGTAGGATGGCACCAGCGGCGGCCTAACGCCTGTTTATTTCCTCTGCATTTAGGATGATCGATTTTGTGAGAAAATAAAGTGATTTCGTATCACGTTATTTGTATGAAACGAGTACGCAACATAATCATAGAACGGTTATTATTGCATAAATTACAAGGTACATACTTTCGAAAAACCTATCAACGACAATAACATTATGTTACACGCGCTACAAGACAACACGTTTCTGTATTTGAATGGTTTCTGTATTTGCATGATTCCAAATATTGGTAACTTAATAAGTTCATTGAGGAAACATGTAAGAGCTCATAAATCGCGTGCATACATTATTGATCGAAAACACTTGATACATTCACAATGTACTGTTTATCGGCAATTTATTGAATGTTGAACACAAAAAGTGTCTTATATGACGCGCCAATTAAACTAAGGAGTGTTTTTGATGAGGACTACATTCATTTATCCCCAAGCAACAACAACTTGTGACGTATATACACTGGCGGAGGCGAATGTTTTAATATATATCATTGATGCAGGAAACTAGTTTTTCATACATATCCCCGATGCGGAAGAGAATGTTTTTATTTATGTAGTCGATTTCCTTCCGGACACTGGCAAATGATAGGAACACATTCGTCAGAATCAGGTTAAACATATTGTAAATTAATTGATAGAAGAATAAAAGTTATTATTTTTGTATTTAAGTAAAATTTAAATATAATTCGTTGAACTGTTATTAAAAATGAGACGAAAGAATCGTGTCATCGCTTAAAGTTTGTTTCAGTTGTATCAAGCAATTAATATGGCAACAGTTCTATGGTGAATAATGTTCAATAAGAATCATTATATTAGTAGAATCATTCTATCATAATTTAATGCAAAACGAAATATTGTTTGACGTATGATAAAATTATACATCGTTCCTCCAGATTGCATCTTTCCATTAATGTACGTTGATCCTCATTAATTAAGATGTGTGTTGCCTGGTTGTAAGGTTACCGTAAATATATTATTAAAATATTGTTACATGATAGTGTTCCTTAACTTGTCTGTACAAAATCAAAGTTATACGACATATTTGCATTTAAACTCGTTTCCGTTAAGACACTTGCATGCATTAACACAATTATTTCAAGTCTTGCGCAAGAATGCCAATCCTTTATAAGCATAGGAACAATAACATCTTCACATTTCCCAACAATACAATTAATATTTTTCTACAAAGTTGCTGGTTTTCTTGTTATGTTATATATGTACATTATTTTCTCCGTCAATAAATCAGTATTGCACATGTTAACGTTGTCATGTAGGATTACAGCTGTTTGATGTTTGATTGAATACACTAAGCTGAATACGGAACGTTTCTGTGACACATTCAAACAGTTAATTTAGCAATCTATATACACAGCTTCGTTCAAATAATTAAATCTTTTTGTGAGGTGGCACATCACTTGATTCAATTTTTCAAGTAGATGTTATATCTGTTGATCTTTCTATTCTTTCACAAACATACAAATGTATCTTCACCCTTTCCTATTTTCTCGGTATATGTACTTTTATAAGTATTTGATAAGAAACTGAGTATTTCTCTTCTATCGTTTAGTTGGACATTTCGAATTTATTTCGGTACAAACCAATCCTTGTTCCTATAATGATACCTTTTAAACACAAACTAAATCGTGCAGTCATTGTTGCCAATAGTAAACAAACCCGCTGTTATTACATAACTTGTACTTATTTTTGTGGCGGAATCGATTAAAAAGTCTCCTGCAAAACCGTATAACCATTAATACAAGGTACATTTCGCAATAATTGCAAAAGCCTTTTTACACACTTAACTGTTCAACCATATCGCAATATGTATTCATTATAATCATCATTCTGTTGGGCATGCGTGGACAATCATAAGTGACGCAACACGTTTCAAATTATACTAAACGGACTTTTAATCACGTTAATCAATTAACACAGTACTTCAGCTGATATACAGAAATGTTACTTAATTATCTTTGAAAATATTGTTTCTTTAAAAATTGTATAAAAGCTAAATCTAATGGATTTGTTTAATTGTTTTGTTTTCAACCACGAACTAGCTAGTATAGACAATAACCTTTTTAAATTATTTAGTGTAATCCTTTATTTCAGGCAAGGTTCAATAAGCCACTTCAAAAAGGAAAAACATTAAAAACGAAAACATAAAACCATAATATTGTATTCAATTAAAATTTATACGTCTAATAAATTAATCGTATTCATAAGATCATATTTACAGTTCACACGTCTTTCACATTGTTAAAGATCCTTTGAATAGTGTCACGTTTTTTACGTAGTTTTTACACTTAACTGTTTACAGAACAAATACAATTTAAAGAGTCATTATATTTTTACAATGTTTACATAAATACTTTGTTAAAATGTTTATTTTCTAAGTTTGTCTTGCACTCATTCACAAACTATTTAACATTAACAATGCCACAGTCAGCGGCGAGTAAATATCGGCTGTGGCTTAGTCTCAACGTAGATTATTTGCGTCAACGCCAGAATGAGGAAACTGAATAAGAAAGTTTGTAACATAAACATTATAAGATAGGGAAACAAGGCATAATTGTGCAGCGCAGCAAAAACGTTTCCCTCTTGTATTTAATATGTGCGCGTATATAGAGTGTTTTATGTCAATTCGTAAGCATTAATTCTGCAAATGGAATCATACATAATAAATCAGTGATCAACGTTATTAAATATACCAATATATCATCGCACGTTAATAATTAACCGCCAGCAATATATGCAACACCTCCTCCATGAAACAGGTTTGGATCGAAATAACAATTGCAGTAACCTCGCAATCGGAATGAACTTAAATTTGCAAGCGAACTTGGCGTTGTGAATTATGTATGTAGAGCTTCCAAATCCTATGCAATCTAATGCCAATATTGGACCGTCGCTAATCACGTGACTCCTAGAGGTGCGCTCGTAGATACTCACGCTGTTGCGAGCGTCATTCAAAGAGAGCAAAGACGTTCTAACAGACAAACAATGCTCAAAAAGGTCGATTTGCCTCAATGCCGTGTTCAGATACGGGTGTAATATCGCCACTGTATGGTGACTTACCCGTCACTGCATTCTTATGTTGTTGGTGATGTAAGATGAAGAGGTCGGATTATAATCTGTGTAAAGTCTTGAAGAGATGCAATCAACGCAAATAGGCATGTCAAGCAAGCTCAATCTTATTTTCATGTTCATTAGCGGACCTCTCGTCATTGCTTATGGTAAGTGATAGTTATGTTTAGGTTTTCTGGTACTAATTATTTGTTATTATTGTTAGGACGTGAACAGTTGTTCGTTCATTCTTTGTGGATTCGCTTGTTTAGAATTGTATTTATCGATAGTTGAACATCACATAATGGAACACAATTAGAATTCATGTTTATGTATGATTGTTTTTCTCGTGGTTATATGACTCTTTATAAGCTTATTAAAGGCAGGCTAGCAATTAATATTTTACTCTGAGAAATCAAGCAGATCACGCCTTTAACAGTTTGAAATGCTTTACAAACGATCAGGCACTTTGTAAGGAGCGTACTCATTGTATATAATTTAATTATAAATAATTTATTCCAACAAAATGTTTTCTTATAAAAATAATACGATTTTATGTTTAAATATAACAGCTCAATACATGTTTTGCAATTTAATGGTATACCAACTGTTAATAAGTAAACGTCAAGTAGACAAGTATGTTTCCTGTAAATCAATATCGTACATTTTGCCAATACTAAAAGAGATGTTTTCGGTCAAGTTGAGGACCTAAATTAGAGACAAATTGAGATAATGTTAGGTCTCTTGGAATCTCGATATCTATTCACGCGTGCAGGCTGATATGGTGTGAAACTTCCTGAGAGAGATTAGAAAATTGTCGATACTTCATATAATGTAACTCTTTAATGTACGGTTTATTTTGTGCAATAAACTCTATTTTTCTAAATTCGAACTCTGTTAAACTGTTTTGCTTAAACATTTTTTTTAAATATTTACAGTTTTTTTTTCGAAATGCAATAATTATCAACGATTTAGCTTGAAATAAGTTATCAACATAATATCAACAGTTGAAATTCTCCTTCATATTTGTCCATATAGTTGTTATCATCTTAAAACTAGATAAAAAAGTAATTCGTGCTTTGGATTTATTGTTTTACAGCCGATATTTGAATGGACCTTATTTTAATAAAAATAACAGTGAACATGAGTTAAACGATTTACAATTACATCAATTCGTGTAATTATATCTATCAAGCAGCTAAAGACGATGATATCACGTTTAGTACGATTTTTTTGAAAATACAATGAAATAAATTGTAATAATTATGGACTTTATATCGCGAAGAGGATATTCATACATAGGTTTCGTGTATAACTATAATTTAAGCGTCATCCATTGTTTGAGTACCTTGTAATTAGCCTTTGCTAAACATGAAATAATTTTGAAAAATAGATTTTTGCTTCTATTTACAATTTATGCTTTAATATAAAATAGTTATAACATATTGTAGTATTTTACAATATTCATTAACATGTGTCGCCCATTTGACAACGTAAATTTGAAACTATGTCTTAAGCGATGTTTATCAACATGACTATGAGAGATCTTGATGGTGTATTTATCTATATGTATTAACAAGCATAAACATATTAATTTATATTTTCCTGAAAAAGGAGCTCATATAGTAATTGTATGAAGTATATCTTCTAAAGAACTAAAAGCACAAATTATACAAATAACTCTTATCAAATGCAATATATAGTTTTAATATGGGAAAATCGATATATTGTTTCTTTAAAAACGTATGACATGAATATGAAATACTGAAAAACATATTAATCAAAAGTGATCATAACTTCTATATTTACGTTTGTTGTTAAGGATTCATAATACTACTACTAATAATAATATAACATGTAATATAATTCTACTTCTAAAAAAGATTGAAAACTGAAAATGTCGTTTTTGCCATTGAACGAACCAATCTTTCAATCCGGGTAACAAGCTTTTTGCTGTCGAACGTTTAACAATATTATAATTAGCTGTAAACATTATTAAATATATTTATTTTATACCTTATGATACAATATGACATTTCTACAGTGAAA
Source organism: Dreissena polymorpha (assembly GCF_020536995.1). NCBI lineage: Eukaryota > Metazoa > Mollusca > Bivalvia > Myida > Dreissenidae > Dreissena > Dreissena polymorpha. The sequence continues at coordinate 67,721,113 of NC_068357.1, forward strand.
TAACAGCAGTGAAAATAAACAAATTGTTATTTTCACCGGTGAAAATAACACATTTCTGGAACTACTTTTTCTATTTTTAGATTATCATATCAAGATTTACTTCAAGATTTATATATTTTTTTTATGATCACGAGTGAATTAAAAATGATATTCCATCGAATCCAACACATTTTCTTTTTATGTTTTATTTTATTTTTTCACCGTTTATTTACATTGTAAATGAGTTTAACCGGAGAATTTCGCTGGTACAATGACATCATTTTGTGTATTGAAATGTATTGGGGCACGCCACAGGAGAAAGGGTAATTTTTCAGCGAAAGGGAAACAGTTGTGAAAAAAGGGGCATAAAAGAAACAAGAAATTGTTCATGTCAGTGTAAGATCGTTTGTTATTTCACTCGTGATCATAGAAAAATAATTTTTTCACTCGTGGCTGCGCCACTCGTGAAAATGTATTTTCTATGATCACTCGTGAAATTACAAACGATCTTACACTGAAATGAACAAATATCCTCTATATCTTAAATTTGACCTTGATCGCCTTAAAATCGTTTCACCAATGCAGGCCTATGCATTCTTTTATTGTAAAATTATCGAAAATTGAACGCTTGTATAATATAGTCTCAAACAACTTGACTTCAAGCAATGAAATATAAAATCTGAAACAAATGTTTGTCCAGACATCCGAATGAGTTTCCTAACGACGCTGCATGAGCAGAAATATGAAAACAATTAAATGACAACCATCCACTAAAACTTGAAACTAAACAGTATGCCGTTGGTTACTGTATGAGGTATTTATTGACGATAAGAGAAGATTATCAGAACATAACATACTTTTCATTTCGAATTAAGCATCTATACAGCTCATAAGCAAACATGTGCGCGAGCAGCATGCGTTTAAATAAAATACAAAACATACATCATTTCGAAGAAATATCAATTTAAAAAAGAATGAAAAACAACATGTTTTCCCGAGAATGTCACATGGATGAGGTTGAAACATAGTGAACACATAATTTAAAAACGTAGATAAATCATTGAAGAAAGTATTTAGTATTCCGTGCTAATTGTCTTTGTGTAAAATATATAATTTATAATACCGTTATATATATATAACATTTATTTCTGCATTGTAAAGCATTTTAAACAAAACATGGCTTGTTTTCCTAATTTTTTATTGGTACGCAAAAGAAGATTTGTCTCTATTTCAATAATAGATGTTGAGACTATTACAGCTTACAAACACAGCCCCATACGAACGGTAATGTCGTTTATTTTATGCACATGGACTTGATGAGAACGGTTTGCATTCCTTAAGTCGTGTCCTTCCCCCATTGCATTTATATAATGCGCCACATGGGGGTCATCAAAAGGCTTTCTACTTATTTCTGAAAATTGTTTTTACGTAAGACCATCTTGGACATGATGGGATTAGTCTTATGGGGTTTACTATTTCAGAATATATTGCGTGTAGCGATTAAGTGGTGTGACCAAACAAAGTAAGTTTTATCTTAAAGTGATATTATGGGCATCTAACAGTATATGTCTTGTTTATAGGTGTCTTTTGCAACCGTTGTTTATGTTTTGTTGTTTTCACTTCATATACACTTATTTTTGTTAATGCAGCATCAACATACTAAAACAATATCCCGGAAAGAGAAAAAAAATACATTTGAATATCAACCGTACTTTCGTTTTGACAACTGACGACAGAAATGATTCGATGTACGATGTCAATCTAAATTTAGTTTAAGTGCAGATTCGTTCATACGACACATGAACACTAACTCCGATCCTAATAAAAAGACAGTTCCGCTTGGCTGAGAGGACAGGATGAGTCATGTAAAATATCGAATATATATTTTTATAAACATCTGGTAGCAAGATGAGTTGCAGATAATTGGTCACTTACCACATTTTAACTAACCCTTTTGACCTGTTAATTCTTTTCAGCTCAATTCAACAGTGAAAACTGCCCATAATATCACTTTAGCTGAGCTATAAGACATTAAAACTTAACAATAAACTCGTTATAGTGTGAATTTTGTAAAAGTTATTAAATATCGAACAGGCCTCTATTTAAATAACCGTTAAAGCGTTTGTAAGTATTCATAAATCGCTTTCTACGAGCTATTATTAATAACGCATTATAAATACGATTTCCATGTCATATATTTATCATCGGAATCAAATATTGCTTACTTGCTTTATGGTGAGTATACGATTTTCATGATAACATTTATTTTCGCAATCTTAACCCAAAACATGAAAAGAAGCAAGAAATGTTAAATTTAAATTCATTTCAATCTCTTAACTACCTTCAAATGGTACAATACATCAAATGATGTATATTTAAATTTATAACGACAAGGTTAAGTTCATACATTTAGTTGCATTTGTTGCAAAACAAAATATTAGGTGTATGTATCTAATGCTCACATCTTGCACTATTTTGGGGGATTTCTAAAGAGTGCACACGTCTTTCGTGAATGAATGTTGTTTCGACTGTTCAGCAGAAAATTATTTGCAATTTCGTAAAGCTATCCTTTTGCTGATGTTTTGGTAATACGTGTTTGTTGATTGTCAAGATTTGTATCATCAGTATGTCATCTGTTTTGAAAAAGACCATATATACTCGCTTTATAAGTCCATCATGTAAAAGCAAGAAAATACTTTATTGAACATTTCATTTCAAACATATATGATAGTGTTATCATATGCGATTATGAGATTATAGAATAATCCTATTTTTGCTTTTACGAAAATTGAGAATTTTCAGGTTTAAATACTTTCAACTTTCAGTTTTGCGTATCATTATTATAGACTACCAAAATACACCATGTGTTTTTTTTAACCTGAATATAAATCTACTCGTTAAATGCTCGGAACAAATAGTACTTTAACTATCATTTTTACATGTAAGTTTTATCTTATTCAAATATATAACGTTTCTGCTCATGTTAAATTAATTGACACGTATGCGTTCAATAACACTACGTGTGTAGCACTATCTTTCAATTTAAAATCATCTTGTATTAGAACGTATGATTCGGGACGAGTACATGCTGCACCTTCAAAGGGTTCTTATCTAAATAACGATTTCCGTATTTTGATCAGCGGGATGAACGTGACTGTAAAAGCGAGATTGGATTGGCTTTGTGAATAATGTACGAACATCTCACCTTTTCTCCAAGTCCAACACAAATAGTTTGCCATCGCAGATCACGCGACTGCCTGCTGCCGATTCCCATGTCATGATAATTCTCGGTTCTATTGGTTACGTTTGCCCTATTCATATCGTGCACAAAGTGTGAATAGAAAATTGTCATAAATGTTAAAAAATTAAATAAATAAAAATGTCGCTGAGTCAAAGCATGTATACGACCTCGAAACACCATCGGAAACAACGTAATCTGATTTGTGTAAACATACTAATAGAAGCTTGTTATTTTACTTCTGGCAAAGACGAAGAGCTCTTTTTATGATTAATTTTCAAAAACGAAAGTAACGGAAACAAAATATCCTGCAAATTAATTTCGTTGATTTTGCCTACATGGTTTTACGATTTCTTTCGGTCGACCAAATGAAGCAATTTACATACAAAAGACGGGGTATCGATTTGTCTCTTTTCGCCTACGATGTATATCGATGTCTATCAACGCAAAAAAAACCTGAGAAAATGTGAAGATGCTTTAGTGTGATAAAAAATATGCTTTATTCCATTTGATATAACGATTTAAAAGAAAAACAATGATTTATTTATTGAATATGTATCAGAATAAAATACGAACCTCCAGAAATATAATCAGGAGAGAAATTCGTATTGTGATTCTTAAACACGAATCAAGCTGGGGTCACATTCTTAAACATGAATCGAGCTGGGGTCACCGACTTGGAACGGTCAATGCAAAGTATTTATTTTTAAACAAGTTGAATGACTAAAGTGAGAATCAAACATAAACATCGTGCAAAGTCTAGAATTGAATATAATTTAGAATATAATGGAATGTTCATAAAAATAAATATTGTAAAAAGTTTATTCATTGCTATTAAACAACTATCAAACAACGTATATATTTGCATCATTCTTCATTTTGTTAAATAAATTGCCATACTAAAAAGGAGTATAAAGTATAGGATATTCGATCAAGCTTGTTATGACACTTTTTACCAATAATGTTTATACCATATGAATGCTCGTAATATTAACTGGATCTAGTTTTAAAAGCAACAACTTGTTTGGCTATGTTTGTCACTAGGTTCAATTATATCATACACATTCTAGCTTTGATGACATCTTGTTCTATCTCTTTGAAATTAATTAAAATGTCTGTTCAATTTTTACTGTGTACGTATAAACAAACTGTACACTTTTCTAATTTCTTTAAAAGATAACTACCTCAGATTTGTCCTTATTTCTCCATATGAATTCAGGCAGTTTAGAACAAAATTGGATCAAACATTTATTTTGTAAATATAGAAATATAATATTGAAACTATTTTTAAAGGGGCGGTCAACCAGATTGCTATATATTACGAAAAAGTTCTAAAATACCGTCATTAAATGCTTTATATTGATAAATTTAAACATTGGATCTAGACATCTCCAGTTAAAAATCAAGAATAAAATTTAAAAAAACTGTAACCCTCAACAGGGCTCGAAACACTGACCCTTGGAGTTCTGGAGTAAAAAAGTAAAAAGTTTCCCATTTAGACCACTCGACCATCCATGCTCATACAATGAGTGTTGTATTTTATACTTTATATAAGCAATCTTCGTAGTTTCACAAAATATAACGACAACAACAGAACTCTCCAAATTACCTGGTATACATACTCAGTAAAAAAAAAATACCGAAAATACTGAAAATATAAAATCTAAACAACATTTGTTCAAGTAATGTAATATATCAGCAGTGATAGTGTAATCAATATAAACTAATATTGTAAAAAATACGTTATTTTAGAACTTTTCTTTTCTTCATGATATATAGCAATCTGGTTGACCGCCCCTTTGAAAATATATTCTGAAATGTAAAACACTGTTCATCTTTTAATAATCGTCAACAATATGAAGTATACCGTAAACTTAATAGACCAACCCCAAACACGTCGCTATACACTAACCACTGCTATTGAAACATGTAAGAACAAGACAGAGCAAGATAATAAAAAACGTAAAGGAACAAATCATTTTTTTAATAGCGTTGCGAAATTACCTCCACTAAAACTTCGCTCTGGATTCTATGCACGTTTTTTTTCTAGGCGCACAATAACTTTGAATGATATTAAACGTTTTAGGAATATTTGTGCTAGTGTTGACAGGTTTTGTCTGAAATTCAATTCAAACGGCGATCCCGTCAGTTCAATAGCAGTGTAATCATTCATAACCTATATGAAATTAACGATATTCCTCAAATACCACTTCATTCACTTGGTATATTCGAATCTCATATGAAATACTATGTATTTTCTCCCTTATTGCAAATAAACAAATCAAGATTTAAATGTCCAATACATTTCCTGTATATAGTAAAGCATCTGGACGGTCTACTGTCTGCTTCAAACATGAAAAGCATTTACTTTATACATTATCACGCCTATTTTGTTGTTCATTTTTAAATTATAAATCAATACTAATTTCTAAATCAATACCTAAATTATTCATTAGGAACAAAGACAAATCAAACTTAAACTTTCAATTTATCTTTACAATTCGACTGTCAAAAGCTGAATGGCGGAAATCCGCAAAACACACTCGATTTTCTCGTGAACACTTACAGTGTGCTAAATCGTTCGTTACATTGCATTATGGAAAATAAATTTTCTGCTAATTCGTTAAATCGAACGATGAAATTTATAAATGCCGCGACTAAAGACGGTTTCTATGGCATTCACTTCACTTGTAATTGTTATACTGTTTGATTTAAAAAGAACAATATTGATGGTTATATAAAATCTTGAGATATACAATTATACGTCATACGTTGTAATGTCGTTTTTTTAACGTTTTCCGAACTATGAGTTGTTGAAAACTAACTGTATTGTATAATTAATAAATGGCTTGTACTATGGTTGTTGAAATGTTTGTCCATTCAAAAATCTTTTTTGTCCATTCAAATATATTATATTGAAATAATATAAGATACAACACGATTGTACTTCTTAAGAGGAGATTGGTCACTAGCAAGTCCATTTTATGCCATTGAAAGAGGAAGCCTTCTTATTTGATAGATCCCATTCATCACATACATCAATGTATGCTGACTTATTTATAAGTAGGCATACTTTTTTGGACCGACTAAGTATCTCCTTCTTTGTTTGCAGGCAAAGAGCAGTGGTATATCGGTTAAATACTAACTTAACCATGTTTTCCTGTAAAAGTTGATTTAATGCTATCGCACGCGTTATTTGTACTAAAATTAAAGTCACCTTTAAAGTCCATTAAACATATATATTAAGAATTAATTTACAACTACTTAAACTTTAAAGTATGTATGCTTTACAAAAGATTTATTGATCATAGTTGAGGTAAACACGGATATATATTACCCTTTTTCGATTGGAAAGAGAAAACAAAACATGACCAAATACTCACGGTAATGGTACCTTAGCTTGTGTTAAGATCTGTCAGCCATCACTTAGTCGTTACGTGCTTCCATTTCGTTCTTAAGTATGCATCACATGGGAATCATCATATAGGGTTTGTATTTATTCCTTAAAACAGAATGTAATGCATACCATCTGGGACCAACTGCAATATCTCTATGAAGATATAAAACCTTAATTGTGTGCGAACATTTGCTGCTGCTGGATATAAATATTACATTCTACGTTTACGCAGAGTTGTCTTAGACAATAAAACTAGACTATAAACACCTTGAGTATTTTTGTTAAATGCTTCTAACGTCAGCAAGGACGCAATATTCTAAGATAAAACATTTCTGTTTGTGTAACAACTCCTTGAAACATATGCATTCGCAAGTATGGCAATAACTTGCATTTAACACGTTTTATATATGAATGTTTTACTGCTGTGGTGTTTTGAGAATTGATTCATGGAAAAAAGTTTTTTTAAGTTCAAGTCTTGCAACTAGCAAATGAAATTTCTTATAACCACACTTACATTTACGTTCACGTTTATGAATCAACAATTAATTGAAGCTTTTGTACAATACACCGTACAGTAAAAATGTGTATTTTCAAAGCAATTTTTATTATAAAATTTATTAAATTAAAAAAAAAACGTTTTAACAATAATGGTGCTGTATGGTAAGTCAACAACAAAATTTTAGCCTTAATTATGCAAAATTACACATATTACACATATTCAGATGTTTTCTTTTTTATCAGAAGTATAGTATTACTGATTCGTACTCTTCTCTTAACTTAATTAACTTAATTATACGTACACACACATCTATGAGCAATGATTTTAAGAATTGTTAATTGAACACAATTTTATTAAATGTATTCGCAAACTTATAACAGGGCTAAAAATGTATAGGTCTACATTTCTCCAGTGCCTTTTGGATTATAGAATAGGAAATCGGTAGTTGTTTTTGTATATGTCAACTGTATGTGATATCTTGCAGTTGAATTGAACAGCTACAAGTAATATAATTGAATTCACTGGTCATTAAAGTCAACCAAATGCATATAGTGTCGATGCTGCTGCTGAAAATTGTGAAGCCACGACCAAACAAAGCCTAACTGATACTCGCGCAGTACAAACCCATAATAGCGATGGAAGGTATTCTATGGCGGCGATGAGTTTTTGTGATGATAACGTAGTTTCATAAGTAATCTGTCTCTCGTCTGATTAAATCTAATTGAATGTGTTTGATTTATGGCTGGAAGATGTAGAAAGTATTATTTAGTTTGTACATAGTTTAGGGTTTTGGCTGGGAAGTGAAGAAGATATTATTTATATGGTACTTTGCTTAGGGTTTCTTGTTTTAGCAATTATTTACTTTAAGGTACATGTAGCATAAGATCACGAAAATCAAGACTTGTTCAATAAAGTATATAAAAGAAAATATATTAAATATTTATTTGTATACAGAACCAGAGAAAAATTTCATTTTGGATGATATCAAATTATATTGATAAGAATACTGTTTTAATAGTCGTATTCATATACAGATCATATATCTTAAAAACTCACGAAACGTTCTAGGGAGAGAATTTGTTTATCCGTTTGCCTTTTATTTAAGAGGAATTTCCCTAAAATAGACAAGGAAATACCTATTATACATTAATGTAGCCTAGCGTGTAACGATAAATATATATATATGTATGTATCTGCTTCGAACCTCGAAAAAAAATCGTTTTGATTTTGTCAAACATTGTTTTACATGTATATATAATGAAATTGACACGAATCCTCCGCAATTGATGCACCATGAAACCAGTGTATTTATAATTGGAATTTGAAACAGTCAAAGTGTAAATGACGTTCCAATTGCGTGTACATTCAATATTTCAAACGAGTGACTAAGATATTCAAGTATGGTCAGCATTTCTTAAACATGTTTATTTGCAGTTTAAGTTTTGAAAGACTCACATTTCAGAATCAGAGGAGCTATGACTGTTTCACAAGGGGATCTTGGCCTAGAATTTATAACTGGTTTATTATGAAATCTTCGCATTTTTAATGGATTGTGCTATATATGTTATTTGTTTTTTATGAATCGTACAATGTCAATGACCAAATTATCACTATTATATAAGCATACTATCTTTTGCCGGCTACTCCGTTTTTAAGCACGTTAATTCATTTTTATCATCGATAAAGAGGACATTTTGTAAGGTTGTCAATGCGTATGACAATTATCTATCACGTTATTAATGACAATTGTTCTTGTCATAAAGGTACAACAAGCCTTAAGATGAATTTAGGGAAAAAAAATCTTTAAACCGTTTTAATTTGTAGAACTGATAGAATTAATTTCAACCACGATACTCAGGCTTATAATGACATAAGAATTGAAAATCTGATATTTGAGTATACGTCTGAAAAGAAACATATGAAGTGCCCATCAACTTCCAATACTTGCATAAATACGGTTTACAGATAGCACATCTAGTGGTTCATACATAAGAGAGAATGTTCATTGACTCAAGATTTTTTGTAAATTGATTTCATATAAGTATGCTGAAGAAACCAAATAATAAGCATGCTTCCTTTACAGAAAAGTTGTAGACATTGAATCGATCGTTGGCAATTGAATTCGTGCGTAAACGCAGTTTGATTAATAATAAATTATATTGACATCTTACAATTTATTGTAACCTTTTATTTGAAATCTGATTGGATAATAAATTAGGTATTAATAACAAATAGTTCTGTTTCGATTGTGTAATTAATTAATTAATTCAGACAACACATTACTGTGCAATATAATGGGATAATGAGTATGCATAGTAATGAATTCTTAACAATTCAGCATTCATTTAACTATTAAACAAGGAACCATGATGAGAAAATGTGTGTAGACTATTACTCGCAACAAGGAAACAAGTCAAATGTTGGCAGATTGTTAAGGAGCAGGTTTTCGTATAGCATACACGGCTATTGAAATCCCAAATTGTGCGTGTTAATCTTCGATCTTTATGATACATTTTCAGCTTCACATGTATTTAATAAAATTCAAGCTAGTATTGCTTATAATGTTTTTAATACATGGTAAGTGGTTTCATACAACGCCAATGTGAATAGACACATTATAAATTTGGTATTTTATCATCACTAGCCTTCATAGAACTATTCGTAATGTTAAATACAGTGCAAAATGCGGAACTTAACAACCATTTTTATTTTCTTTTATAATGTTTGTGTGTTAAACATCCTCAACTGTCCTTTATGGTTATCTAGTCCATTTGTCATGAAAACCGCTATACGCATTGTCGAGAGTCGGTAAAATATATATGCAAGTTAATCATTGTAAGTGACGGAAATTCACACGGTTCAACTCTATTGGGAACTAACCGGAAATTGAAACACTCAACAGTTATACCATTATGTTGATGCATTAATGACTTATCTTTTCGAGACGAGTGTGTTTTGTTTGCGAAGAAATTTCTGTAGACTGGGTTCAATTCACTGTTTTTGTAAATGTTTTTCTTGGCAGCAAGAAAAGTATGAAATCAAATCAATACTATTGTAACAACAGTTATTAGCACATTGTTGTTGTTAAAATTCTAAGGGAATGACAACTGAATTTGTTCACAATGAAGTGAAAGCAAGATGACAGTCACTTCGTCAGTTCATTTTATCTTTTATTATCATGTTTCAATAAATGTGACTTTCAATTTTGCTTGATAATGTAAATGGTATCGCTGTTCTATTTATGTTTAATTTAATCGCCACTTACTGTGGAAGTGGTTTTATTGATTAATTTGCTTGCGCAATCGGTTTATGGAAGAACATCGAAGCTTACGTAAAATAAGATTGGTAATTAAATATATTCAGATTCACAAAACATATCAACCTACTTAAACAATTTTGCAGTATTACATGTTACGTTTAATTGATAGGAAATGCATCTATTTTAGAGACTACACGAGATACAATTGTGCAGCAAATGAATTGCATTTATACCCAATATACGTAAAACCCATGGCGTATTCAAAACCAGTACTTCCACTTAGCTTTACATGACATTTCTTAGATTACGTGATTATTCCACAATTTGCATGTATTATTTAATAACGTTTGGTTGATTCGATTCAACTCATAATGTTCCCCATCTGTGCATAAAGCACGAGTCATGCAAAAATGCAGCAGCTACAAGTGTTCATGACACATTCATGTTTTACAAAAAGTAACTTTCCATTTATTAAATTATAAGATGGCCAAGCTTTTTTACATGATTTGTTTCGTCACAAACATCTTAAATCAACAAAAGCAACTGAAAGTGTTTGTAATTTATAAAGCCTTTGTATACACTTGGAGACTTTTCTGACGCATTATTCTTCAAACTTGAATATCTCTGTTAGGAGTTAAGATTTTGAAATAAAATTTTTAATGTGATCATTTGACTACATGCTGATGAAGCTCATGATAAAATCATTCATCCGTGACGATTGGCCGTTTTAGCATATAGGGGATGTATAATTTAGTATTTTTCACGTGCAAATGGTGAACCGCAAAACTATTCGAAATTATTTTAATGTCATCATTTAAGGTGGGTTCCTTTAACGTAAGAAAAAGTCTCCAAGTGTATGTGTGCAAAGAACAATAGTCTTGATATCATTTAAACAAACACGTAATAAGGTGGATCTCGAATGTTCGAATCAGACATTTCCGTTTCTGTAATAATGTTAAACTTTAGGTGTCAATGATTATTATAATTATATCCAAATTAAAAAATAGCAATAGTTGTCGAAGGACAGTGCGGTCGACTTTCTCATTCTTGTCAGAGTTTATTGTTTTGTGTTTAATAAAACTGTTTTGTTAGTATGTAATTTGTTCACTCTTTTGAATATTGCAAATTATTATACGAGACACATATACCTTCATTTTAAATTTAAACCTTTTTCCCATTTTTTTTCAAAGTGGACTTGAATGTTGACATTGACCTAGATGCACACACTTGAAATGAAGTTTTTATAGTATGTATATGTGCTTATTAACCATTAGCTAAATACGTTATCGAGATATACAGCACAAAGAATTTTTCTATTATGTTAAGTAACAGTAACATTACTCTAAATCACACTCATCATATGTTTAATCCCTGGTGATAAGGAAACCATTTATACAGTTTCATTAACATTGATTAATTTGCTTCCAGTACAAACATTTCTTTAATACTAACCTATCTAATACTAACAATTACCTTTGCCTTGATCCCACATATCCAATATGCGACCGGATCCAACATTCCCAATATCCAACTTGAGCCCACATACCCAATATCGCCCCGTTGGCGCAAAAAGGTACCATGCTCCTTCTAATTTTATTGTCGCATGGTACCTTTTTTGCACCAACAGGCGATATGCAACTGGATCCCATATACCCAATATGCAACTGAATCCCACATACTCAATAAGCAATGCCTTGACATATATTGATATAAGGCATTTATATAAATTGTTGTAAGAGAATAATTAAATTTTGTATTAAATTGTTTAGCGGAAACCATTTATATATCTATATTTAGATTTCTGCAATCTCAAATGACGTTTTGATGCACCGCATCTATGTTGAAGGCGGACAATAATTTATAAAACTTGTGTTTCTTTGTGGAAACCATTTTTTCATTTTAAGTAATAGTGACACTTTACATTTACCTCATGCATCAGAATCGACGTCATACCAAACCTGTAAAAACACTAAAACAGCAGGTGAAGCACAAATAAAAAAAATGAGATCTATGAATCTGAATTATTTAATACTTGGGAATAACCATCAGAAAAAGCGACACATTGATCACAGATATAGCTCTCTCCGTATTATTGGACAACTGATCTGTAAATAAGATAATTGAATATTAATGCTTATTCGCACGCGTTTCTTATCTGGCTTATTGACCGTGGTGGTGAGTTGGGAATATTGCAGCGGGGAGGGGGGATACTTATAAGATGTTGCGAACCTCGAATAATTATATGGATAAACAATAATCGATGTAGATGATTGTGAGTCACGAAATATAATGAACAAGTTGATCAGGGTGTAGGATCACGTGACTTATGGGGTTAACAATTATACGCTTATGTAAAAAACACACACGTAAGTGATGATTGCTTTCAAATAAATGTTAAAAAAACATTTTTTCTTAAGAATTGTAACTAGTGCATAAAAGACAGTTTTTGCTGCTTTTACAAACTATGTGAACCCCGTTGATCCTGCACCCTGTTATTGTATAAACGAAGTTTGAATTGCATGTCCTTTATTGAAGGCGTGTCACCAATTTCCATTCAATAAGATACAGAATTAAAGCACATGCATTTAACAAACTGCAATTTAAACAACTGGGCTTACTGCTATATCTTAAAAATTCATTGGACGATATCTTATAAATATTGTGCCGAAGTGAATGCATAGATAATTGAATCACAAAATCCTGCCAACGTCTTGTGGTAAGGCCGACATTTAGTTTAGCAGTATATGTATACGATTCAACATAATATATTTGTAAATTGCTGCGTAACATTTACTATAGATACTTCTTCTTTTATTTAAATCTTCTAAGTTACCTGATTGTTCAAAACTGCTACCTCGACGTAAATTGGTGAACAATTGCGCAAAATATATGGGACTATAATACTGTTGTTTTATTATCCGTTAAATATTTAATTTTGTTCCTCAAGTTAATGTGTGAATTTCCATTTTCGGATGTTGATGTATGAACGCACGTCCTTTCAAGTTCAACAGTGATTTCCCTAGGCTGAGATTATATTTTCCTTGTTTCACCCTCATGCCAAAACTAATATCTAAAGAAACGTATTTCACTTAAAATACTTCGACGCCTCGTTGCACGTGAACCGGAATGTTCATATTTTTGAACGGGGAAATAAAAACAAATATTTCTTTAAACATTTGATGCTCGTATAAAACACATTATCATATTTGTTGTTTATAAAGTAAGTGTCGAACTAATTTTTCCGCGCAAGTTTAGCACTTACATGTCCAACAAGCGCGTTTTGTATTTTATGTGAATATTTGTTCGCGTTTAATTATATTTTATGTTAGCGTTTGCAATTTTTACATATTTGATTGAGTCAAAATACTTTACAAAATCGAAGAATATCACAGAGATTGGTATTAACAGTATTATTACTCGATAAACCTCTTGATGAGATATGCTTGCAACGTTTAATTATTAATAGTATATTTACTTTTCACAGCAAGATGGCAGATGAGATGATGGGGATTATGATTGAAATGGACTCAAATGTCGTTTTGTTTCCTAGTTTTTCTTTTCATGATATGAAATAAACGGTTTAGTTGGAACCATTCCGTGGGTTAGGAATGCATTTTTTTGTATTCAAATAATTAGTTTGCATCATAGGAGTGAACGAACGCTAAACACAGTCTTTCCCCGTATATATTCCATTCTTTTTTATAAAATATAAATCAATTTATATTTATCCATACTGGATACGAAACTGAGTAAAAGACAGAAGAGAAAGAAAATTACAACCGTCTATACATGTTTGATCGAATTGTAAACTGAAGATTCGGTAAACGAGGAGCGGGTTGTGTTTAAAAATCAAACCAATAGTATTTCGGTAAAAATGAAGCTTCTTACTAAGCGTGTATGTACTTATAATTATCCTGTTGTTGTTTGTTATTATTTTTTCGCAATGACCCAATGCATGTAAAATAATTTATCTCTAAATAATGTTCTTAACGAAAAATATTATGTAAATAAATTAAACTGCAATTTATGTAACGTAAATGCCATTTTCCTGCACCCAGTGTTTTTAATTTACAAACGATCATTTTTAGGATTGGAAGAATGTTCAATCAATTTGGCGATGTATGAAAATGTGTCGAAGGAGAAGGCCCTGATAAAATGCCTTCTGGAGCGATACATGCTATACACTACGGTTGGCAGACCTGTCACAAACACCTCTGACATTATCTCTGTAGACTTTGGACTGAGTCTGATTCAGATAATGAATGTGGACGAGAAGAACCAGGTCCTGGAGACGAATGTTTGGTATACATACGTAAGTATTCTATGATGTTATACATACGTAAGTAGTCTATGATGTTATACATACGTAAGTATTCTATGATGTTATACATACGTAAGTATTCTATGATGCTTGAATAGTATGTAATATATTATTCATATTTTATTTTTTTAAATTACGTCCGACGTCATTAAAGTCAGCGCAACACAATACACGATACTAGTATACATTTCTTAGCAATGGTGACAAACAGGTTTTCGCCATCTTCTGTCGATCCAGCGTCGAGATTTGTTTCGAAAACTTAAGTCGAAAGCATTGTGATTTCACACTGCGTTGTTTGTCTGACACAGTGGTTCGTGGCCAAGGCTTCAAAATAGTTTAAGACTTAACACTTAACATTTAGAATATTCTTCGTCGGTTTAGTTTTCGTCAAGCTTAATATCTATATTTTATATATTAAACCTCTGAACTCATGTAACCTTTCAAAATAAAACTGTTGTCATTAAGAGGAATACATGGCATTCAATTGTTAAGAATTTGTCTTGCTCGCGATTAAATTATTATGTTTCAAAAGCAGTACATTAAACTAACTTGCTGTGGCTATAGAGCGAAAAACAAAATCAATATTTAGATAACTTTGAGCGATCACGCATAAACGTTCAGTACAATATTCGAACATATTCTAAATAACGTTTCAATCCGTTACAGCAATGGAAGGACGCGCTGTTGACGTGGGATCCAAAGCAATTCGATGATATCAGCAAAATCATGGTTTCCCCGGACGATATCTGGCTTCCGGATATTGTGTTATACAATTTGTAAGTCGCAATAATAGAGTTTATTGGGATCACAATATTCAGGCTGTTCGTACATTCTATAAGAATACAAACATTCTATACAGAAATCATAATACACAACACTTTGATGAATAACAAACCTAGAATAAAAATAATCCTATTTAAAAAAATCAAAGAACATAGATTTTATACAATACCAAATACTTTGTTGTTTGTACAGTCGAACACGCATTCACGACATGTAAACTGTTTCGGGTAACACAATTGTCCTAGAGATGCAATGTTTACTAAACCATAACTTATTATAAACCATACATCAGGTATCCACGCTAGAAAAAATCGCATAAAGCAAAAACTCTCTTAAGCTGTGTATCTATCTTCTGTGGAGGTAACTTGATACATAATAAACATAAATGTTTTGATTAGCGTCATCGTTATAATACAATGTATATGATGCTTAATATTTGCTAGTAGTTTTAAATGAACCAGATATAAGCCGTACCACGACAAAACTTGTAAAAGCCAAACATAATGTTTTTGATCCAACTAACTTAGGATAAAAAAGTAGGGTCGGCAAAACTGTTTTCATTCTTTATTTTGAAACAAAAGCTTTTTAAATTTTCATGATGTTTAATGGCAAAAATCGTACACATATCTGTTAAGGGTGTGTCTTGAAAAAATGTTCGTGAATTTCATGTAACTTTAGCTAATATAGCCAAATATAGTTACATGATCGAAAAATTAACCTGGACTTTCAAAAAAAACAATAGCTTTTATATTTTGCTTAAAGTCCTCGGGTTGGTTGAAACAAATGTCATTTGAATTTAGGACTCTGTCACATTCGTAACGTCGTTAACAAAGGCATTTTCAATGTTATTTTTGTGCAAACAATACATACATGTTGTTGTCACAGCGACGTAGAACGCAGAGCATTGGTGATTATTAAGCTTAGCAATCAATAACAACATGCATTTACATTTTTAATATATAATTCGAATTTAATTACTTGAATACAGTTTTTTACAATCGCTGACTCTGTTCGATGAATGTTTAATGTTTCATTGAACTGATCAGTTTAAGATATCCAACATCAACGCTACGTATACAGTTTTTGTCAATCGCTGACTCTCTTCGATGAATGTTTTATTTTAATGTAACAACTTACAGTTTCGATAATTGTTGAACTAATTGTTTGCATATCCCCATGTCACTTTCTGACAGCGCCGATTCCCGGCTTAAAGAGCAGCGATCTGCGTTAGTGAATATCTTCAGTGATGGAACCATTCTTTGGATGCCACAGGCTATTTTAAAGAGTACCTGTGCATTCAACACTAAATATTTTCCGTTCGATGAAAACGAATGTCATCTAAAATTTGGGTCATGGACTCATGATGGGACCAAAATGGACTTGAAATTTTTCGATGGCAAAGAACAGTTGATGGTTGATGACTTTGTGCCAGGAAATGAATGGGATATAATAGGTAACAGAGCGGAAAGGAATGTTAAGCTGTACGAGTGCTGCAAAGAAACTCCTTTCTTAGACCTTATGTTCTACATGCGCCTGAAACGCAGGACGGCTTTTTACGGATTCATAGTGTTAATCCCTTGTGCTTTGCTCTCGTGTCTGACGCTGGTTATCTTCTGGGTTCCGCCTGAAGCTCCCGCTAAACTGATGCTTGGTGAGACTTTGCACTAATATATTTACTTTGTATATCAAATGAATGCATGAGATGTGAATTGTATTTGTTGCATGTTTCAATGGGCGTTTTTTTCCACGCTGTTAAGCATGTCGCGTTGCAATAAATTCCTTGTAAAAGTACGTTTCATATATAGCTTAAAACAACATATAGTGTACGTCGTATTTGTAGTGTGGTATGTCTCACGTTTTTGGCAAGTATTTCAGTATTAATATACCATCACAATTGACCACTCGCCAAATTATCGATCGTTCCGCCCATATATTCACGACGTGTAGTGATTAGAAAACTCCGACAAGCAGATCGCAATGATAGCGGATTAGGCGAGTGAAATACTATATTTGTAACTAAATTTGTAACAATGTATCATGCTATTTTCTACAATATAAATTGTTAAAGCTGCACACTAAACTAAACTCCTTTGTAAAACTTTAATACAATCATAAATGCTTTAGAGAGAAATGGCGTAATCAAAATAAATGAGTGAACGACAGACTGACTATCAGAAACGTTTCATATACATATTATAGGGAGTTGAATAAAAATCCGTTGTAAAAATGAGCATTTATTTCATTTTAATTTTGAATTTGTATTAAACAGCCTTACAGTGTATCCGCAGGCTATTAATATAATTTAAAAAAAAAATGAAAATAGTGTTATTAAATGCAAATGACGCATCTATATCCTTATGTTTTTTTTTGTTTATTAAAAATGTTTCGATCTTTGTTTTTTTATTTTTAAAAGGCACCGATTCTTTTTTATTTATATATAAATTACATTTTGATTGGAACCATAATTAAATATAGGCCTAATTTCGTGGTTTCATTAACAGATAGTCTGATATGCATTTTATTTCATGTATTTTTAATGCGAACCAGTTACATTTCACCATCGAAAAAATGAAATGTTGGTATTGCAGTGCTGTTCACGAACATTCGAATGGAATATATTAAGCATATGATGCATTTGTTTATTTATAACAAGATAAACCATATATGTTCATTGCAATGTTCACATTTCTCCCCGTATCAATATATGTTGTATTAGAAATGTTGTTGCTGTTGTATTATAAGCCGTACATTTTACACTTGAAGTCATTAAAGCTGGCTTAGACGCGTTGAAATCACCTTTTTGCTGTTTTTACTTTAGTTAAAACAATATTTAAGCTTACAATTTATAATAATTTCCCTTGTTTATGATCCACATAAAATAAATATATAATTGGAAATCATTCAAGTAATTAAATTGTTCTCTTTTCTGTGTACAGTACCTAACAATGCCTTAATGTTTCTTAATTCTGAGATCCGCGAAACATACTGTCATTTATTATTTATCGACATTTACGGTGTGATTATTAATAAGCACGTGTGGCAATTATTATGTTGCCTAAACTGATTAATTATATTGTGCATTCAACGGTTTAACACGTTTTATAGAACACACAGCTGTTGTGGTCAAACTATGTATTGTGTTTGTTTTCACATTACTCGTTCACATGTACAAGAAATAAAGGTAAAAAAATGACCTTTTATAAAGTATATATAGCACCTACAATTTTGAATAATGATCAAACAGTAATTATCAGGAATTTGATATAAAATATGTGTAAACTCTTAAAAACTACGTCCATTCCATATGTACGACACGCTTTGTTTGTCGGAAATAATGGCGACCAGATAAGCGTTGCTGAGGGGTGTGTGAAAAACCGATATCTGATTGGCTGATTTGAAAATTTGTTTGACAGGTGGCGACTGGTTAATTGACGAATCCATTGTTTGAATGTCGTCCATTGAGTGTAGGAAACTGACGTCTGCATTTTTTAGCTTCATAATGTTGCCTTCCTGTGCATTGCTTTCATGCTTGAATTTGACAATATTCTGGGTTCCGCCAAAATTACCTTCTAAATTTTGTAGGTTACTCAAAACTACTATCATGTTTAAATTGTCATATTGTCTTCTTTTCATATCGCATACCAAAACATGTATATAATTATGTTACAGTTCCCATCTTAAGATAATATTTTGCATCTTTAGATATTTTAAAATAACGTCTTTCTTCGGAAGAAAAAAATGGAATATACACGCTTCCAAAAGATAATAAAACAACGAGATATTTACCATCGAAAATAATCGGAGCGTTAAAAACGAAACAAACGGTTGCGTTTCTCACTTAACAGACCAATGTGCACAAATCAGAAACAGACAAGCAAACAAAAATCTCTACTATGAGAAATATCGTCTGTCAACTTAGTTGTTACATATCACGATGATTTTGATCTCGTTGTTAACGTTGTTATCGTCATTTGTGTTTGTTGTAAGGGTGTTACAAAATGCAATTTCTTGATGTGACTCAAGTTCATTTCAGAAATGTGTATGTTACTCCTTAAAAACAAACATTTCTACAGACTAGCATGAAACTGACTTTTTGTCGTGAATTTTATTCACTCACAGTTTTTTCCAACAGCGCAGATGATCGCCTGAAGAAACATCGCACCAATTTGTTACATAGAAAAGCGGTCCAATTACTGTTTGCATGATCATAGCATGTTAAGAAAACACCCAATGTTACTAAAGTTTTCCATATTTTCTTTTTCCTTTCCTTGATAATTAATTTTTATATTGTTATTACACTCTTTTACACTTGTATTTTACACTCTTTGAATCTGCGTAAAAGCAGTCATGTAACACTTCGAGTAGAAATGAAGTCATGTAAAAAGTAATCTAGTTTTTTTTTTTAAGTTAAGGCAGACATTACAAACAGGAAACAAAAAGTCATACGAGTCATCAAAACCTGGTTTGATGCGGCGATTCATTTGGAGACTATTTGACAGTTTGAAATAATTAAATGACCAAAACATGTCCATTTCTGGGGTGGTTTGCTTGGTCATCGAATTCATCGAAATGTTTTGATTACAAACATTTGCTATTCGACAGAAACGGCTATTCAGTAAAAGGCGAATTGAAAGGCTACGATTCAAAAATGTCTTAGCCGGAATAGCTGTGTCTATTAATTCTAAATTGTTTTTACCATGTGCAGCAACTTTGATACCATCAAGAGATCCGAAATAATACAAATGCTTATTTCATATAATTTGAAAGACATAATTTGATTTAATATGCATAATTTGCATATTGGCAGCAATATGAAAATGCGATTCAAGTGTGCTGAGTGTCAGATAACAGTTGAGGACAAGACTATATTATTGGAAGTAAATCTTATATGCTCTTCATTATTTACCTTAATACTTTTTTTATTCACATAGATTAAATATATGCGTTCTTCTCCATGCAAATGTGATCTTTTACCGTTTAACGCAAAACGTGATTTCTTCTCAAACTGTTTTTGTCTTATTAAGATATTTTGTTTTACTTGTCAAATGTCATTGTTAATGATGACATTATAATATTGTAATGCATGAACATGTATTCATCAAATTTTATAATTCTATGAAATTTCACACAATTAAAAAGAATACATTGTTCACTGAATTTTTTTGAACTTACATATTGCTTATGATAGTGATCTAATTTGTTCATTTTTTCAGGAATGAACATCTTCATGGCTTTTTTCCTTCTTCTGGTTGTTTTGTCTAAATCTACGCCAAAAGCAGCGGAGTCTATACCGTTAATTGGTAGGTATAAAAAAACAGATACGAACTTTGAATTGATGTTTTCATGTATAAGAAGTTCAGTTATATCAGGATGAATACTAATACACGAATATTGTTGTATCCAATAATTTGATATAAAAACGTTCTTATTGAACAATACTGTATCAAAGCGTATACTTGAGAATGCAATTCTGAAATAAGATCATTACAAATATTTCCATTTGTGTAATTATTTTTATAAAATGTAAATAACCATTGAATTGTACTATATTTCTTTTCGTGTTTTCATACCTATTATACAAGTGGTCTGTTTTAGTGATGTTTATATAATTTAAAAGGTCAATAATTTTATATTTTGACTCAATATTTTGAATTATCTGAAAGTTCCATAATATATCAAGAAAGAACATGTTAATACTAATGTTGTCTTATTTAAACCCGCACGTTTTTGCCTTGTCAAACGCGTTATCAATTGGCCATTCAGGTTTTCAAATAAAACATTGATTGACTGCTATTTAACATTAAGACCTGAAAAGTGTCCAGGCATACCGTCACTTACGTCTTTATCTATTCATGTGCAATCTGATATGGAAAGCACATTGATCGTGTTAATTTAACTCTAGGTGCATATTTCTGTCTGTCTATGGTGATGATCACCATGTCAACCGTCTTAGCAACGGTGGTCGCCAACATGTTCTTCAGAGGAGTCAGGCTCAACAGGGCGCCAAAGTGGCTTCGAATGGCAAGTACACGAATCGCTTCCCTTCTGACCTTATATATTAGATGAAATGAGAAATATTGTATTAGTTTAAACCTATATATTTAAGCCCGATTGCATCAAAAGCCTAAGGCTTATTTAAACGCTCTCGAGTCCGTTTCCTGGGCATAGAACCAGTACTTGGTGTATTTGGGGGAGATCTTAAGAACGCTTCCACGGTGTATTGTTGTTTTATTCATATATAATATATTGTATTTATTCTCAATAAACAAATCATCATGTTTTTTTCTGATGATGATCATATAAAAAGGGTTTAGTTTTGTATGAATGACTAAAGATATACAAAGCTGTACCAAGTTATAAAAAAATCTTATTTTTTATGAATCCGGTATATATTCATACACATATTTTACACAGAAATGATACCTATAATGAGTCGATAGGAAAAACGCCTTGTTAGATCGTATAAATGCGATTGACTTTGCATATTTCGTAATGCGTATTTACTCTCGACCTGGTATTGTAAATGCTACCATACAATAACATTGATAAAATGTAAGACATACATGTAATACATTTAGTTAAAAGAGATTGCATGCATCTATTAATGTTTTTCTTTCATAATCAGCCTATTTGTCATTTATTTCATTTCTGCGGTATCTCTTTAATGACATGTCTTATTTAGACTTTTCTTATTTATAGTGATGTCAGAACTGAGTATTACTGAGTTGGCGTAAATCTTCTGGCGTTAATAACCATCGCGCCTGTTATCAGTATCGCCTCATTTCTAATTTCAACAGAACTGCTCGCTTTATCACAATGTAATATAGAAAGAACGCGTATCTCAAATATTTTTCATGAAACAGAAATATACTTACACTTAGGGGAAATTGAATTTGTATACGTTATTTAAACAATATTAATCTTTGATAGGATAATAGAATTAGTTGTAACAGAAGCCTTGCGTTAGCAAAGCATTGGAGAGGTAAGCAACAAAACTAGAAAGCATAAATTTACGTTAAGATACGATTTTTATGTAGCCTGAATGCATTTATTTCTAGCTACTACTTTATATATATTTTTTAACAAGTAATGGTGTACGCAATGCACGTCAGTAAATTGAAACGTCATCTTTGTCCCCATGACTGTTCAACAGTAGTGATCCGTACATATATCCGAAACTTTTTCTCAAAAAACATTTTTAGTGATAAAAATTTAGTTATTCCACCCCCACTCCACGCCAGCCAACTTGCACAGAGAACTATCAGTTATTATCTTCAAGAACCAAAAACCTGCAATAAAACGTTATGCACTAATACTGATAGATTTAAATTAGCATTTACAGTTATGTTTGGGATATCAAATATATTAGATCAACTTTTGTTCAGCTGATGATTGACGGGATTGCACGCATACTGTGTTTGAGGAAGGATCTTATAGAAAACGAACCGTCAAAACCTGTACATGCAAACAAAAACAACTATGCATACCACTCAACTACGAAAACTATCGCCTGCGAAATGGTGTACTCGGAAGCGCAACTCCTAGACAACGGTCGAGAAAACCGCAACCAAAACTTCGAAATGTCTTCAAAAGAAGACGTACAACAGAATGGCATATTTCTTGGCGACGACATTCACGAGATCACGTTTTCTCCAAACCTTTCCGACGATATTAGATTTATAAGGGAAGAGTTGGAACAAGTCCGCAACAAAAAGGCCAAAGTGGATCAGAAGGAAAAATGTCTGCGAGAATGGAAGGTCATATGTTGTGTCACTGACCGGGTGTTCTTTATATGCTATCTTCTGATAAACATAATAGGCATCGCGGTAATAATTTTTTGAAAAATATGTTTATATATGGTGTTTGTTTGACCATTACTTAAAGGGGCCTTTTCACAGATTTTGGCATGTATTGCAGTTTGTCATTGAATGCTTTATATTGATAAATGTAAACATTGGATGTAAAAAGCTACAGTAAAAATAACAAGAATAAAAACAAAGAAAAAAAAAACACCCTCAACTGGGCTCGAACCAATGACCACTGCAGTAAAAGTCTATCGCTTACACTACTCGGCTATAAGTCTATCGCTATCCGTGCTCTTACGATGACTGATGTATTTTATACTTTATATAAGCAATCATCGTAGTATCACCAAATATAACGACAGCAACAGAACTCTCAAAATTATTCAATCGTTTCGCGTTGCAACGCTTTATAATTTTCAGGATTTTAAATCGCCAAAGATGCATTTAATGGATATTTTAGAGCACGGTAAATGTTCAGTATTACTGTTTCCTCATAAATATAATAACTACACCGAAAATTTGCGAATCTCAAATATTTCTTTTAATTTTGTCAAATGGACAAAACGTGAAAAGGCCCCTTAAAAAAGCAATACTTTTATTTCTTCCTCACCTCACACACAACGGGTTTTTACAATTGTTTCGACAATAATGATACTGCACTGTATATATATATATATATATATATATATATATATATATATATATATATATATATATATATATATATATATATATATATATATTACTTTTTTATATTTTATCTGTATACAAATAGTATCATTAATCTGTTACACACATGGTAACCCGTACGTTTTTAAAAGCAAATCTGGGATCATTGTACGTGAAGCATTTTGTGTATGTATGAAATATTTAGTTAGATTTTCAATGCGGTTAATGGTTTCTTGTCTAAATGTTGTGTTATATAAAGATTTGTTTAATATTTACTTGCAAGGCATAAACAGTTTGTGTTTCCAATAACCCGAACGAACATTTGTGTTCCCTAGCGAGCCTAAACAATTCAGGAAGAGTGCTTCCGTTGAGTTTTTGTACATTCGGACACATTTGCTAAATAGGCGCTAGAAAAAGTATAATAGACATTTCGAAGTTTTTTGAAATTTCATCTCCCTATTAAAGTGTGAAATAAGTCGTATTTGGTGACCAAAAAAAGCAGATGTGCCGAATAACCTACCTTTATTGTTCGGAATTGTTAGTGGAAATAAGGAAAACAAGTTTTGGACTTCAACAAATGTTGATTCACAAATTTCTCCGTTATTTATAATTTTATGAAATAGAATATTCATTATGTGAATAATATGATGTACACTTAATTTATTTGTATTGTTTTATCAGTTACACGTAGAGTGTCTGTTGTTGTGTTAATATAAAATAATAATGTAATCATTAAGCGTTGCTTTGTTACGAATATCTGTGAAGTTATTATGGAAACAATTTGTTTAGGAACGTTTTACAGTCAACACGATTGTATTATACAAAGAAAACGGAAAACCAACACCCCGAAAATGTGTCTTTTTTTCCACATGTTAAGTATACTGGAACCAGTATATTGTCCTATATCATCATTATTATAAAAACGATATTACGTATCAGCTAAACCTGCAGTAGACGAACACAAATGCGCAATTGTAACGTATATGTAACATATTCAACCAAGAAACATAACACCTAAACATAGACGACGCCCCTTGACGACACTTGAATTTACAACCTGATGGCTGAACGACCACTTGCCTCGTTGCTAAAATAATTGCTCATTTAACTATAGGGAATATTGTTTACATTATAAAATATGCGTAATATTAAAACATGAATCGAAGAAATATCATTTCATTGTTTTAACTTAACATGAATTGTGCAAACGCCAATTGAATATAACAAGCACGTTTGAGATATGTTCTTATAATTTTTGTTATCTTCCGCTGTTCAAAACAAAACAAAACAATGTAAACCTTCTTCAACGAATGGGGAACTGTAAATTAAGAATAAAAGTCGGAGGGATCTAACGTCTTGCCACTGGAGTCTACGTATGATAATCTTGATAAACGTTTTCGTTACATTCAAACTGTGTTCACAAGAAAGACGAATATTTTATTTATATTTCTCCATAACTGGTCAGAATGCATTTTTTATAAACATAGTTCAAATGTGTTTTGTCTGATAATAATTAGTGCTTCCAAAACCTATTTTAGACAGCGCTGCTTTAATAGATTCGTAGTTCTTAGCAACGGACTAAAAAGACACTAGTTCACAACACACTGATAGTCCCGTGTAACAATGCATATCAAAGACACATGTGTCGCCACTTCATATTTTATTTGTAAGCAAAATAAATCACAGAAAAGTTGCGTTTTTTATGAAGTAAAAACAATCACTTTATACCAACAACAAGTGTATTTCTTTGTATCAACAACATATATATATCCATTGGGTTATACGAAAAGTTGAATATTACTAACGCAATGTCATTAGTTATTTCTGAGTTAAACACGGTGAAAAACAGTCAAACGCTATCTTGTAAACATGACACGTCTAAATAAAGATGCACATATTATGCCGCTGTAAAACCCAAGTACCTCTATATGTTCTTATAATTTTTGTTATCTTCCGCTGTTCAAAACAAAACAAAACAATGTAAACCTTCTTCAACGAATGGGAAACTGTAAATTAAGAATAAAAGTCGGAGGGATCTAACGTCTTGCCACTGGAGTCTACGTATGATAATCTTGATAAACGTTTTCGTTACATTCAAACCGTGTTCACAAGAAAGACGAATGTTTTATTTATATTTCGCCATAACTGGTCAGAATGCATTTTTTATAAACATAGTTCAAATGTGTTTTGTCTGATAATAATTAGTGCTTCCAAAACCTATTTTAGACAGCGCTGCTTTAATAGATTCGTAGTTCTTAGCAACGGACTAAAAAGACACTAGTTCACAACACACTGATAGTCCCGTGTAACAATGCATATCAAAGACACATGTGTCGCCACTTCATATTTTATTTGTAAGCAAAATAAATCACAGAAAAGGTGCGTTTTTTATGAAGTAAAAACAATCACTTTATACCAACAACAAGTGTATTTCTTTGTATCAACAACATATATATATCCATTGGGTTATACGAAAAGTTGAATATTACTAACGCAATGTCATTAGTTATTTCTGAGTTAAACACGGTGAAAAACAGTCAAACGCTATCTTGTAAACATGACACGTCTAAATAAAGATGCACATATTATGCCGCTGTATAACCCAAGTACCTCTATATAGAACACTTCTTCTGTCTTCTGGTTACCATTGATATATCGGCTATATGATAGGTGCTTAAAATACTATACGTAATGCTTGCCAAAGCATACTGTGTGTTTGTGATGGTGTGCTGTACGTTTGTTTTGGAATGATGTGTGTTTGTGATAGTATGCTGTCTGTTTGTTTTGCAATATTGTTTGTTTGTGATGATATACTGAGTGTTTGCTGTGCGTTTGTCATGGTATGCTGTATGTCTGTTATGTTAGGCTGTGTGTTTGGTGTACTATCTTTCAGGTTTATCTAACATGATGTAATTTTCATTCGCTACGGCATTAGTAATTTACATTTGAAACACTCGGTACTTGTCAAAGATATAATGGTTACATCACACAAAGAACGTACCCTTCACGTGATTTAATAATTAAAACCGTTTTCCAATTTTCAGTCACTCCGCTAGCACATAATAACTTCAAGAATATTGATGTGTTATCTTCGGATCTTAAACAGTCCATCCCCTTGCCTGCCTATGAATAAATCACGCATTGATTAGAGGTGTGCAAATAAGTGAAATATTTTAACGCAGACAACTCAATAAAAACCTGTAAGCGCTATTAAAAAATGTGTGATGCATGCAACCACCACTATCGATAATCTGGGCCTATACTGTTTAGAAAATATATAAAAGTCATCCTTTTTGTATATTGATTTGGTTTTCCCCAACCACTGATACTATCAGGTAGGTAGTCTACTTACAGTTCTTACGAACAGTAATGTCTTCAAAAATTTGGGCACTGCTGTCGGAGATGTGCGTTTTCATTTGAAACAAAACTTTATAGCAACCAATCAGACTCCATAAACTCTATCAAGAGAGAAATTCTTGCTCTTTTGCACCCTTTTCATATCAAAGCAATGGTTAATATGGCAAATATTACTCACACACTTTGTATGGGTAATTTAATACAATAATATGATTATTTTTAATGTTTGATTGGAAGAGTAAAATTAAATACGCAGATCGATCATGTTAAAACGTATTAGTCACACTTGAGAAACATCGACCTTTTTTAAATTGTCAACATTGATGGTTGGAATATCATACAATACATAACAACGTACAGATTGAGCGTTAACGATAATTACGCGATTAAGTATTTCGTAGATGCAAGTTAACCTTTAAAGGTGCGCAAAGATGGCCTTATATCGCTCACCGTTTAAATTGGGTGTAGCCAGTTTCGAAAAAAGGGGGTTTGATGACAACACAGTTTTTTTCAACATAAAACCATATCGATTATAAAAGAATATCAGTTACATTTTTACTGTTATTATGCTTTTGTATTTAATAAAAGACATTGAGGTCCCTCGGTGAAGAGGCGTGTATTTACGAAAATACGTAGAGAACCATTTGACGACGGAACACACCATATATAAATCCATTGACCTTTTAGTTTTAATGAACAAGATTTTATGTGTTCTAAAATGTTAACATCTTTTTTTAATCTCCGTTTACATAAATTCGCAGCGGAACGGAACACTTTGAATAATATTGAGAGGGTCATAGACGGATAATTCACTAATATTTCCGTTTAAATATGCCTAGCAATTGGAAGATGATATCGTTGGAATGGAAAGTTTACGGACGACTGGTGAAGCACCATGTATGTCGACCAAAAAGGCGGGTACATAACTACCGTAAATGAAATGTAAATTATGTTAGCGACAGTAAATTGTATTGGATACTCAGCTTAAGTCTGCGATTTCGCGACTCCATCCGTAGCTTACTTGTTTTTCTTCGTTTCTCATGCCATCGCCAGTCGTTTCAGGACAGGCATGATTGTCATGATCATACCTTTTTAAAAATACATTAACAACTACACATGGTATTACTGAATGATTGAAACACGAAAGAACAATGGTACATCATCAAATTATGAAAGTATTGAATTAATAAATGTCGGGGCTTCATAGATCCTTTTAATATTACCCAGATGTATTATACATGTAGATTAATATGGTTTACATTTTGAATTCATGGAAATATACGACTAACGATATCTTATCGGACACTTTCATGTAAAAATAGAAGCTCTTTCGTTTTGTGCAATGCGTAAAGTTGAGGCAGACCTTCGAACTTAAACGTTAACTTTAGTTTTTTCCTTTAAGACTTCGCCAACCAACCTATTGTACATCTCGGTATTGGTAAAATGGTGTTTCAAATTGAGTAAATCAAATTTCATATACAAATTGCTCTGCAAAAATTGAATATTACAGACATAATAAATTCCAATGCAGAAGATCGTTTTTATTTTACTTATGATCGGTGGTTCTATAATTTGCATAATAAACGAAATAACGCATACACGATAAAAATCACAACATTATTACCTAAGCGTTGTTACTTTTTATCTGACGTCACAGCACCGCCTGTATTTTCTTCTGATTTGCACGAGCCAAAATATTTATAACCGATTAAGTGTTTAACTGTTTATTAATCGGTTGTGACCATGTGTATCAAATTTAGATCGCATACGCTGGCTTATGAATGATCCTTTTTCGAATACGAAAACGCTCTTATGTGTGTGTTTATGTATTTAAGTTGTATGTGGATGACTTTTCCACCTCTTGATTTTATATTGATTAAATCATCTTTCAAGGAGCTTTACCGAAGCGAAAACAATAATCATTAAATCATTTTGGTATGTGACATAAGATTATGGTTATTTAAAAACATTTGTCCATTAAGGCTACAAAAAACACTATAGAATGGTTGTGCTTAAATGATATTTTGTTTACTGAGATGTATGTAAATACTTAAATTGTCTGTTTGTAAGGTATTATTTCAAATGAAAAACATATGTTTTCAGGAAATGCCATTCGTCGTTAAGGTATTGGGTTTCAACCAGTCTGACACTTTTATACCTCGTGTATTTAACAAAATGAAATATATTGATATCGCCGTCACGCATTTTCGACCTGTAATCATTTGATCCGACAATGCCAACACAAACTAATGTAGGAAATAAACAAGACGTCCTGATTCTTTTATCGCTGTACAGAGTAATGATCTGAATAATTTGCATCGATCCACTAACATTTACATGTCATGGGCATTTTATACGGTTAAACTGTAAATTTTTAATTATAGGAACACACTCTGTTATCACAACTAAATTAAATAATCTTTGCAAATTGGCAAAATGACAAAAATACATAACGTTGTCTATAAAAAATCACCACGCTTATAACATGATTATTCTGTGCATGCTCTGAGACGATCATTATCTTTAGCAGTATCAAGCCATTGCAAAGGACAATATGATTTCGAATGTTATAGCTGAAGTTATTTATGAATCACACCTTTGTCGTTTGGGAAAAAGCTATCGTTTGATGCAATACAATACAAATGTATTCCGTGTGTTTGCCTTTAAAAATAAATATTAAAATAAAGTGGTATGTGTTTGCCAGAGGAATGTGTCACCAGTTTTGTCGGCTATAAGTGTTTAATTGGTAAAATATTATCAACTGAAATCTCACCTTGCAGAGTGTTATACAGAACAGATCGTATAATAATAAATAAAGGATATTTGTTGGATTCGGTGGATTATCGATTTTATTCCACGAGTGATCATAGAAAATAATATTTTCACGAGTGGCGCAGCAACCAGTGAAAATATATATTTTCTATGATCACGAGTGAATTAAAATCGATATTCCACCGAATCGAACAATTTTTTTTATTTATTTTATGCTTTTTTGCACAGTTTATATACATTGTTAAAGAGTGTAACTAAAGAATTTCGCTGGGATAATGACGTCATTTCGTCAAACAGTGAAAATGATAAGTTTTAATTCATTGATATTTCTCTATAAACCACCGGAAAGCATAAAATAAACAACAATTACAATTGTATTTGAATATCAGTAAGCTTTTAAGTAAAAAATACACATACATTATGAAGTTATAAGTGATGCGTACGGGAGCACATGGTTTGTGTGATCGAACCCCACCAGTCGTATGGATCGCGATACGATCTGTGCACGATCGAAATTGCAGCAAATGAGCAAATAACTCGTTAACAATCGTTATAAACCTCGTCCTAAAGTGCTGCATGCGTGATTCGTTCATTCGGAAACCCCAAAAGAAATTGTCGTAGGTCAGCGGAGAAGAGCATGATGAAAGAGAACTGGAGCTTGGGCAGGTTACATATATCGTAAAGGAACCTTCTATATTGGCACCAGTTGATGAAGTCTTATGCGCAAATGAGCCGCGAAGAGGATTCTGTACGAAACTAATCGCAACCTTGTAGTTGTCATGTGTGTGCACTGCTTTCACATTAAATAGCACCAATACAGACAAAATATGCAGTGCATGTAACGATATTAACCCATAGTACAGCACTGTAAAGCTGTCAGTCTGCACAAAGAACTGAACAAAGCATTTGTTTCATTCATAAAATCTGCCATACCAGATTACACTTTGATATGCACTGTATAGCTTTTTACGACTACACTCTACTTTTTACTCTGTTAACAAAGCAATCGACGTTGCGTATCAGAACGTTTCACTGCACTGAAACGTATCAGATATACTTCTTGCAACTTAGACTTATAGTTTCTTGATTACCTAAGCACATTTAATGCCAACTAAAGATCTATTATACATATAAGCAATATTTGAGTTTAGTCATTTCACAATTCTGCGAGTCTCCAGAAACTCTGAATAGAGGATACACATGAATGGTAAAGTTTTGTTTTCTGGTTACCTTCATTATATCGCTACATAAAGACGTTCGTATTATAAAAATGA
The DNA here is from genome assembly GCF_020536995.1 of Dreissena polymorpha. Classification (NCBI taxonomy): domain Eukaryota; kingdom Metazoa; phylum Mollusca; class Bivalvia; order Myida; family Dreissenidae; genus Dreissena; species Dreissena polymorpha. Next base: position 67,752,466 of record NC_068357.1, read on the forward strand.
TTTATCAAATACAATAATTTTTATGTGTTACAAATGTCATGGAGTGAAGGAGGTGAGTATATGATTCTTTCATTCCACAATTATGTACACAATGTGTTTGTTCTTAGTACAGGTTAGATAATTAAATAAATAGTTCGTGCAATTTTGGATTTGATAATATGTAATGAATGTGTATATATAGTTATACATAGTTATACATATATACATATATATATATATATATATACATATGAAACTTTAAGTGTATAGAAATTTAGCTACAAGAACGTAACATTTATCTTTATTTTGAAATATTCATTGTTTGTATTTTTGCTAACGCTGCTTGTATAATACGAAAAAGGGAAAGTTATGTTTTGAGATACACATTGTTTTAATATATATATATAAACGTTTAAGATTAATTGATTAACGATACCATTACACAGATTAAGCTATGTTTGAAAGTTCGTACAAATGTTCATTACTATGCACTTGATAAAAAAAATGCAACAGCATCTTGTGGTAAAGTTAGCACAATTAGAAAATTATTGTGAAGACAGTTATGTTGAATGATCCGGAATTAATTGTATAATGATAATCCAATTATATTTTACATTGTGTGTGCATCACGTTTGAATATTACACTATTTGTTTTACAAAACTGTTCCCCATACAATTTGTTTTCCTTGCTGCACCTCGCTTGCTAAATACAAAGGTGGAATGCATGTGTTAAATTTCAAGTTGCATTTGCTGTATGATCGACGTTTCAAGTTAATGGTAAATCAAATTTAAAAAATATGACACGTTAACAAATCAATATGAATAACTACCTATAAAACTGAGCTTTGATGTTGTTGCTTTTTGCAAATTTAAACTTCTGAAAAAACAAAATATCAGCTATCATCTTTTAATTTATGTGACACACGGACATACAAAAAATTCAAATTTAGTTTAGTGGAATGTTTTTGTCTGACTTCTTTTTTACAATCATGGCATACTATTGTGCAATAGCGTTAGAATGAGATGATATTTCTGATTCTGGATTTGATGATTTGATTTTATTGGGAATATCCTAAATACATTTCAAGATTACCACTTTACCTTTCGTTTAAGAAATGCATTTGGTTCATTTGGTATGTACAATTGTAAAACATTAAGTTGAACTGCATTGTCAACTTTGTAAAATACTTTTGCTCGTAAAAGTGCAACCGATTCCCTGTCGAGTTCATAAATGATATGGCTAAAATTTTAATTCATATTTCAAGCTCCACATAAGTACTTGGATACGACATTCGCTCCTTTAACATGTTTCATGATTTCTTTGCCCTTACAAAGATATAAAAGCAAACCAAAACAGGTTTAAAACGGTCATAATTCATATCTTAATGGGCAACGAGTTTTAAGCATATTTGGTCATGAATGTCTTATGTGTCAATAATGTTTGCAATAACATTTGGTAATCTTAATATTTATTTGAGCCCCATTAGTTTCTTTATTGTTTAAGGAGTTAAACTAACATGCACCGTGAAAACTAAAACTATTGTTAGGTTAAATGACTGTTCAAGAGAGCACGTTCAATAATTTGAATATTCGAGGTTGTAATTGACACTGTCAGTTATATGATAACATTTATCTTGTTATACGGTTTATAAAGCTCGTACTATTTGCTTAGCTTGCAGAATACCAAGATCGGCCGGCTGATATTTTCAAAAGTTCATGCACGAATTCAGCTGTAAAGGTATTGTTTTGTTCGTCAAAGGCTATATTTATTGAAATTGTTTTGACAAACTATTCAGGACGCACACGGTGAAATATCTGGTCTTTAAGTTTTACATACATGTCGATTGGTATTTTTCTTAAATTATTGTTTCCATATAGAAAAGAATTTAACAAAAGAATGTGTCAGACGTTTTTTATAATATATTACATGTAAATAATGGACCACTAGTACTTATTAAATGGTGTGTTATTATTGTTTTCCCTTTTGATTTGTAATGTGATTTTTACTTCTCGCACACAATATTAATCTATACGAATCTAATATTTTTTACAACTGATGAAAATCAATAAAAAATATTAACATGTAAATAATACGTTTTTGAAATATGTGCTTGTACAGTCAGGTTCAGATGACTGACACACGTAAAATATACAATACAATTCCCCATACCATCGTGCTTAAACACAGTTAAAATCCACTTTTGTGTATCTGATTGTCCGGGAAATGACAAATGACCATTATTGATTTGCAAATTTTTGATCGGCAAAAACTGCAAAACAAAACGCAAGACATAATAATAAATAAATATATCTATGATGACTTGATGTCTCCTCATCAAAATGTTGTACTGATGAGATTTTTTTTCTCGCGAACTTACATGCAATTTTAAAATTCTCGTTACTCCTAATTTAAAAAAGGACAGATATTTTCCTGTTTTAATCCTAAATAGAGTATAAAAACCCCATTTTTAGACTTAAAATCTCACGTTTCTTTTAGGCATAGCATTTGGTTATTATGATATGCTTTTTCTTAATTGAGAATCCAATATTTAAGTAGGACTTCTTATAGTTTCTTCTTGAAGAATATATTACCATGGAGACCCTATCTCATTATTAGAATTAATTGTTTACATATAAGACTTATTTTACCCTTAATTTACGAATCATCGAATGAGTATATATTTAGAGTATCATAATTATAAGGACGTGTAATAAGAAACCATTTTGTGGCGATAGTATGTTAAAATAAGTCTATTTTTTGTGAATTGCTTAATCAATTTTTTGTTGTTTCGTTTTATTTTTCATGAATGAAGTTTGGATATGAGTAGGAACGGAAGTGGTAGGACAAGGTAGGTGCATACTGTTTATGTCAACTAATATTTGAAATAGTAGTTATGTATTTTACCCGTGCGGTTTTTAGTATTCATACCAAAGCATAAGGCTTGAAATTGTATTCCTAAATTAATACGAAAGGCTTACTATACATATTTCTTATAAAACATAAATGCATTTAGTTACGAACAAAAATACGTTAAACGAAGAAAATCATTTTTATAATTATTTTTACGACTATCGAATTATGGGAATATTGATTGTTGATTTGACTTATGAAGCTAGAAGAAAATAATGTACGTACGCGTCATTCATATCGTTCATGTAACTATATGGCATGCATAAAGAAATAATTGTAGTACTACATTGTTAAAACTTAGGTTCGTGGCATATACGTGGCATATATAAAATACTGTTGTAATTCTTACATTACTATTACTGAAGTACGTGCCAAAGTAAATATGTATAGTACTATATTTCTTGCTACATTTCAACTTCATAGGTAAGTGGCATATATTTAGTACTAACTGTCGCGAAAGAGTACAAGAAAATAAGTACGTGACATACATACATAGAGTAATGCCGTATGGGGCATGCATAATATATTAAATAGCATCCCGAATTGCTACCAAGTACCTTCGTGGCATTTTCATATCGTACTCGCTTCGAATGATTTTCTTTTGTAGGGCTGGGATAACTTCTGTAATAAATAGTATGTATACTTATATTACTTAATTGTTTTTCAAATCCTTATTTTAAAAGATAGTAAAATTATTTTATAAAGCACAAAAAGTGAAGTTCCGTCTACATGAAAATATTCCATAGACGTATGCTTTACTGGTCGCGATTGATAAGTTTATCATTCAGAAAAAAAGTATATTTCATAAATCATCTACGTAAAATCTAAATACTTACGACTACAGAATGCGCTACCAGAATTTAGATCAAAATATAAATTGTTTTGTTTGCACGATGAGTTAAATGATTGAAATATGTATTTCAGAATCCAGGATTTTGACAGTGCGATCATCAAATGACATAAATACATCGCATACAATCCCTACCCCTTTATGCAAAAGATTGTCAAAAAAGGTATGTTAAATGCATATCAATTAAGGTTAACACTAAAATATAGAGAGGAATAAATAAACTGGGAATAAACGACCATTGACAGTCCCATGTTTTCATAAGAAATATAAAAACTCATCTTCTATTTATTTAAAATAATGTACTTTACGTATCAGTAGAAAGGCACTGTATTTTCTTGATTCGCATATGAAATATGAATATAATTTTGTTATATTAGGTGATTCGCTTTGCCATGTGTATTTAATTGTATAATGGAAAGATAGTGAACATTTTGGATTGTTCTAAATCTACTTCAGAAGTACATTAAAGGCAATATTTCAAATAATTTGCCATAGAACACAACTACAGTTCAAATAAAAAATACAAATATAATTTCATCCTGTATTGAACACTTTCAAAAGGAACTCGAAACGCCAGCTCAAAAGGATGAAAATGGTTCTGATCCACAAGCGTCTGAAAAATTGGAGGCAAGTAATTTAGTTATTTAAAAAGCAACCTTATGCAAAATTTATTGGACGACATGAAACTTCATATATTGTTGTAAGTGTGTATTACCTAAAACACGTAAACGTGTGCATTTATATTTGCAGCCAATGTTCCCACTGCTTTTAATTACCTCAAGAAATCTTTGCCGAAACCAATCCTTAATACTTACATTGAATTATATTAATTCTTGTTAAATACTATTAAAATTTTCAGTCTGTTTGTTGTTGTTGCTGTTTTTGAAATTTGTGTTATTTCTTTTATAAGTACACGTCGAAATAATCACGTTTCAGAATGAATTTATAGATGCTTTATTGAACGACGACTTAGAAAAGGTCTCCATCACCGAAAACCTAAAAACATTCACCGTGTTAAAGAAGGTATATGAAAAGGTATGTTAAAGGTCGTTTAGCATTGCATTCACCTCCTTGTATGTATGTGTGGGAATGGAGTTTTAAATGTTTGTATCAATCACCGCGAATATAATTATTACAGTATCAACTTAATTACGAGCGACGCAAATAGTCTCTTTGATTAAAAAAGGGAAAATAAATAGTATTTGTAAGGTCGAATATTAATGGTACGAATACAATGAATATAGATGCTTTATTGAACGACGACTTAGAAAAGGTCTCCATCACCGAAAACCTAACAACATTCACCGTGTTAAAGAAGGTATATGAAAAGGTATGTTAAAGGTCGTTTAGCATTGCATTCACCTGCTTGTATGTATGTGTGGGAATGGAGTTTTAAATGTTTGTATCAATCACCGCGAATATAATTATTACAGTATCAACTTAATTACGAGCGACGCAAATAGTCTCTTTGATTAAAAAATGGAAAATAAATAGTATTTGTAAGGTCGAATATTAATAGTACGAATACAACAGAATACAAAATGTTAATAAGTATCTACCCGTATAATTCTTATATGGCGTTCATATTTATCAGGCTCTTCGAGATGGAGGCACAGACACGGTAAAAATAATCACAAACTGTTCACTATCAAACATCGAAATGTTGTATAGTAAGAGGAAACCAAGCAGAACACATCGCCTGTTCTGCATTATGACTATCATTACAATTATTGAAAGTGTTCCTTCGTTTTCTTATGTATATTTGATAATGTTATTCAATGATGTAAATTAAAACACAAACGTGAATGCATTAAGACGCGTGTGTTACATTGTGAGTGTTTATTATTGTTTTATATTATATAGATTATTTTATATCATTGTTGTTTATCTTTAAATAGATATTGATTGAGAATTCTAATGCGTAGCAGTTAAACCAAGACAACATTAGCCGATTTTGTATAACAACACAGTTTCGATGACAACCTATATATATATTGATTATACTTTGTTTATTGAAAATTGTATATCATATGTAAATTGTACATGAGATCGTAACTGTCAAATATTGTTGAACAGGGTCCGAATGACTTTAGAGGAAAGCAAATGCAAAGGTTCATGAGGATGAGGATACCATGTAACGTATGTATTCGATTTATGTCAATCACTTTAAATTACATTCAATTTAAGGTCTTTAATAATATTTTATTATGAACGACATCAAAATATTTTATGGAGGGATGCATTTGAAACTCTGAAATATATTATATATACTTTGATAGAATATTTTTCCAATGAAATGTGTTTATTGTTTCATAATAATCTATTGTTCATATCAAGTTCGGAATTCTTAACATACTAACAATTGCAAATATTTTTCCTTAAAAGCATACATGTAATGTTTTGAACCATAATACATAAGCAATATAGCATGTCGTAAATTAAAATGATATTTCGATTTAAAGCAGTTAAAACTTCGGCGACAGTTGTATTATTTCTGTATATTTTGCAAACCTGAACAATACAGTTACAAATATAATGGTAAATAATATAAATTTTAACATTTCACTGACCCAATTTACCCTTAATACCCTTAAAACTCAGAGGCGGACACATAGATCTTATAACAGATATTCGTCATATGTTTATTTATAATGATGTACATAAGGCTATTTAATTTAGTTCGAACATCATTTATTTTAACAGCATAACAAATAGTCTTTATAAGAATAGCACTTTGTAAACAAATGTTATTGTGATACAATCATATTTTATACCGTTTTTTTTTTGTTTTACATAAGTGTTTTAAACATCAATATAACATTTAACATATACAGCAAATTTAGTAAGAATAATTTAAAAATGTTTGATTGCAATTTTCCGCGAAAATATAATTATCCACTCGAGTAATATAACTGTTTACATAAAAACCAACAAAGCAATCCCACATTTTTCATTTTACTTGTTAAGACAGTTATTTTCAATGGACGAGCAATACATAGATCTTTTTAAAGGGGCAGTTGGCAAACGTGTGGTGGGATATTTATCGACTTAGCAAATGCCATGTTGGGATGTACTCATTTGATAATATAATACATTAATTCAATATATCTATATTATATGCTCAGACGATAACCGATCCCGCAAAGGAAAAAGAAAATGAATCTCCTTTTTGTAAGGTTGGAAGATTTATAGCTGACATAATTCATCTTGATAAAGAAAACCCATACGATGAAACATACGATGAAACATGTGAGCAGCTCTCCAAAAGTGTGTTTGTATTATTCTTATTTATTAAAATGGGGATATAAACAACAACCAATGAATCGAATTGGGCAAAACACCTTAATCCCACTGATAAGCATTAACGTTTTCTAAAAGTTGAAGAATGCTTGAACACAACTTCGAACAATAATTTTACAACACACCAAAAAAACTTTATGTTCGATGATCGCTTTTTGAACAAACTCCAACAATCATAATTCAATCTTAAATATGCAACATACCTTTTTATTAAAATTATAATTATTATCATTATTTAATGTATTAAATTAATGAATGTTTTGTGCGTGTGTGTTTATTTTTCAGATAAAGAACCGAATAATGAAAACATGAATTTCTTCATATTCGCAATTTTCATATTCGCAATTTTATTTTGCCGCGAAAACGTTGCCAAAACAATGTGGGAAAAGTGCAATCGACAAATAGGTTCGTGCAATAATAGTTTAGATTTGTCGCCGCATCCCTTGTTTGGGGAAATTCTGTATATTAGCTCAAGGGAGTTTTTTGTCCGTTTGAATGGACTTTTGGGGGTAACATTTGCTTTTCATTTGAATATGTGTATCAGGTGAATTATTGCCTTTCCTTTCGAATGTCTCACAAGTTTAGACTTGAGTTTATTATTTTATTTTGAGACAATAAGTCGCTGGAAAACATTAACGCCGCTTTTAAACTGAGATCATTGTAAGTGAAAAAAGTAATCTTTGCGCAAAAAAATAAACCGTGCGAATTTAAGCATTCTCTATGATTTGAGAAAGTTCAAATAACCTTTTACAAATGTTCTTACTATAACTTCAGAAGTAAAAACTGGCGCACAAAGCTTGTCTTGGCTTTTTAGAGGATTGGCACACATGTTACATATTTGAAAGTTCCGAAGTCTAAATACATGTCATATGATTATGGAAGTCTCTTAAATAATTTTATGCTTCGACTATTTTCGACGATTGATATAAGTATTCCTTATTACACTTTGTTATGCATGTAATGCTTTTAAATAATGTGTTTACATGTCATTTTCTCGAGGCACAGAGTTACAGTTATTTGAAAATTTCTTGTCGTAGCTCACATTTAACACTCGTTTTATTTGCGTATCCGGAGGACACGATTTCCGTTCAATTTTCTATATTAAATACGTAGCTGACGTTTGTCTGTTTATTGCATTAATGCCGGAAAAAGATTGGGTTTCAGTGAGTAATTTTCGTTGCAAGGCTTTTAAATGACTCAGATCTAGCTACGCTCGAGCCCATAATTTATTTGTTCTCAATGATAAGTATCATTTACTTAGCAATACGTGTTTTTTGTGTTGTGAAAAGCTTTAACTATAATGTTTACGTATCCGTCAATACAATTATTAATTTTAATTTGTTACTAATCTACGGGGGTACTTTGTAGGAGCTGCATTGATTGCAAGCGCACTTTTAAAAAAGCTTTCAAAAATTGCAAAGGAGGAAACAGAATTGGAACTGTCAAAATATACACGGCAGCAGTCAAGGTCGGTAAACATGGCTTATGTTGATTAAATTATCTAAATATTAAATTAACGTGCATTGTGGTGAGTACTGATATTACTATTATGTACACGATTTATAAAAGTGATTGCAGACAGTACGAGCAGAAAGCATGCGATGTGTTGGGAAAATGTTTTGAAGAAAACAGATCATTGGCTCATAAGCTCTTGTTGACATGCCTTGAAAAACCGTTTGATTCGGACGATTCGACGACAATATTTGACTTTGCTGGAGCAAATCACTTGACCACGTTTATGGGGCATACCTGCTGTCAAACAAAACTAAGTACTATCTGGAGAGGTCAAATTGCAATATCAACACCATGGTGGAAGGTAATTATATTGCATATGCAATCGCAATATGACACTCTTAAAATAAACTTAACGGACCATAACATACGTTCAATTGGAAGCTAGACGTATTCCGGATTTCACTTGACTTTGGAGAAACTCAGCAATCATTGGGAATTCCTGGTATTCATTCGTGCTAGTATCATTCAAGAAATTACGGTTTATAATACGGTACTGTGTTATTTTGAACGGATATAAAATGGAATATCTTTTATAAAACACGACCTTTTCAAAATCTGGCATAGTCTTGTGTGAGTCCAGTGCCATAGGTACCGTGACGATATTCAAAAATAATTTAAAAAACAACGTGGCATTAAGCAACGTTATGATGTATAAACCAAAGTATTATATTTCGGAAATAATTATTAACTTTAATTTGATTACATTTCAGATTGTGTTGTTAATTTTTTCTCCGTTATTCCTCCCGATAACGCTTTCTGCCATCAAGTTTAGAACACTTGAGAGTCCATGGACAAGGCGCTACATAATGGGCGCCAACAGTAGAGTGAGTACAAATAAGTCATAAGTTCCATTTTTCATGCATCTATGTTATAATATGAATTAAGAATGTGTAGACCAAATATATACTTAAACTGGGTACACAGTATTGGTTACTTGGTTCATACAATTATGCATTAATCATGCGGTAAGTTCAAATCTCCTTTATGCTCTAAACTTTAATATAATATTGTTACAAGTGTTACCTTGAAAATATGAATACTACTGTGCTTATCAGGAGGGCATCGCAACAGTGAAATGCAATCGTTGCCACAAGGACACTAAACCAATCAAGAATGATTCAAGCAACATATCGAAAAATCAGGATGGGCAGACAAAATTGCAATGCGAACATTGCTACAAACCACTGCCCAATGAGGATATGCTATACAGATTTTCTTTATGTTCAGGCGAAATACGGTTTTTCGATGCGCTGTTCTACTTGTACACAGCTCCTATTTCAGCGTTTTGGATTCATGGAGTACGTTATTTTTACTTTTAAAGCATTCTGTTGATCATCCGATATTCCTATATGCCTGGCTGCTAACATATTGCCTGGCTGCTAACATATTACTGTCTTTATGCAGAACTATGTAAAAGATAAAAGTTCATTATATTACCTGTAAAAGAATCAACATCGAGATAATTTCATATTTTTTTATATATAGTTCAATGCATAGGATACTTATGTTTATATATGCACGTATGTAAATTGTTTGTGTTGTTGTTGATGATTCTAAAATGTATTAAGATATTAAGTTTTTGTCACTTTGGTCAAAATTTCAGGTTTCATACTTGTTTTTCCTGGGACTGTTTTCCTATTTTGTGGTCGTTGATCTAGAGGAAAAAACAACGCTGAAAGAGTGGATCATCTGGGGATGGATTGCAACTTTCTTTTTCGAAGAGCTCCGACAGGTAGTATTAACGTTTTGCGCATTAAAACCTCTGTCGACCGAAAATGTTTCAAACCATGATAAAAAAGCATCATTACATATGCAGAAAAAAAGGAATTTGATTTCCTTAAAAACTATTTTTGGTAAAGAAATATAATATGTCTATATTCAAAAGGTTGTGGCGCAAACAGAAAACGTTGTATTCTTAGCAATTCGTATGAACGAAGTGTGCTTTATCTCTGACTGTAGTCCAGAGGCATCACGCGCTTTTGCACGAATAGAAATAATGAGATTAACAATTACAAAATCGTTCTCATAAGTCCTAGCTGGGTTTTGTGATGGTAGGTTACTCCTGAATAAGACTGTTTTCATCTGCATGATTATTTTTTATAGTGCTCAGTGGATTTGAGCTTAAGTTATAGTTTTCATTTTTCATACATAAGCTGCATCCGGATAATGAAAATATGTATTGAAATGTTTACTTGTCCGTTTTCAACGTGCACTTTTTGCTTTTATTAAATGATTAAGACATTCAATTTTCCATTGGCAGATTGCAAACAGTAAGGGTCGTAAACTGAGAAAACTTCTAAACTGGCTGAGATCGGGGTGGAACCGTTTTGATCTTGCTATGTATATTATTTTCATCATAACACTTTGTTTACGATTCACCCGGGAAGGAGAGGATCAATTTAGTTCTGTTCGTTACTTCTACAGGTGATTTTCCAATTTTGCAAGATATCATATTTGTTAAACAAATTTCTGTTGGATGTATTTATCCAATATACCTTAAAATGACACGTCAAAAACTGTATCCGTATACAATTCAAAGTCATTGTTGTATTTTTCGCCACTCGGAAAATGAAAAGTTTTTTGTAAAGCATGCAACGTTATTGTATGTCAGTTATGCCTCCTTTCTAATTATGCGATGTCGGATAAATTGGTGTTGTTTAAACTTAATGTGCCATGTTTTTACCGCTGACCCGCAATCCGATGAGTGTAAAAACACATCTTGATCGACAGCAACATTATTTTAGTTAATATAAATTCGTCGTTTTATGTTCATTATATTAACCCATTCATGCCTAGTGGACTCTCCCATCCTACTAAGTTGTATCAATTTATTTTCAAAGTTAGGGATGTCTTGTATATTTAATTCTATATTTAGAACAATTCTTACAGAAATTCCTTTAAGCAAACATCGTAGACCCAGATGAGACGTCGCATGGGTTAATTATGTTGTTTTGTTATAACCTGCACTATATGGCAATATTATAAACGGTATTTCAACATAAGCAAAAAACACGGTGCAGCGTTCAGTTGTGAGTAAAAATTACTGATTCTGTCAATGCTTATTTTCAGTTTCACAGTTGCAATGTTTTACATTCGCTTTCTACAAAACTTTCTTGTGGAGAAACATATAGGTCTCAAGGTCATAATGATTGAAAAAATGGTAAGTACGATTTTCTTTATTTAATAGCGCTTACCTATTCACACAACCCGAATGATCTGTTTGATTACGGTATTCTCTTTTATTTTCAGGTCTTCGACCTGGTTGTTTTCCTTGGAATTTTCTTGGTTTTTATGCAATGCTTCGGCATCATTTACTACGCTAACCTTTATCCAAACTCTCCAGCAACAGTCAAACTCCTACAAAGAATAGTTTACATGCCGTACTGGCAGATTTTTGGGGAAACATATTTGGAGTTTCTTGAAGGTTGTTTTCATTCAGAATGTTTTTATGTTTGAGGTTGTTTATGCATGTTTTTAATATCAAAGTCTGTGCTATGATTGGTTTTACAGTATTGGGTGTAAGTAAAAAACATACAACATAATGCAACGGTCACACCTGTCTTATCTGTTTGCGATGAAAAAAGGAATTATTAGGACACTGACCGATAACACAAATTAACTGTCCACCTTTCTGTTATTTCAGTTGACTGTCAAATGACAAAATTTAAGCCCCGTTCAAATAGAATATTACATGCTTCTCTGTTAATGGCCATACGTCATGACTTCTTTAAACTAGCTCTGGTAAGAATGTGTTTCTAAAATAATCAAACATTGCGCTGGGTTTGAGGCTTAAAGCGTTGATGAACGAGGGACACGATGATTTTAACATTTAGGAAGAGAACATAGTCCAAGCGCGAACTATAGTACCTGTGATAATTAGAAAATGTCGTTGTAACAAAATATCACGTTAATACAATTTTAAGTTTAACAATCATCACCTGAAAAGTGTTTTGTAAGAACAGATACCGTTCATGTTTAAATGCATAATGTAAAAGCCTTACCACTAAATCCACAATTAACAACAATCTACTATGGTAGTTTTAAGTATTTATTACTTTTGAGCTGGTATTTTCGTTGTGTTGGAATAAGAGTTACACATTATATTGTACTGCACAATGACAAGAAAGGATTCAACTGAAAACTATTTAACGTAAACGATCGTATGAATAACAACAATAGTTTAAGGAGAAACTGTCCATATTGTTTTATTTTAATAAATAGTATGTTCACGCTTACTGTTCCCCAGAAACCAGTTATAATGTTTATACTGGAGAAAAAATCGAAAAGTGTGCAATAAATTCGTAACATGGCTTCTAACTCACACCGCACGGTGTGATGCATTGTAGAACATTTATATTGAGCTCGATCTACGCTCTCGCATAATGCTAATTTCCTTACCCTCTGTAACACTGCATGGGGTACGTAATAAGCAATGTAGCAAATAATACACATATATACATATATACATCATTGGGTAGTTTCATTTTCATATTGTGCAGAAATGCTTATCGCTATGTTATGTTTGTGCATTAATCGTTCCATATTGTATTAGAATTACACAACAGTTCCACAAGTAAAAGGCTCTCGAAAGAAACCAACAATTGCCACCTTGGTATGATACTGGTTAATATATTCAGTTCTTAATCTATATATTTGTGATCATCTTCAATAGGCGATGAAGTTGGTTGTACCAGAAATGAAAGTATCTGGCGTCCAGCTGGTGGCGACAGGCGGTGTCCCGAAGTTAAGTACTGGATTCCATTTATTGGAGGCTTCTACATGCTACTTACCAACGTCTTACTGGTCAATTCTGTTGATTGCCATGTTCAGGTGAAATGTATTATTTAGTTACTTTAAGAAATCATTGAAACGATCAAAATTGCAAGAAAACAAACAGCAATTGTTCACTATCGTGATTTTTTTTAAAAATATGAGCAATATAAAAAAGGAATGATTGATGGCATTGCTTTCTGAAATGTCTCTACCAAAACGGCTGTTATCGCATATTCATCTAACCAATCGTATGTTTAGTATCAGGTTTCAAACACTTAACAAATCTATATTTGACTACGCAATTAAAGTGACAATCTTTCGGGGTATATTTAATGGAATAGCACTATTTCTTATTGTTCAACTTGGGATAATGATAGTTTGATATTAGTATGAGTAACTACGAATATTGTTTCTTGCCATACACCAAGCAACAGCAAAGCTGTGCCCAAAATCTCAAAGATTTTTCTTGAATGGTTTTAAGCCATGATTTGCAACAAGTCAAAGTCAACCAATACAATCAATCAATGTAAAAAAGAGAAATTTGTTTTCATTAGGCTAGACCAATAATATTGTAATGAATAAATCAGAACTCAGAAGCATTAAAGCAATTATTTGTGAAGATATCATACTTTTTATTATAGATTGCAGACCATAACCAAAATGTACATATAGAAATGGCAATAATACAGGGTAATATATAAATGTAACGCAATACCGTGTAGGTTGTTGTGATATTATGAGGCATATGAAAGCGGGAAAATCGATTTCAAACACAAAAGCATAATCTATAATTGCATTTGTCTTGATTTAGAACACTGACTTGCCTTTCATTTAAAGATATAAAAAAAAACTAAGGAATGCTAACGTGTTTATGAAAAAGGATATTTCACTCAAGCAAACTTACACAAACAGTATTTATTTAAATTTTAAATAACATATAAATATTAACGTTTAAACACTGTGTTGTATGCGCGGTGCTGTCACGGCCACTGCATTGTCTCGCCTTTTTTAAATAAAAAAAACACAAAATAAACTACATAACGTACATTATGTGTTTATTCCACAATTATTTGTGCTTCATGATCAGAGGGTGAATGTCAATTTATCACACACATACCCAATGCCTTGCCTAGACCGTTCCATGGTGTTTGCCCCAGCACATTAGTATGGTTTGTTGGTATGTTTAATCCTGGATTGTAAAGGTATTGGTAACTGGACTTAAATAAGGGACTTGCGGATGTAAACATAAATTACGATCTTGATATATTTTCTTCAGTCACTATCCCGATATTGTATCAGTAAGTCTGGTATCAGATGTAGTGTAATCCACGTTGGCTGAAACAAGATTTTGTTATATTAATTTTGCACAACTTTATTTGTTGGAAATATTATTTATGCTTAAGTGCACATGATAAAGTCTGTCGTGGCCAATGTGAGTAAATCAAATATTCGTTTTAAGTATATTATATGTGCAAAAACGATATGCCATGCTTAAACTTTCAAAACTAGAATATGGTTTAACTAGTAATTACTAGATCTGTTGCGTAGGGTCTGGCTTGCATAATATTCATAAATACAAGTGACACAATTCTAGAATGAATTGTGATTTGTTATCCCCAAAACACCCTAACTACAGAAAAGTGTAGATATATTAATACGGCGCAAATAACCAAACCATTTTCACTTATTGTAGCTACACGTTTGAAAGGATTCAGAAGAAATCAGAGATAATCTGGAGGTTCCATTTATACAGTATGATGCTGGAATGGTACGACAGACCATTTATCCCCCCTCCATTTATAATACTGGCACATGTCTATAGAATTGTACGAAATGAGATAAAAAAGAAGAACAAATGGAAATCTACAAATGCTGATTTCAGTAAGTTGTGATACTTTTGGTAGCTCTAAATTGCAAAATGTAGCATTAAAATACGAATTTTATACTGGTACATGTCTATGGAATTGTACGTAATGTGATACAATAGAGGAACGGCTGGAAATCTAAAAATGATGATTTCAGAAAGTTTTGGTACTTTTCGTAGCTGTAAATTGTAAGACGCAGCAATTCCCTATTATAACGTTTTACATCCCAATAAAACATTCACTATAAAGTTTATTTTATAAAGGACCCAATAGTGTTAGATTAAAAACAGAGCTACATAATTACCTTCTCAGTACATCCGACCTTATTCACATAAGTCATTACAAGTAGATCAAACAAATTCATTGTGAAGGATTTATATTGTATATGAATATAAAATAACAGATGCTAAATATTTACATCACTAAATTGTATACATGAAACCAATATGACGAATTATGTATTAAGCACGATTATGCTCTTCATGGTGAGTTAAATGGTTATTACTGTTTTGGATCAACAAAAGCAGGTAACATTTGATATACACATGCATTTTGTTATTTCAACTATTCAAACTATTATAACTCATGATTGAAAACTGTATCGATCCGTTAGTCCTTCACTTTTAAATATAATGTATGGATGTATATAAACTTAGCATTTAACGATAATTGGATACCGGTGTATTCGGACTTGACTTATGTTAGAGATCGTTGGAAGACTGAGATAGCTGTTCCAACGCTTCTTAATTGACATACTGTCGGCGAATTAAAAACGATAGAAAATTCACTATATTTTCAGAGCTAAACCATGATCCAGGATTGCTTAAACAATTGATAAAGTTAGAGAAAAAACATGCTAAGGATTACGTTGCACAGGCCAAATCATGGTTTGTATTATTATTCGTTACATGATATGGTTAAGTGATGTTTATAAAGTAATGTTAGTCTATATGTTTTGATATCATTTTATTTTTCGCATCTTTTTTGCCGATGTGTCTTCTGCGATCAGGCTTGATTACGACGAAAGGCTAGGGCTGATTGAAACACTAACGATAGCTTTTTCTTAACATGACAATAGGATTGCCGCTAGAAAAGTGATACACGACATGTACAGTTAACACAAATTAATATGAAAGCTCCACTACTTAAACTACTCAAGTCAAACAAACATCGCTTGTAATTGAAATCTTACTAACGACAAAAGATCAGGTCATGCCTCGATAGTCGATCTACTTCGTTCGTACCAGGCGAACCACGCTTAAGAAATAAATACCAAGCTAAACATAAAATAAACGTTTGAAATAGCAAAATAAAGTGCGATAAGATAGATCAGTTCTTTGTTTTGAAAACAATAAAACTAAATTTTAAAAAAATTAATTAAAAACAGTCTTGTCACAGAACCTAATTTTGAAAAAATCATCTTGGCAAGAAAACGTTTGCGAAAAAAATTGTGTTTTCAGTGCTTTCTTGAAGGCGGGTAATGTTTTTATCTCTATGAGCGACGAGTTCCAGAGTGTTGGAGCGGCAGACCTGAGCGAACAGCCTCCGTACGACACAGTCCTGGTTCTCGGCACGACTAGTAGGGCAGAGTTATTATGAGCGGCCGCTCCGAATTTCCAACGAATATTTTATAGTGTAATAAAATGGAATGCTTACAAACTTTGAACTAAAAGAATAATATTAAATTATTTCTATTTTTAATAGGAATTGGCACATTTTGTAAATGTCTTTTTACTTTATGATATCATGCCCACGTGTTTATATTACATAATGTATATACACTTTATATGTAAAACTATGAATGTCATTATACATGCACCACTCTGAACGCTTACCACGCCTTTTGCATGGTAATAGACTATCATCTTTGGATAATACTTTTATCTAGTAAATTGAACACTAATGTATTTTTTATCGGTATGTTTTCACATTTTTACATGTTTGCTCTTCGTGTCTGTCTTAATATACATAGTTGTTGTTTGGCCATATATTTACTTATTCAATGATGAAGATACATTTATGTAGAATCACTAGCAGCTGCAACGAAAGAAAAATTTGTGTATAATAACTGAATGGCGAACGTTCTGCAGACAATACCTTAGATATTAACGAAGTGTTGTGTTGAATATTGGCTTATGGAGCTGTTTATAATATCTATTAAGATGTTATATGTATAATCAAACATCATACTTTGCATATATCAATGTACAGTGAAGTTGGTTATGCTGTATAGATATGAAAAAGATCCGGTAGCTTTTATTACCGATTAGTGAGCAAGAAAGGTTCGTGTGTAAGTTTTAAATAATGCATAACCATTGTGATAACATTAACGTTTAACAATTTAAACATACATGGGAGAATTATAAGAAATAACAAATAGTATCGGCTTCGAAAAAGTTTTGTTTAATGTTCAATGTATATTAATTGTATTTCTTTGCTATGAATAAACGTATTGGGTGAGATGCTGTGTTGTATATTATATTTATGATCCCATAGTTGTATGTTTATAGTTTGAGTATAAGCTAGCTTTCTGTGATACTTCAATCAATTGCTAAGCTTCTCCGCTTCACGCGAGTGTTTATATTCACTTCACTATTCACAATACTTGTATAGTATATTTATTGTCATGTTTTGTATAGATTTTTGACGCGTATATGCATGGTACTGTATGCATTTAAGGTAACTGTTTGTGTTAATGTATGATATATTTTCCGTATGACATACCTCAGACAATTTCATAAATGTCATAAGTAATCAAAATGTGTAAGCATAGTTATTCATTTCATCGTGCGTGCATATTTATCAAGAAATTAAAGGATTTACGCGTATTATTTTTCACAATTTAAAAATAAATATATTTAACGCTGTTATTTTGGTGATAATTTGTAAAAACAATATCGAAACTTGAATAAATGAGATAAATCAGAGGGTACAAATTGTTAAGATGCCTATGTATATGTTAAATAGCTGTATAATTAACAACAACATGTAGCATCATTTCTTACATCTTTCATGAAACACGTTCATGAAAATTGCTTTCAACCCACAATAAAATAACATTTTGCTCAACATATTAAGTGTGTTTACAGTGTTTAGATTATTACATTATCGCGCATCATGTTGTTCTTATTTAAATTGATCCCTTTATGTACATCATATGTGTCAAAAAAGTGACGCACTCTGTGTATAAATAATTTGAACACAAAAAATTATAATAATATCGCACGATGCAATTTAATCGTTTGATTTAAGATTAAACTAATTCATTCAATTGAAACGTCTTACTATTGCCTCGGAATTTGTTGAAACTTTGAATATGGGTATGGGAAATTATTAAAAAATCATCCTATGGTAATAAGACGCAATAAACAGTGCATGTATGCAACTAAAGCTTTGCCCTAAACAACATGTCCAAACTTTCACGCATTTGAACAATGTGCCACAAAAACGAAATTATTTATTTCGGTTACTGGCACAGTCCGTGCGTGTAGTACTAGTACTAGGGATATCCTTATCAACCCGAGTGTTGCCTTTTTCTCTTGGATATGTAAGCCAAAGTAACCCACCTTGCGCGAAACGGTCTCGAAAGACAACGAGAACTTGAGATACGTTGCTTTCTAAATGTATTTGAATCGTAAGAAAACTCAAGACCACGTGTCAGAGATTCGATTGTTTGCATTAACAACACCGAAAATGGGTCGTTTCCTGGTCGTCTATACCTCTCCGATTAAAGTCAAATTTGTTGTTTGTGATGTTGAAAATGAGGCTTGAGTGGAGAACATTTTGAAGACAACGTATTAGAGGAAGATGAGACGGTTGATTACAAGGCTACCGCTGACTTTGATGTGTGTCTACATGATATTTTCTGCTGCAAAAAGATTACCTTTTCCTAGCTATGGAGAATATTTATAAAAATAACCACTTATATATGTATATATAAAGTGTCTTAATAATTTGACTCCCCGAAGTATGTTAGTACTCGTAAATTACAAACGACATAAGTAATAAACCCAATGGATTTTTTACTCAGACAAGATTGTGTCGAACACTTACATTTGGTAGTTAACGATGTGTAGCTTGAAATTGTACAAACATGTAACCGTTTGTAGTTTATTAATTTCTTTCCATTTGGATTGTTTAAACTAACAAAACCTAAGACTATCGGATGACACATGCCCCTAAAAATAAAAGATAACAAATGCACAATCAAATAAGAGCTTGGACAAAAAGACTAAATATAATAATCTCCGAATAGTCAACTGCACGGACCGTTGAATTTACGCAAGAAAAGACGAACCAAACTCACAATTTCATCAAGCTTTAGATTTTTTTTTAAATCATTAAGTCAACCTGATAACGATATAGCTATAATACGAATGGCAATGCTGATGTTTTACTATTTTTGTTCTTTGACCTCTTAATACGACTTTCTTTTTCATGCGACATCCACATTTTTTTTCACAGGACAAACCCTCTCATCAAGGTTAACATTGGTAAAAGTTTTTTTTAATCCATCTTGTTATCGTTGAGACACGAATGGCAATTCAACTTTTACAGTTTTTGTCCTTTGACCTCTTATTTTTCCTTTAAATGTTGCACTCCATTTTTAGCGCGCGTTCGTCCCAGGTTGTTGTAAATTCCAACAATACTTGGCAGAGTTATGGCTGAGACACGTTTTTGCGGACGGACAGTCGGACGGACGAACAGCTGGACGGACGGACACATAGACGGCAGTGCAAGTGCTATATGCCGGCAATGTGAAGGCATGAAAAAACACTACAGTATCATAACAAAGACACTAGCCACCGAAACACCAATCAAAACACGAAATAACAGACAAACACGTACCACATGCAGCAATTGTAAGCGGTCAGTGTCTGTACCACCAACGAACTATCTTTCGCGGGAAATTCACATGGAAAATATTGTCACACAAAAAATAAAAACGAGCATTTTTGTATCTCGTTAGATCTATGTTACCATACCAAACCATAGCCTTGAAAGTTTAGCTTTTCCTATAAGGATAACTGATTGTTTATGGGTTAACTTTATTTTACGAAATATTTTACGAAATATTCGTTGATTTTGAGTGTTTATGGGGCTTTAAAAATAGGCAAGCACGAACCCACTAATGCTTGTAGGTTAGATGTTAGATAGTAAAGTCTTACGGAATTTGTTCAGTGATGAGCTTGAATCAAAACTTCAAGTTGCGTCACATTGTTTATTTAAACATATTCGGTAAATATACACATGTGTGCACATGTAACATGTTTGGCTGTGAATAAAAAGCATGTTTTTATAAGTGTTCATATTAGATTTCAAATATAGTTGCTTGAAACACACGTAAATCGTATTTGTTCAGAAATCGAGAGGAAATTGCTCACTTTGAGTAAACATTCCGATGAAACCTTCATTAAACATAAAACTTCTGAAATTTGCAAACTTAGAAAAACAAATATATGCACTGTTTACATGCGTAATCATATTTCCTATAAAACGCAACATGAAGGCGTTTTTGTGTTTTGCAATTACGCGAGAGTAGGCAATCCTAAATCTTTGTCAGTTAATAATGGTATAAAACAACAAGTCGATCGTTGTGACTACTTGAACCTTAAAATATCATAGAACTTGCGGAATGTGTACTGCGCTTGCACATGACCACAATTTACTGTTGTTTCCATGTTTACATTGAATGAGGAATAAACCATGCATATGTTTGTCAGTTTAAAACGCTAGATCTACTAAATATTAGGTTGATCATTTAAACATGAATTTTATTGAACAAGAGGAATGTTGCTTTCTGGCCACTCATTGATGTTGTTGGCTTGGTTACCCGGTAGGTTCACCACGCGGTCCATGTCACCTTTGAATAACCTGAATATACCACCTGCACAATAATGAAATACTTGGTCATAAACGACAGTAGGAGATTACTTGTGTTTACACGTGCTTAATATATAATAAAAGTCATTTGTATTTTACGGTAATAAAGCAAAATCAATTAACAATAAATATTGTTTCAAATAATTCAAAGTTAATCGAGAAAACTGAGTCTTAAGAACTTTCAAAAGGCGTTTCAATGTTTGAAAAATTATTTAAAAGCCATGTTCCTCAAAATGTGGATCAAAAACATAAACATTAAGCAGCGTCGCCTTACCCAATATGCAACAAGTGTAGCTCAAGACTAGCCTGCGCAGTCGCACAGTCTGGTCGTGAACTATTATGTCCGTTATTAGGTCGCGCAAGGTTTTGTGGTCTCATTAGCGACGTCGTAAGCAGACTGAGCGAATGTGCAGACAAGCATGTAGCTACGCTGGTTGCATATGGTATGAAACCAATGTCCGCACGACACAGGTCATTTATGTCTATACCGGTGTGAATGAATAGGATTCTTTTCCCTTGAAATCTTGTTGGATTTTTCTTGAGCTCCTCGAGCAACCCCTGCGCGCACTTTCCAGTGTAATAGGGGTCTAGAAGTATGCCTGTGCTAGCGCTCACGTTAGTGATAGTCTCTGAAATAAACCGACTGGTTCTACAAGTTGCAAAATATCGTTTACCGGGTACTCCAAATGACAAACACAATGTCCCCCTATTATGTGTCATGTAGATTTTACTGTTACACACAGCTTTCACGCACGTGTTTCTCCAGCAACGGGTGATTTGTTATGATTTCATTTATATTTCTAAAATTAAAAAATAAAACATAGGAGGGGACCCAGCAATGAATTTCATTGATACTATTACTTTAGACTGTAAATAATGTCATATTAATATTAAAAAATTAAATATCAGTTTGTGTAAAATCTCAATCCTACTCTGTAAAATTGTAGATTTCATCACAATATGTTATACATCCATTGTAAAATCACATTTGTATTGTTATAAATAATATAAAACAACGTCATAGAGCAGATAAGTGTGTGCTTAACATGAGATAAGTGATATTCAACATGCAGCAAAGACGTTTTTGGTTTTAAAAAAATCCACGGAGTGGGGGGGGGGGAGAAAGAGAGAGTCATGCATCGGGATACCACTAGACTGTCTCGGCTAAAAAGTACCTTTTGAGATTGGCTATTGAGTTTACGTTATGACATAGAATATGGCTTTATTTGTTTGTTTGTATAGGTCCATGGTTCATTAAAACGTTTAGGAAAATGCAGAGCCATTCGTGTTACCGTACCCTTGTGTTTCATGTAAGGCGGGTAACCAGTGACCTATACAATACACGTCATTACATAGACAGGAGACGGCATATGATCCAAACCGTAAAATGGCAAACATGCCCATTACATAGAAGCTCGTCCGAAGCGGTCCCGTATCCCTCTCCGATGTAGCCCTCCACGATGTCCATGATATCGTCAGTTCCCACGGAGAGCCCTATGTCCGACAACATCCGGTCGACAAACGGTGTCAGTTTCTCCTTACTCAGAAAGATAGAAACTGCGTGGATTCTAAAAGAAATGATTTTACATAAAATGAGATGCGCTCTGTAAAAACAGGCTTAAATGCATGACCGTAAATTGTTGTCACAGATTAGCCTGGGCAGTCCGCACAGGTTATCCAGGGACGATACTTCAGGCCTTTATTGTGTGGTTCGTTTAGAGAAAGTCTCTCCTTAGCAAAAATCCAGTAAATGCGCAAAGTGTCGTCCCTTTTAAGTCTGTGCGGACTTCACAGGCTAATCTGGGACGACATTTAACGCACATGAATTAAACCCCGTATTCCAAAAGCTGAAATGGTACGGAGGTCAGCAAGAAATAGAAACTTTAATACTCCGCTGTATTAAAACCTTAACGCTAGAGAAAAATCGTTTAAGTTGGTATATAATATTTAGAATTATATGTTCGGCAAATATGATTAACACTATTGTATTATTTTTTATACAAAATTTCGTTCTAATAAACATCCGTATGAATGGCTTTCGATAAAGTGCGATAAACATGTTGATACGCGTGTTTTTCTGTTAAAATAAATTAGAATAAGATGCCACCTGACAATTTCATGAAAATATTGGAATGAGTATTATGTTATATTTATTCAAATTATAGAATATAGTTTGAAATGAAAAAATAACATACGGACATTAATCAATTTATACATTTTCAATATTTGATTTACCTCAGTTAAGATCCGGTCAGATAATTACCGACCGCAATGCCGGCTGCTGTGCCGCCTGTCGCTATAGTCACGACAATGTCATCAAAGTTCTCATGAAGCCCCTGTTAAACGTCAATGTTGGAAAAAACATAAAGTATAGTTCCGCGGTCGGAGACATATGCCCTCCCGCAAAACAGGGCTTTGAACTAGTGACCCCAATTTCATTAGGGGTCATCAACCGTATACGGCCAATGTACAAGTCAAGTATCAACCTAATCCGTCAATTGGTTGACGAATTATTGATCGGAAACAATTTTCACACTTATTGTATCAGTAACCTTTGACCTTTCGATCCCAATTTCAATTGGAGTCATCTTCTGTCCAAGGCCAATGCACATGGGAAGTATCAATCCAATCGGTCAATTCAATGACGAATTATTAATCGGAAACGATTTTAACACTTGTATGACAGTGACCTTGACCTTTGACCTAGAGACCCCAATTTTATTAGGGGTCATCTGCTGTCCAATGTCAATGTACATGTGAAGTATCAATCAAATTCGGCATTCGTTGACGCGCTTTTGATCGGAAATTATGTTCACACTAATTGTGATATTGGCCTTTGACATTGTGACCCCAATTTACAAAGGGGTCATCAAATGTCCAAGGTCAATGCACATGTGAAGTATCAAGCCACTCGATCCCTCCGTTCACAAGTTATTGAACGGAAACGAACTAGTCTACCGACAGACAGACAGACCGCCCATACCGACAGACCGACCGACAGACCGACATCCAGCAAAGCAATATATCCCCTCTTCTTGGAAGGGGGCATGATAAACATGATTTAAATATATTGTGTATATATGAATTACCCAGGCAGACACTGGAAATTCTCAATAACAAAAGAAATGTGAAATAAAAATAATTCATTGAAGGCGTTTGATTAACGCGTATCGAGGTAATGTAGCATAAGATGTGCACTGAACTTTAAACAACTCATGTTGCCAATCTAATCGGCGCAGTTTTGAGTCGGGAGCAACTTGAAAGCACTTGCAGAACGCAAAAATCCACTTCAGGCAAACCACGAACTAAATGGATTATGATTGATTTACGCTTGACCTTCCCGGGCAAGGGCCGGCGTATAATTGTCGATTAAAAACACAGGTTAATCAAGGACGACACGTTTATAGAGTTTTTGTTTTAACTAAGTCTCTTATAAACGAATATCAAGTTAAAGCGGAAATTGTCGACCCTGATAAGCCTGTCCGGAATAAAACAATCCTGATTTTTGACGACACTTTAAGCACATGCATTTAGCCCGTGCCTTATCCAAGAATAATAAAACGTTTGCAGTTATAAATGGAGCCTTGCTCTGGAACCTCAGATAATATTTGTATCATGGCAATGGAGCAAAAATAAACAGAAACGAAATGTGTGGTATTGTCGCAGACTCGGACCTGGTCAATAAGCACAGCTATATCTTGAATAATAGGATCTGAGAAAATGCATCTGGCATATCCGCACATGCTGATCAGGATCGAAACGAGGTCTCTACTTATCAAAATCAGTAAAAACGAAAAGTTTTATCACAAACTTCTAAGACTAATCTGGGACAACACCTTACGCTTATGCATTTAGCCCAGTTATTGCAGAACGCAGCTTATATTTATGGAATAGGGACAGGCCATACACTGTGCATTACAAGTACAGCCACTGACACGTATGTACTACCTGGCCAATGAGCTCCTGGAAGAGCGAGATGAACGCGAACATTCCCGAGGCCGTGGCTCCCCCAACCGGGATACAGTAACACGGCTCCTGGTACTTGGCGCTGTTGTAGTACAGTTAATATAAAATTCATGACAGAACATTGATATACTGTGTGTGTATTCAAGAAACTAATCCACTGCAACTGTTTCGTTCACACACGTGTAACTTTCGTACCACTGTAACCGGCGGTCAGACTCACCCAGCCATTAACATATCAATCTCACGTTTGGACAACCATTCTAATTAGATGGTAACGTCACTGTGTTTTTAATACGTCAATAAGACCGGTGTGCACAACAACGTTGGAAAAAATGTTATTCTACGACTCTAAGGCCTAGGACAAAGCACGAGTACGGACCTGATATAACCTGCCATGCTGCACACTCTCTGTTTGAACGCCCCGTACGAGCACGGAGGTGACAGATACAATTCACTTCCTGCCATCCGAGACAGAAGGGTGTTGCCTTTAGCACCGAGTTCTTCTTTCTATGTCACATAAAACAAGATGCGTACTTGATTTTTGCAATAATGTTCACTAGTAGTAAAATATGGCAGTGAATAACTGAAAAAAATGCATAGAGCTTGTACGTTTAAATCAGTTTGGAACATTCATTGAAATATGACAATGAAATGAACAGCTACAAGACGTTTCATTTTAAAGTCTAAGACAAACTAAGTCTTAGTCTAAAAAAACTGTGTTATAACATGAGTCATTTTATGCGCTGATAATATTTTTGAAAAACTTAATTGAAAAAAAAAGAATGTTCTGATTCAGTCAACGATATTTATCATGAAAGATGCATTTGAACGGAATATATATAAGCACCATACTTAAAAATATAAGACGTTCCTAAAAAAGTTAATATCGACTTCGCACCTCTTATGTGACCTTTCCGGTAAAAAGTTCCTCGAACTTCGCGCAAAAAAACAACTCATACATTTATAAATTCTATGGTGTTTATCTCGTAAAATCGTCCATATTGAGTACAAGTATCAGAAACACTTAAAACCCACTGAAAACTATAGACTGAAGCAAAGTAGACCTCATTATTATAAAAGTATTGAATGTTGAATGAAAACTATAATAACCATAATAATACTATTATTTTCCTTCATACCTACCTGCGTTCAGCCAGCATGGTTCGCGAATGGTACACAATAGATATTTTATTTCTGGTATTATTGGCAACTGATGCTGTATACGGTGAAACGCTAACGCTCGATAAAATTTTACCTAAGGCAACGGCGAAAGGTTTTATGATCCAAATTTAAAGCATTGTTTTATTTTATTGATAAGAATGTCAGTTTCCCGTGTAATCTATTATTATATTAGATATAAATAAACAAAATATTGAGAAAGAATATTTATAAACATGAAAATATAGTAGTCTGTATTTATAGCCTTGTCCGCTATGCAATTATTTTCTTCAAAGGGTGTTATTCATACTAACTTACCTTTGAAACTCCGTCCACAACAACGTGGGGCGTCAAGCCCAGCTGGCGGCACGTGAGAGCGACTGCCCGGCAGTGACCCGACTGCGGACCGCCCCCAGTCACCACGTGACGAGCTCCTTGCCTCAGAGCCTCGGCGAACAGAATCTGTAGCATGCGGACCTATGTGGAATATGATTTTCTCGATATATTTCGACCAATCAGAGAAGTGTGTATAAATTGAGTGTCGATAACCATATTGAAGTATGCAAAGATATAAGCCTAAAATCACGGTGCCTACACCACGTCACTTTTTCGGACCTGTGTTGGGAGAATAAAGCGCGACCCAGTTTACATTTTTAAGGATGTCTTTTTCAATATTTCATCATTTTTGATGAAATACAGTGGACAGCCCGCTCATTCGTAAGCGTTTTCTATATGTATCATGATCTTTTAAAACAAATAAGTATTTTTTCAGTAAAGTGCAACCGCGCGTTTGAACGGTGAGAAAAATGCTGGATCAGTGTGGGGACTTCCTATTACAAACGCGTGGTGTCACTTTACTGAAAAAAATACTTATTTGTTTAAAAAGATCGTGATACCTATAGAAAACTCTCAAAAATGAGCGGGCTCTCCACTTTATCCCATTAAAAATGGTGAAATATTCAAAAAGACAGCATTAAAAAGGTTAACTGGGTCGCGCTTTATTCTCCCAACACAGATCTTAAAAAGTCACGTGGTATAGGCACCGTGGACATGAATAGGTAATGCCAGTAATAACGTGTTAACGAGGAACGAAACTGTATAACATTTGTTGACAAACTTAATTATGTTTTCATTAGAATCTCTAGGTGCTTAAGTTTACAGAATCTTTAATAGGGGTCGCGAAAAAAGTCTATATATGGTCGAATGTGTTCCAGAGTACGTAAGGACAGATGACAAATTGTCCAAAAAAAGCTAAGGTAGTGTCGTAATTGCACCCCAAAACAACACATTTGTGAAAAACGGGTAAGCAGATATTCAACAACGTTGAAGTTCGCTATCATAAAAGAATGACCGTATAAATGAAGGTGCACACATTTTTAATAACGTTGGTTCAATCAGGCATACCTTGTTGCCAGATAGTTCTGTTCCAGTCAGATCATCGCGTTTGATGAACACTTGGAAGCCTTCCGGTACTCCGGGCAGGCTCCAGCGATGTATCGGGGTGTTCAGGGTAGTCAACTACATGGTGATATACCAAGGGCAAAGAGACATTTGGAAATTCGTCTTCACATAATGAGACCTTCAAAACATTTTGTTGTATCTTGAAGTTGATGAGTTTTTGTATTTATCTAGAACCATTTATTGTGGTTAAAAAAGTAAAATAAAAAGCATGGGTCACCAGTGTTGTTAATTTTGTATTCTCACTTGAACAACACGCCTATTTCAGCAAAAAAATAAAATAAAATAATAAGGTAATAACATAAAAAAGTGAGTAAATTAAAAAGAAATTTGTTTAAAACAACCTCTGTTTCTCTCAAAATATATCATACCGATTCAATTTGACTGTAAATTCATTTTAAAAACAACATCAATCAAATGATAAATGTTATTTATTATTTTTTTACAACAACAAAAACAACCGAATTTTACGTATGAAAATTAATAAAATGCACACAAGTCATTTTCATTTGTACATGCCTTCCCATATCTTGATTTTCCGAATTCAACCAAATTTTTTATGAGTTATAACTTCGTAACAATATACAAAAAAACAACATAGGTCACCGAGGTCGTTTGTTCACAACTGCTGTGTTACTGCATGAATTAAAATACAATTTAACAAAAACATCATGTCAAAACACATACCAGTACATGTATTGCTATATACCAATAAAAAAGTAGATTTAAATGTAAATGAAATCACACATTATGTGTAGCACGATCGGTAAAAGTAGGTTAATAGAGTGTCGAACTGAAAACAAGATGTTAAATTTAATTCTTGACATGGCTTGAACAATATATTGCGGTATGCCAATGGAAAATTAGATTAAAATGTAAATGAAAACACAAATTATGTGTAGCAGAATCAGTAAAATTAGGATTATACAACCACCACCCCCTACCCCGAAAATAAGAAAAAAGATTTATATAATACATTTAAAGCGGCATATCAACGTTATTTAATTTTAATTCTTGAAAAGACTTGACCAATTCACGGCATTCCATTGATATGCATAAATATATTGATAAGAAGTAACATATTATTAAAATTGCAATGAATACATGTATGAACATATGTATACAAAACATTTCTATGTTCACAGTTCGTGAACGATAAAAACATAACCCAATACAAGTATTGCATTTTTATGAAAACTTTTATATGTTACAAAAATGTTTGCATGTGAAAAGAGATATTCGCCATGGCGCCAATGGCGCTTAATTTTTAAAAGTGGCTCCAATTTTTGGCGAATTTAAAAATCCGGTAAAATCCTATCCGAAAATGTACTGCGAATCGAAAGCACGCGACCGAGCATTAGCGGCCAGCGTCTGTCAGTTGTAAATATTGATTAACGACGATGTAAGCGACCTACAGTGCAGAGTGCAAATTGCATTCACTGAAGCGTGTAAGTATTACAAACGGTGTTTTTACTGCTATTGTCAAGTTTCAGGGGGGTTATTATCGGATTAAAGGCTCCTTATGATATTGAGCGATAAATTAAGTAACACGGGGACAAACTGTAACGACGATCAATTATTATAATGATAGTTAGGGTCGCTATTTCTTTAATCAAAACCCTAGGGCTGGCAAAAGCATTTAATTTCTCCACAAAAACAAATAAAAACTTGTTCCCACAGGTATTTGTGAGCATTTCTGTTTAATAGTTTCATTATTATAATGTTCTGGGAAGGATATAATTTGATTAAATTTAAGATACCAACAATTTCTGAAATAAAAAGTATATCATTCACTCGATGTACTATGTTTCAGAAATTCGGACATTTAAAGATTGGGACATTTATGTGTTGGTTTGTTGTTGATAGTTTGTAAAAATATGTTTTATGTTATTTCAGGCAACTAGAATGGATGGTGGTAATTATGTTGGCCATTTTGTCAGGAAATAGGCGTGAAAAAAATCATTTAATTGAACCTGGAAATCATCCACCACTTAAAGAAAACGTTTTAACAACAGAAGCTGATGTATATCATGTCCAAATGACCAAATATAACTGTGTAACAATTTGACGTGAGATGCTTTATTTTCTGATGTTTTATATTTCTTTTTACCTTTCAAATGATGTACATTGGTGTGATTCTATGTTTAAATAATTAATTTTGAAACATTTATGCAGCATACTGTTAAATACATTGATGTTAACATTAATATGTTATTTTTGTTATCTGCGTTGTACTGTATATCAAGTTGAAAAAAAAGTTATTTATATGCAAATAAAGCTTATTAGGACTTATGAAGGTATGACTTATAAAGGAACATATTGTTTTTTATGTGATAACATACTTTTTAAAGTTATAATATTGCCAATGACTTTATTGTAGTAAGTTTTTTTTTAAATGATTGTTCTTATTAATAAGATTGGAAGAACCGACAGTTTTCACGCCGCGAAAAAGTGGCGACAACTTTTTTTTTGACATTGGTATTGCTTTTTTTAATCTATATTGACTCACATTTTCTAAAGCAATAAGTACATTTGAAGGACGTGCGTGGAAGTTTACATTCTATTTATTTTACATAGAATATGTTTGATAGTTTGTTAGTGCACTAGAACCATCTTTTGCTGATATACAAATGAAATATAAAATCGTGGGTGACTGGTTTGACTGGTGTTGTAATTTTGTATATAATTTAATGGTGTTTCCAATTCCATAATACGGGCCTTATCCAGTTTCCGTATGCTATACGTGGTTGCATGTCGCGTCTTAAGAAGTTCAACGTGTCACAAAAATACAAAGAAACATTAGACAATATAAATGTTCCTTTAAATAAATTGCTAACAAAACATAAACGAAATGTTTTTTTCTTATCAAATTGGTCCGAGAGAAAATGTATGCACCTGCGACAAGATGCAACCCCACCCGCACATGGTCCAGACGTCGTGGATAAATTATTTTAGTTCATCAGGTATTCTATGTAGTATATGTTCTCAAACAACATTTCATGGAAGTTGATATCTTAAGCCGTTGTCTGAGAAATTAAAATTATATGTGTTCAAATTTATTTTTTCAAACATAACATTAAATGTATATGAAAATTTTGTTTATAATTTATATGTAATCAAATATATGGTTATGACATGCTTCAAACAAATAATGATTTAATACCAATTTGCTTAATTCTACGGAAAGCTATCCGTTTTAAACAAGTATTGATTGCAACACAAAGATTTTCAATGGTGAGGGTGAATCGACTTTTTTCCGTAACTTGACTCATGCTCCCCTTTAAAATCACACGATAAAAAGGTATGTGTGGTCTTAAGGATGATGGTTGATTCGTTTTGTGTAGTTTATGAGCAATACGTTGAGTGTCAATTGTCATTGCCTCATAATACTTTATTTCTTGATATTTTCCCTAATTTGGCATACATCTTGTTTAAACGACTATCCGAAAAAGCACACACATATTGCGCAACCATTGTTAGAGTAAACACAAATTGCGTGAAACTAAACTTCCACATACGTCCATAAAAGATCTGATTAATTAAAATACATCCCAAAAGTTTGGTGAAATTATACAAACATAGTTTTAATTCAAATCTCAAACTAAAGGCATTGAGACGTGCGGTGGCATAAAACCATGCAAGAATCGGGTTACGAATAACACTGTTAGATTCAACGTTCCTATGAATTATTGAAATGTATAGATACATGTGCACACGTTTATGTTCGTGAACCTACAAAAAATAGGTTGGCACACTTTTCTCTCTACTTCCTAAAGATCAAGAAGAACGTACGCAAATACTTTACATTAAAATTAAAACAAAAAGGTAAAATAATCAGGATGAAGAATCAACGGGTTTTTAGGTATTTACACACGGGCGGGATAGAATGTAAACAAACCGTTAAGAACTTTATTTTGCCAAATATCTCAAGTTATTGAAATACATTTGCAAACATCTTTAGTGCATAAAAGACAGTTTTTCTTGCAGTTTGTACCGATATCTTAACGTATAAGAATAAATACACCTGAAATCGGTGACAAAATTTAACGTTGCGTGAAGCATAACCGTGTAAATAAATGCAGCACAAATGGAATTGTTGAACAAGAACACAGGCTTATTAAAGAAGGTAATTCTGATATATCTCAGATTTCCATAAGCAGCATAAAACTCTGTATTTTATGCACTAGTTGAAATTCTCAAGATTGTTTTAAGTTATTTGAAAAAAGCACCACTTACCGCTGTGTTTATATCTATTAACGTTTAATTGTGAAACCCACAAAGTCACGTGATCCTGCACCCTGATAATTGTAACACGATCAGGTAAATCACTGCTTCTGACTGAGGTATTCAATAGTTAAGCAAACTGCTAAAGTGAAGTTAATTTTAATGAGAATTAGTTTAGACAAATCTTCTCGCATGCATCATGATTCTTCTTATGATCCCTACTTTATAGCGATTAAAGACTGTAACGTTTATTAGCAGAAGAGCAACTGAAATGTAGTGCTTCTTTTTACTCTGAACGGGGTTAAATTCTAAATTAAACAGAAAACATCGTATACAAGTAAATTAATACCAAGCCCCACACGATCAACATATAAAAATTGCTAAATGCCTATATTTTATAACTAAACGTGCAATTACCTTTATTATGTGCGACGGTATGCTGTTCAAGTGCTGTGCCCACGTAGGCACTTGGTACTCGTACATTTGAAAATACCCGTTATCCATGTTATATGCTGAAATGTGAAATAAATGCGCCTTATATATCGCTTTATTCCGTCTTCAGATAATCTTATTTGGATTAAGTTACACGCCTTTATTGTCAAATTCAGGTGTTGAAAATTAGTGCATATTGTAAACTTTATTAAAATTAAATCGACGATGTTCTGTACATGGTACTCAATTCAATCAGTAAAACATTCGGGTTTTGCACACGAACTTACAGCAAACTACCAACGGTGAACGTGAGTGTGAAAACAAGTATTTTAAATGAGTGTTAAACAACATATCTTTTATTCCAGTTATCTACTTACAATCTTTGTTGGTATTATAGCTGTCGTAACCACTGCACCAATGGATGAATGAATTTTGGAAAAATACACTTCCTTTAATTCATTATTTCGTAGAATTCCATTCTTTGTTTCATGTATTTAGCCATTTAACAAATCGGATGCGTATTGTAACTAATCATTTCATAGAACATGCTTAAATATATGGTTATGTACTTACCGAAAACGAAATCCCGAGTAGTATATTACGTTATTAACAAAGACCTATCACTATACAAAGATAAGCATTATCGGGTTATCGCGGATGTTCACCCGGCGGAGACGAGATATCAGTCACGAGACCAAAGGCTAGGTACAGTGTCGCACTTAAACGCTGACCAATGTGCGGACGATATAGATTATATAGTGATCCGTGTACCATATAGACACAGAAGGGTTATCGGAATCTTCGGATGATATGAACAAAGAAGGAAATGGGAGACGACATGGATTGTTATTGAACAATTGTTTTGTAATTGTTAACGCAAATGTTTTGGTACTGGAATATTTGAAAGTAAATATTCAGTTATTTTGCTATTATTTTAGACAATTCACATTTTCATAAATGGTTTAGTAACAATACATTAAAGAATTACAACCATATACATCATTAAAGAATTATAATGTACACAATGACAATCAGGCATATATTATTATAGAATTTAACGCATACATAATAGAAAGTTTGAATACGATAAATAATGTGTAATAGATACGAAAAGGTACTTACACAAATTCACAAGTTATTGCATGTTGAATTTTTGTAAACAATACAATACAGAATTACAATCATGTACATCATCAAAGTCAAGAATTATTATGTACACAATGACAAGCAAGCACATATTACTATCGAATATTAATGCATATATAATAGAAATTTTGAACTTCATTAATAATGTGTAACATATACGAAAATGTAATTTAGCACATTCACAAGTTATTGCATGTTGCAATGTGGGCAAACAAATTGCACATAAACATTAGAAATGTCTAATGGTGCATGGACACAGTCCTTGCGAAACCAGTTTTAGCATTTGTCGCATTGAACCTGATCTCCTAAACAGGATGGTAAATTACAAATACAATATAAATCAATTTTTATATGTACTTTGATTTATTTTTGCGTCGAACACTGATAGTTTTACTGGTTGTTGGAAATTCACGTATATGTTCGGATTCTTAACAAGACAAAAGATGTACTCTCAACCTTAAGGAATTAAATATCAAATCATTACAAGGTTTTTCATAATACACAAAGATTTGGCGTGCGCAATTGCATAAAGACCACGATAGACGGCATTATCTTGTTTTTGCACTGACGGAACTATGATATTAATGTTTTCTTCAGGGAACGGACATAATACCTTTAGATAGTTAGCACCTAGGACATAAGCCCCTAGGACAATAGCCCCCAGGACATTAGCCCCTTCAAAAAAGTGCACGCTAAGAAATTAGCCCCAATGTGTTTTAAAACGTTCACAACTTTTTTTAAGTAAGTATTTTTTTAATTTCATATGTAAATACATACACTTATTTATATGTTTAAGTCTAATATATGTTTGCAATATATAGCTTCTACCGCACACGTAAATGTTATGTTGTTTACAATTTCTTTTTTTCTTTGGACTCTATTTATTTTGCAAACATTTTGCTATCTGACACCAATCAGACGTATTAAATTACCTTACAATTAGATACATAAGTAACATATTGTGTTGTTGTTGTTTTAAAAAAATAACCCATTAATTCCATGTTTACATTTAAAAGCTGTTAACGTGTGTTAACTAATATCAGGGCCTTTACATTCTCTCATTTAAGTCAACACTTTTTACAGCTTTCTCCACAACAAATTTTTACAATTTATATATATAGTTATATAATATAGTACAGAAGATGCAATACTGTTGTTGTTTATCCAGTTGTTAAAAACTTTTAAAAAAAATTCTTAAGTTTTAATCACTCTTAAAATAAACACAAGTTTAAAGTAAAACATGGTTATATATACATATAATAAGTGCTCTGTTTGCTACTAAAAATCTTATAAAAATAAATTTTGTGTACCTAATTCTATTTTTTTTATATTGAAGGGGTAATCGTCCGGTGCATTTCAGTGAAGAAATTCTGTTTTTTGGTCATTAACCAGCCTTGCTCGAGGTATAACCAATATATTTTTTTTAAAGATATGTCATCTTGATTTTTATATCATTTTCTACCTTTTAATTGCATTTAATGTAAAAAAAATGACGAAATTAAATACCTAAAAATGAATTTAAAAATAGGTAGGGGCTATCGTCCTAAGGGGCAAATGTCCTAGGGGCTAACGTCCTAGGAGCTAATATCCCAGAGGGCTAATGTCCTACATTCGTTTCTTCGCCTTCACCAAATGTAAAATTTTACAGAGAATTTAACATGTGTGCGTAGGGCTAAACATTGCGTAAATAGCATAGGAAAACGGGGCTTAACAACGGTTTACGGAGGTTTCGTCACACTGCAGTAAAAAAAAACACATTGACTCATTCTTGAATGCAATCAAATGCAGCTGGGTTAAAAGATACCTAGATAATACCAATACGAGTACATGGAAACTATTCTACCAGAAAATCCTAAAAAAATATGGTGACTCTTTACTCTTTGAATGTAACATCAACAATACTATCCTACATGAAATTGCAAACGAAAACATATTTCTGTCTGATGTTCTATCAGCATGGAGTGATGTCACTCATAATCTAAAAACCCAAAACAGCAGTAAAACTATTTTATGGAACAATAAAGACATAACTTCAAACAATAAGACGTTTTTCTATAAAGATTGGTTTGAACGAAGCATAAAATATGTCGACCAATTATATGACTACAGAATTAAGGATTTCTACTCTTTTGATAATATATGCTACATATACGGAATACCTTCAAATAATTTTCTGAAATACTACACACTAATCAAAAGAATACCCATACATATTAAATCTGAAATCAATACAAATAATACACCATGTACTCAAACAACATTTGTAGAAAACATACTTGGAAGAAAAAACAAAACAAATAAAATATTTTACACACTACAAATTAAAAACCCTACAGAAAACTCCAAAATCCAAAATAAATGGCAAGTCCTTTTTGGAGAAAATGAACTTAATTGGAAACACATATTTACCATGCCATATAAAGCAACTATTGAAAGCACACTGAGAAATTTTCAATATAAATACATCCATAGAATTATAGCTACAAATAAATATCTCTTTAAATGCAAATTATCTAACTCAAATCTGTGTGACTTCTGCAGTGAAAACATTGAAACTATAGAACATCTTTTCTGGGAGTGCAAACACATCCAGCCTATTTGGAATCAATTAATATCTTTTCTTGAACAACATGAACTAAACGTTAAACTATCTTTATTAAATGTAAGTTTCGGAATTAACTCATTGAAATCAATAGACTGTAATAATATTGTGAATTTTATGGCTATATTGATGAAATATTTTATCTTAAACATGAAGTACAAAAAAACAAGTACCAAATTATAATTGTTTTGTCCATAGTCTTAAACTAAAAATCCAGATTGAGAAAGAAATAGCCCTCAGAAATGACACATTACAAATCTTTGAACAAAAATGGAATCGGATTAAATTCTCATAATGTTTTGTCCACTTATATACATTTCACTCTAATGCTAGTTTATCTCTCTAAAATAGTTTTGTTTATTTTTTTTATTATTATTATTTTTTCAATCTGACAAGACCATTGTGAATATACAACAAAACTCACAAGCCCAGTATGCTTTCTTCCGCCTTTACACAACTCATCATTTTTCATAACTATTCCTCTGTTGTTCTTTTCTTTTCTCTCTAAAAAAATATATATTATATTAGCATATCTTGTATAACATGTCTGAACTTTATTGCTTTGTACAATTACTATGTTGTATGATCATATACATGTTTACATTGTATGTATGATATTGAATAAAAAAAAACAAATAAAAAAAAAACAATATTACACAATACATTAAAATACAACTCTGAGTTGAATCGGCTCCAAGGCCTGTGATGAGGCTGCATCTCCTCAGTAGTTGCGTGGTGGTGATTTCATCGCCCTGATATTTGTCCCAGGTGTCGAATAGTTTTCCGTGGATTTCCTTGAATTTCCTTCTATGCACACGGGCAAGCGCGTGCTCCGACACTAGACGAATCGTCAAGTCCACTGTAGAAGTGGGACGAGCAAGTAGAAGCCTTGGTCGGCACGCCCTGCTCGCGTATTGATTCTTCGATGCCACCCTGAACTAATGAGCAAAGTTTGTGAACAATGATGTTAAGTATTTTAGGCAAAATAAAAATGTTATGAACACTGTTGTTTATTACGTTACGTTAAATATAAAAATCACAGAATAATATAAGCTGTTCTTTGAATAAAAACATACCTTCAACATCGTTGTTAGTCCTTACTGTTTGTCTATATACGCTCCAGTTCTCCGGCTTCCACATTGATCCCCGAATCCACGTGCCCACAATGTTATTATTTCGTACAGCACATTTTAGTTATTGTATTTTTATAATATATTAAGTTATTAAAAAGAGAAGACCATTGAAGTAATTAAGCGAAAAATACATGTATATATCACATATGTATAAGTAAAATACATGTATATATATCACATATGTATAAGTAAATAATAATGAGGTAAGTTCGAAGGCAGGAGTGATGTTCTCGCTTGGTAGATACGGCAAGGACATGAGTTTCCTCAAGAAGAGGAACTTGTCGCCCTTTGCCGCATAAGCTGTTGCGAGACCCTCATTTACCACCTTCATGTACACACGTTGATTCCAGTGGAAAAGACTGATTCCTGTGTCACAAGACAGATGTTGCCATCATTTGCATTGATAACACGCTATTGCGCGATCATCGTCATTAACGTTCCGTTCACAGTGTATACATGGATATTCTGAAGCCATGATTGGATTTGTGGTTTCAATGAAACATCTCCCTTATTACATACTCTTGTTTAACAGACGCTATTTACTCTATATGTATAAATACACACAGTTTGTATAATGTACGCTGCAAATTCAAGCCAACTTCTTAAAATATCTTATGATTGTAGATTGGTAGTCGATAGGGTGTGGACATGTTATCATTTGCTCTACAGATATGTGTTTTATTCATATATAACGCAACCAGAGAAAGTGGATATTGTGATAGAAAAAAAGGATAATATGCAAAGTTTTATGCAAGTGTAATATTTTTACGTTTAAAATCCACAGTAAAGACAGAAGGTACTTTTTAAAGAATCTTTATTAAAATCATATACATTATTGTCTATTACATGTGAATATATTTTTTCTTAAATATAAAATTACACTGACAACATTTTACAGTTTTAGGTGGTACTACTACTATTAAAACAAATACAATTCATTTATGACAAACAGAACGCTGTTTAATACAAGTCAAACATAAATCATTTAAATTATGTATACAATTAAAACCATCATTTGATACAATACTCAACTCAATAACACTCAAAAATAACGTAAAGAACCACATATCCCAATATATTTATTTAGAAAATCATATTCAATTACAATATCATTTTATTCTATATAATATATCAGTGTGACGAAACCTCCAATGCCCCCCTTCATAAAATCAGTGTGACGAAACTCCATTGTGACGAAACCTCCATCACCCTTAACAACTTATTTCGTTTTTTTTCCTATTTTAATGCAGCGCATCCGTTTTTCCTGTTTTCCTGTTTTCTTACTTTAAAGGTATATTTCTATTTTCCTAAAATAAGAAATATTTTTAATTACCGCTGTTTCGACTTATGAATTTCAAAGAGATACATGGAAACCAGTTATAGCGTACCTTTGAGAATTTTGTCATGCTTTTTCAAGACGTTACCCGGGAACCCAGAAATACTTTTATACTCCATTTTGCACTCTTGACAAATATAAATGTCCATTTGCTTCCCATTGAATTATTAAGAGCACCTTCGTCTGCTGTATATTCTCCTAAAGTTTCATCCAGGTCTAAATCATGATCCCTTGAAAAATAAAACTATTTTGATATACTTTTCCATGTTATTTTGTTGAAAATGAAAAAAAGATATGATATTCTTAAAAACCGGTTTGTCGGAACACAACCTTCGCACACAGTTACGTGTCGCGATGAATTGCATTTTGTTACGAAATGTTTCCATTTTCGTTTTTCTATGTAAGCTTATTTTCATTCGCAGTTTGTTGTTTTCGGGAGAAATCATAAGTTTAAGATTTATTTAATTGTATTTGGCGTTGGTAAATTGTTAAGAGGTGTTATTAAACCAATTAGCAGATATGTTAATCAATCCACACTTATATTAGTTTGATTACACAGTTTGATGACGGGATTTTATCTCTATTCATCTCTTTTACCAAACCAATTAGCGGATTAGACTAATTAGTTCAACAAGGTGCTGATGGGCTTTATCAATCGCCTTTAATCTGGTGCCGTTTGTCCGGGTATATTATTAAATCGGGTGCCGATTGTCCGGGTCGACAAATTAACAGGGTACCGACTAGCCTGCTGATTTCTCAAGATCTTCTTTGTTTAATCGCAGATCTTAAATAAACATGTTTATTAATAGATCGATGAATCATTACGAAAATATCCGATTACCGGAATAAACCCCCTTCGGAAGAAACCCCCTTCCCTAAAAACGGCATAGCGGAACAAACCCCTTTCATATTTTGCATACACGGAACAAACCCCCTTCCATAGCGGAAGAAACCCCCTTCCCTAAAAACGCCATAGCGGAACAAACCCCCTTCAAGTTTTTAGACAGGCGGAATAAACCCCCTTCCGAAGTGGTATCCAAAATCCATTATCAGTGTTCTGCGCATCTAGCAGCATATGTTATGTTTTAAGCTGTATGAGTGTGTATCTCAACCGTTGTTTATTTTTTGGTGTTTTCACTTCATATATACTAATTCTTGTAAATGCAGCATCAACAAATCAAAACAATATCCAGGAAAGAGAAAATAATGCATTGGAATATAAACCGTACTTTAGTTCTGACAATTGACGAAATGACTCGATGTACGACGTGAATCTTAATTTACTTTAAGTGCAGATTCATTCATACGACACACAGACACACTTTTGTTATACGGATAATTTCGGGACATTACGGCACAGTATATTGACATGTAATTCTTTTCTTTTCAGCTTCATTGATTCAACAGTGAAAAAAGCGCATGAAATCACTTTGAATGAATGTGCGAAAATCGGATGAAAGAAGTGTACCGGCCTTTTGTTCACAAGTTGTTAATGATACACATTAAATATTCAAGCTGTGAATCTCAATTCGACAGTGAAAAACGCGCATAATATCACTTTAAAAGAAGATGTGAAAACTGATTAAAGGAGTGTACCGGTCGTTAGTTCACAAGTTGTTAATTCGTCTGTTTAATTAAATTTATTTCCAAACTGCTTTGTGCTGATTAAAGAAGTGTACCGGCAGTTTGTTAACAACTTGACAATGTGTTTAGATGGTCGTGTGAATGTTACTTGCATTCGTTAAACTGAGATTATACGAGTTTTATATGTGTTAAATTGTACTATATAGATAAAATAGGTTACAATAACCCAAAATAGGCAAGACTTTTTTTACATTAAAGACGAATTTAATAAAATGCAGTAACGACAAATTAGCGCCCCGCGCCGATCGTGACGACGATATTACGTACATATTTTCCTACAATAACCGAAGCATTTGTCTTTTTATTAGGATCGGAGTTACTGTTCCTGTGTCGTAAGAATAGCTAGCGTATTTACAAAATATTTTACAAAAACGTGCATATTCTTTCTTTGTGGAAGGGGGTTTGTTCCGCTATGGAAGGGGGTTGATTCCGCTATGGAAGGGGGTTAATTCCGCATATGCAAAACTAGCGAGGGGGTTTATTCCGCGTATGCAAAATATGAAAGGAGGTTTGTTCCGCTATGCCGTTTTTCGGGAAGGGGGTTTCTTCCGAAGGGGGTTTCTTCCGTACACCAAATATCCTCCAATTAACATTGTTTTATGATAGATTTTTGCTACTAAAAACTACGACAAATTAACGTGTGTTATGAGGTTTTTCTTTTCAGCGTTAATACAATATTTCCTGCATGAATGATTGCAAAATTGTGCGCTTATTACACTTAAATTGTTGAATATATACATGTTTTAAGATATTTGATTTTAGCGTTGAATAAATGGCATTTCATGTAAGAATTTGATTACCATGAAGATTAGCTTTATTACATCGGTCATTTAATTATATAAAGCAGTACTCTGTACCACCAAAAACATAGTACACCAGCAAGTTACGTTCATTTGATCTGATAAGAGTAAATATTTTGCGAATCAATCGACACCTTACTGACGATCCCGATACAGACCAGGGACCTATACAAACAGTATAGGTCCCTGTACAGACGAACTATTCGTTGATGATGGCAATCGGTTTGTCACAACCTTATGACAAAAAAGTTTACAACTTAAAACAACTTAGGCGAAACAGTCGTACCAAAATAAATATTTAAAAATGCGGAACTAAAAAGGGAGGAAAAGGTGATGGCGATATTCAAGTCAATGCGGCTCCGGATTCTATAATTAAAATAGTTTTTAAAAAAGACATGCTAACGTCCCCCATTACATCTTATTATGCCGCAAAACGAATCGTTGATGTACGTGGATCGTCTCAACGCCAAATCAATCATTAAAACGCCATATTACACAACTGGAAAGAAAAAAAACTTGAGTTATCCCCTACAAAAGACCCGTGTATATTTAAGAAAATACCCGACCTGTCAACTATAGACGAAATAAATGAAATCATTGAATTGAGTGACCGTCAAAATGATAGCCTGATAGAATTTTGCAAAAAAGATGTTAAACTAGCAAATGATGATAAACATTTTTAAACAATTCACGAAATCCTCTTACACTGATAGAATCGGTTAACTTATGTATTGATGCATGATAGCAGTCCACATAAAATCATTTTATGGTGGAACGAAAACTTCCAATTAACAAACATGAAATTACAAACAACGAAAAACTACAGTCTCAGAATATAGAGGCAGTCAATAAGCTTTTAAGAAATCAATTCGGGAATGACATTGGCGGCCTTCAACTACCCGAGAAGGTCCAACGATTCGACAAAATAACAAAAATTGCAAACGCATATTCCCTTAAAACAAATTAATAAAATTAATTGTCGTGTCAGATCCATCACACCCACATCGATCATTGGGTAACATCTTTCCAACACAAACATAAATTTTATTTCATTGACAGTTTAGGCAATACAAGACCCGATGATGAGATAATTCCTGATGGTCTGAAAATACCATTGGCGCAAATTTATGGTAAAGGCGAAGACAGCATTATTATAATAATTCAGTGCAAAAACAAGATAATTCCGCCGATTGTGGTCTTTATGCAACTGCGCACGCCATATCTTTGTGTATTTGGAAAAATCTTGTTTTGATTTGATATTTGATTCCGAAAAGTTAAGAGAACATCTTTTGTCTTGTTTAGATTCCAAACATATAAGTGAATTTCCAACAAACCGTAAAACTATTAGTGTTCGACGCAAAAATAAATCAAAGTCAATATAAAAATGCTCAAACTCTTTTCACAAGCACCATCGGACATTTCTAATGTTGATGTGCAATTTGTTTACTCAAATTGCAACATGCAATAACTTGTGAATGTGCTAAATTACATATTCGTATCTGTTACACATTATTAATCATGTTCAAAATTTATATTATATATGCATTAATATTCGGTAGTAATATGTGCGTGCTTGATATTGTGTACATAATAATTCTTTGATGATGTACATTACTGTAATTCTGTACTGTATTGTTTGCACAAATTTCAACTTGCAATAACTTGTGAATGTGTTCAAGTACATTTTGCTATCTATTACACATGGTATATCATGTTTAAACTTTTTTATGTATGTATTAATATTCTATAGTAATATATGCCTGCTTGTCATTGTGTACAATATAATTCTTTAATGAGGTATATGATTGTAAATCTTTATTATTATTATTATTATTATTTTATTATTATAATTTATAATTATAATTATTATTATTATTATTATTATTATTATTATTATTATTATTATTATTATTATTATAATACTTCTACTACTACTTCTACTACTACAACTACTACTACTGCTGCTGCTGCTGCTGCTACTGCTGCTGCTGTTGCTGCTGCTGCTGCTGCTGCTACTACTACTACTACTACTACTTCTACTACTACTACTACTACTACTACTACTACTACTCCTACTACTACTACTACTACTACTACTACTACTACTACTACTACTACTACTACTACTACTACTACTACTACTACTACAACTACTACTACTACTACTACTACTACTACTACTACTACTACAACTACTACAACTACTACTACTACTACTACAACTACTACTACTACTACTTCTACTACTACTTCTACTACTACTAATAATAATAATAATAATAATAATAAAAATAATAATAATAATT
This sequence comes from Dreissena polymorpha, assembly GCF_020536995.1. Taxonomy (NCBI): domain Eukaryota; kingdom Metazoa; phylum Mollusca; class Bivalvia; order Myida; family Dreissenidae; genus Dreissena; species Dreissena polymorpha. The sequence goes on from NC_068357.1 coordinate 67,795,747, forward strand.
ATTATTATTATTATATAATAATAAGTTTATTTCATGAAGAATTCACATTAAGAAATAATTTCTTTTTTTACAATGTGGTCTTCAGTAGGATCACACAAGTATATATTTTGAAACATGCATAAGAACATACGAGGAAAAAAATTAACTATACAGTAAAATGTCATAATAACTTCCTTATCAATTCCGACGAGGTGGACGACGACGAAGACGACAACGACGACGATGATGATGATAACGTAATAACACAACTATAACAACTAATAAGTTTAGTTATAACGTAACAACTAATAACGTAATAAACTGCTTGTGATTTCGTTTTCAGTAAGTACATAACCATATATTTGAGCATATTCTATGAAATGGTTAGTTACGATACGCATCCGATTTGTTAAATGGCTAAATACATGAAAAAAAGAATGGAATTCTACGAAATAACGAATTAAAGGAGGTGTATTTTCCAAAAATCATTCATCCATTGGTGCAGTGGTTACGACAGCTTTAATACCAACAAAGATTGTAGAGAAACTGGAAGAAAAGTCATGTTGTTTAACATTCATTAAAAATACTTGTTTTCACACTCACTTTCACCGTTTGTAGTTTGCTGTAAGTTCGTGTGCAAAACCCGAATGTTTTTTTGTTGTACAGAACATCATCGATTTAATTTTAATAACGTTTACACTATGCACTAATTGTCAAGACCTGAAATTGGCAATAAAGGCGTTTACTTAATCTAGATGTGATTATCTGGTGACGGAATAAACCGATATAATACGCGCATTTGTTTCAAATTTCAGTATATAACATGGATAACGGGTATTTTCAAATGTGCGAGTACCACGTACCTGTGTGGGCACAGCACTTGAACCACATACCGTCGCATATTGTAAAGGTAAGCACACGTACAGTTATAACATATAAATATATAGCAATCTTTATATGTTAGTATTGTGAGGCTCGGTATTGATTTACATGTATACGATGTATTCCGTTGATTTTAAAATTTAATCCCGTCCACAGTAAAAAGAAGCACTAAATTTCAGTTGCTCTTTTGCTAATAAACGTCACAGTCTTTAATCGCTATTAAGTAGGGATCATATGAAGAATGAGGATGCATGCGAGAAGATTTGTCTAAACTAATTCTCATTAAAATTAACTTCACTTTAGCAGTTTGCTTAGCTATTGAATACCTCAGTCAGAAACAGTGCCTTAACTGATCGTGTTTCAGTTATCTGATCAAGTGACTTTGTGGGTTCCACAATTAAACGTTAATAGATGTTAACTCACCGGTAAGTGCTGCTTTTTTCAAATAATTTTTTAAAAATCTTAAGAATTTCAAATAGTGCAAAAATACAGATTTTTATGCTGCTTATGGAAATGTGAGCTATATCAGAATTACTTTATTTAATAAGCCTGTGTTCTTGTTCAACAATTCAATTTGTACTGCATTTATTTACACGGTTTTGCTTGACGCAACGTTTTATTTTGTCACCGATTTCAGGCGTATTTACACTTATACCTTAAGATATCGGCACAAACTGCAAGAAAATCTATCTTTTATGCACTAAAGATTTTTGCAAATGTATTTCAATAACTTAAGATATTTGCCAAAAATAAAGTTCTTAACGGTGTGTTCACATTTTATCAAGCCCGTGTGTACGCCATATCTTTGTGATATACGGATTTATTATGCAGTATTTTACCCCGTTACGTCCGGAATCTCGCGTTCCGGATCGGACGTAGATTTCGCGACACCGATCTGTGTATTTAGCTGTAATTATAGCTCGTTAATCCGGATGCTTCCCAACATGGGGGCTTAATCGCCCTACCGCCGTATAAACAAAAGCGCAATCACCGAGGCCTGAATATTGTTGTTTTAGGCTTAATGTTTAGGCGTGATAGCTAATAGGCGTTACTAAACATGATTCGACTCCGACTTTAAACTTAATTGATGTCGGCATTACACAATGCATCCTAAATGACACATTTGTTTAGATGTTTGATTTTCTTTAATTAGCTGAAAACGCGATTAATTAAGACGCAGAATGATGACTGTTCTTCAAGACCGATTCATCAAGGACTGTCGCCAAACAAAAGGGACTGATTTTTTCACGAAATGAACTCATGCGTGAAAAGTTGTGCTAGGATTATTTAAACAATCCATTTAAAACGCATCGAACGTAACATGTCGCTATTTTAATCATTTCAACTTTCTGTTGTATGAGACGGGTTATAAATAAAGATATTAAAACAGTATCGCAGTTTTATGTTTTATTTTCATTAGCCTTCAACACTCTTGATTTGTAATTCTGTGACATCCCCAGCTGCATGGCAACGTCTTTTCACTGCGGCAGTACCACACGAGATACACGCAGTTCTCATGGAAAGTGTATACAGCAACAACAAAATCGATTCAATACTTATCTATCAACGCTAACTGTGTGATTGTAACATTCACAAAGCTTTACGTCATGTGTATACATGTACTTAAATTCGGTTACGCGTTTTTGTATTTACATTGTTTAAACAAAACAAACAAACAAACACGTCTTAATGCCGAGCTAAGCCTTTATTTGTCAGTCAGCATTCCGCTGAAACATGACTGGCATGTATGTGCCCCGACCCGGGATCGAACCCGAGACCTCTGGATTTCAGCAAGCGCCTTATCCACTGAGCTATGGAGGCATTGTTTAACAACATTTGATTATTTACACTAAATAAATGTCTGCGTAACAAGAAAATATCATTCTTGATGCGAAATAAGTATGTAAATGTACATTTACATAAAGGATTATGTAATGAGTTAAATATCTAACTATTGAAACGGCACTGGTTCAATAATCCGGAAGTTTCGTTAATCCGGAAATTTCTGCCGGAACGGACGTGTCCGGATAAACGCGGGGTCACTGTAAATACCGGAAGGCTCCGTTGATTCTGCACCCTGATTATTTTACCTTTTTGTTTAAATGTTAATGTAAAGTATTTGCGTACATTCTTCTTGATCTTCGGGAAGTAGAGAGAAAAGTGTGCTAACCTATTTTTTTTGCAGGTTCACGAACATAAACGCGTACACTTGTATCTATACAGTTCATTAATTCATAGGAACGTTGAATCTAGCTGTGTTATTCTTAACACGATGTGTTGTATGGTTTCATAATTGCATAGTGTTATGCCACCGCACGCCTCAATGCCTTAAGTGTGAGATTTTAATTAAAACTATGTTTGTATAATTTCCCCAAACGTGTGGGATGTTTTTTAATTAATCAGATCTATTAAGGACAAACGCGGCAGTTTAGTTTCACATTAATATGTTTTTACTTCAACACCGGTTGCGCAATATGTGTATGCTTTTTCGGATAGTCGTTTAAACAGGATGTACGTCAAATAAAGGAAAATATTAAAAAATACAGTATTATGAAGCAATGACAATTAATATTCAATGTGTAGCCCATAAACTACATAATACGAATTAACCATCATCCCTTAGATCACACAGACCTTTTTTTATCGCGTGATTGTAACGGCGAGCATGAGTATGGTTACGGAAAAAAGTCGATACACCCTTACTTTTGAAAATCTTTGTGATGCAATCAATAATTGACCACTCGCCAGTTGTCAATCAAACTCACGTAATAATCAATCAGATTTCGTTTATTGCGGTCCATGGTCTGACAAACAAAGACTTTCGGAGTAATGGAATAAGCGTTTTATGAAAACACAACTTAGTGGGCGGAGCGATTGCGTATTTGGCGACTGGTAAATTGTTTAAAACGGATAGCTTTCTTCAGATTTAAGCAAATTGGTATAAAATTATCATAAATCATATATCAATTGGAACACTTATATCATTTTAATTTCTCAGACAACGGCTTAAGATATCAACTTCCATAAAGTGTTGTTTGAGTTAATTTACAACATAGAATACCTGATGAATTAAAATAATTTATCCATGTTTTCTGGACCATGTGCGGTTAGGGTTGCATCGTTCTGCACGTGCATACATTTTCTCTCGGACAAATTTGATAAGAAAAACCATTTCGGTTATTTTTCGTTCGCAACTGATTAAAAGAAACATTGATATTGTTTAAATGGATCTTTTCACGCTTTGATAAATTGACAAAATTGAAAAAAGTTGTTTCAGATTCGTAAGTTTTCGTTTTAGTTATGATATTTGTGAGGAAACAGTAATACTGAACATTAACCATGCTCTAATATAGCCATTATATGCATCTTTTGACGATTTTAAAACCTAAAAATTATAAAGCGTTGCAACGCGAAACGATTGAGTAATTTGGAGAGTTCTGTTTTTTTCGTTAAATTTTGTGAAACTACGAAGATTGCTTATATAATGTATAAAATACGTCAAGAATGTTTACTCGGCGGAATAGCTCAGTAGGCTAAAGCGTTTTTACTTCAGGACTCTGGCAGGACTTCAGGGGTCACTGGTTCGAAACCTGCTCCGGGCAATGTTCTTTTCCTTTTTTTATTTTTTTTTCTTGATTTTTTACTGGAGCTTTTATGATCCAATGTTTACATTTATCAATATAAAGCATTTAATGAATAAGTTAAAAAAATGCCAAAATCTGTGAAAAGGCCCCTTTAATGTTTCTTTGCATTGTTGTGAAACGTTGAACTTATTGAGACGCGACATGCAACCACATATAGTATACGGAAATTGGATAAGGCCCGTATTATGGAATTGGAAACAACATATAGTTATATACAAAATAACAACACCATTCAAACCAGTCACCCACGGTTTTTATTTCATTTGTATATCAGCAAAAGATGGTTCTAATACACTAACAAACTATCAAACATATTCCATGTGTAATAAATATAATGTAAACTTCCGCGCCGCACGTCCTTCAAATGTAGTCATTGCCTTATGTGAGTCAATGTATATTTAAAAAAAGCAAAACTAATGTCCGTGTTATTACATTACATGCAGTTAAAGACATTATATTATTATAATTTCAAAATCTTACTTTGATTATCTTATTAAATTCATGTAGGAAGCGAAGGATTTTTTAACACATACGTCATAATTGCCTTCTGTAATATCTCATTTCACATGCAAACATTTTTGTAACAAATAAAAGTTTTCATAAAAATGCAATACTTGTATTGGATTATGTTTTTATCGTACACGAACTGTGAACATAAAAATGTTTTGTATACATTTGTTCATACATATATTCATAGCAATTTCAATGATATGTTACTACTTATCTGTTTATTTATACATACCAAATAACCAATGGAATGCCGTGAATTGGTCAAGTCTTCCAACTAATACCGTTGATATTCCCCTTTAAGTGTATGTCTTGTTTTAAGTTGGAAACGTAATTAACCTAACTTTAATGGTACCGATGGATATTACTTATTATTTGTGTTTCCATTTAAATTTAAATCTATATTTGCATTTGCATCAATATGTTGATCGAGTCATGCCAAGAATTACAATTGAATAACGTTGATATGCCACTTTAAATGTATTCTATAAATATTTTTACTTTTTTTTTCTTTTCAAGGGTTGGGTGAGGGGGGGGGGGCTGAGGGTGGGGGTAGTTGGGGCTTGTATAATCCTAATTTTACTGATTTTGCTACACATAATTTGTGTTTTCATTTACATTTAAATATACTTTTGCATTGGCATACCGTAATATTTCGGTCAAGCCATGTCAAGAATTACAATTAGTATCGCCGATATGTCTCTTAAAACGTACGGTATACATCTTCTTTTCAGTTGGATGCTCTATTAACCTACTGTTTCTGATCGTGCTACACATAATGTGTGATTTCATTTACATTAAAATCTAATTATTCATTGGCATATAGCAATATATGTACTAGTAAGTGTTTCGACCTGATGCTTTTGTTGAATTGTATTTACTTCATGCAGTAACACTGCAGTTATGAACAAACGACCCTGGCAACCTATGTTTTTCTTTTTATATTTTTATTAACTTATTACTCATAAAACATTTCGTTAAATTTGGAAAAAAATCTAGATATGTGAAGGCATGTTAAAATTAAAATGAGTTTTTTATTAATTGTCATATGTAAAATTCTGTTGTTTTTGTTGTTGTTTAAAACTAATAAATACAATAAATCATTCGATTGATGTTGTTTTTTAAAATTAATTTGCAGTCAAATTGAATCAGTATGATATATTTTGAGAGAATTAGAGGTTGTTTTAGCCGTTTTCTCTTTAATTTAATCAAATTTTTATGTTTTTACATTATTTTTCTTGCTGAAATAGGCTTGTTGTGCAAGTGCGAATAAAAAAATAACAACACCGGTGCCACTTGATTTTTATTTTACTTTTCTATCCACAATAGATGGTTCTAGGTAAATACCAAAAATTATCGAAATCTAGTTATATCAAAATTTTCATTTAAACTGCAGCTTACGTCCTTAATGAACACTATAACATTGTAACTGGGCGCCCAACTAACTTTTGAAGGTTTCATAATGTGAAGACGAATTTCCCAATGTTTCCCTCTGCCCATGTTATATCACCATGTAGTTGACTACCCTGAACACCCCGATACATCGCTGCAGCATGCCCGGAGTACCGGAAGGCTTCCAAGTGTTCATCAAACGCGATGATCTTACTGGCACAGAACTATCTGGAAACAAGGTATGCCTGATTGAATCAACGTTATTAAAATGTGAGCACCTTCATTTATACGTTCATTATTTAAACGTTGTTGAGTATCTGCTACTCCGTTTTATATAAGTGTGCTGTTTATGGGTGCAATTACTACATTACCTAAGCTTTTTAGGATAATTTGTCTGTCCGTACGTACTCTGGGCCACACTTGACCATATATAGATTTTTTTTTTTGAGATCCCTAAGAACTATTAAAGGTACTGTAAACGTAAACACCTGGAGATTCTAATGAACACATATTTAAGTTTGTCAACAAATGTTTAACAGTTTCTTCCCTCGTTAACACATGTTATTACTGGAATAACATAAATATGTTAGGCTAAGGTCTCTGAATACTTCAATCAGGGTATCGACACTCAATTTGTTTAAACTGCTCTGATGTATATAATCATTGTTATAATAACATCGAGCGAATCATATTCCACATAGGTCCGCATGCTACAGATTCTGTTCGCCGAGGCCCTGAAGCAAGGAGCTCGTCACGTAGTTACTGGGGGCGGTCCGCAGTCGGGTCACTGCCGGGCAGTCGCTCTCACGTGCCGCCAGCTTGGGCTGACGCCCCACGTTGTTGTGTACGGGGTTTCGAAGGTAAGTTAGTATGCATGAACACCCTTTGAAATAAATAATTGCATAGCGGACTAGGCGCTGTAACTACTCAATTACGAAATTGAGCTGCGCTGTTATAAATACAGACTACTTTATTTTCATGTTTCTAAATATACTGTCTCAATATTTTGTTAATCGCGTCTATTTATACCTAAATAATAATAGATTACACGGAAAGTTCACATTCTTATAAATAAAATAAAACAACGCTTTAAATTTGGTTCATAAAACCTCTTGCCGCTGCCTTAGGTATAAATTTATCGAGCGTTTGAGTTTCACCTTATACACCTTGGCACTTCAGTTTCCAACAATACCAAAAATAAAATATCTTTTGTTTACCATTCGCGACCCATGCTGAATAAACGCAAGTAGGTATTAAGGGCAATGATATTATTATTTTTGGTTGATATAGTTTGCATTTTACATTTAATACTTGCATTTTAATGAGTATTAGTAAATGATTTAAATAAGTTCCTGCATGTTTTGCTTCAGTCTACAGTGTTAAAGTGCGTTTTAAGTGTCTCTAAGATTTTTACTCAATATAAACGATTTTTACGAGGTAAACACCATAGAATTTTTAAAAGTTTGAGCTGTTTTCGCGCGAGATCCGATGAACTTTTAACCGAAAAGGTCACATTAGAGGTGCGAAGTCAAAATAATCGTTTTTGTGAACGCCTTAGATTTTTAAGTATGGCGCTGATATATATATATATATATATATATATATATATATATATATATATATATATATATATATATATATATATATATATTCCGTTCAAATGCATCTTGCATGTGAAATATCGTTGACTAAATCAGAACATTCCTTTTTTCTAAATTAAATTCTTTAAAAATGATATTATCGGTGCATGAAAGGACTCATGTTATAACACCGTTTTTTTAGAAGCATACCGACTACAAAATGAAACGTATTTGGCTGTTCATTTCATTGTCAAAGTTCAATGAACGTGCCAATTTGATTTAAACGTACAAGCTATATACCTTTTTTCAGTTATTCACTGCCATATATTAATAATTTTGAAAATTATTGCAAAAAGCACGTACGCATTTTGTTTTATATGACGAAGAAAGCAGAACTCGGTGCTAAAGGCAACACCCTGCTGTATCGGATGGCGGGAAGTGAATTGTACCTGTCACCTCCGTGCTCGTACGGGGCGTTCAAACAGAGAGTGTGCAGCATGGCAGGGTATATCAGGTCCGTACTCATGCTTTGTCGTAGGGCTTAGAGTCGTAGTAAAACCAATTTTCCAACGTTATTGTGCACACCGGTCTTATTGACGTAGTTAAAACGCAGTCAAGTTACCATCTATTTATAGTATGGTTGTCCAAACGTGTGATTGATATTTTAATGGCTATAAGAGTCTGTTTGCCGGTCACAATGGTACGAATTTAACATGTGTGTGAACAAACAGCACAATATATCAAATTTCTGTCATTAATTGTATATAACTACAACAGCGCCAAGTACCAGGAGCCGTGTTACTGTATCCCGGTGGGGGGAGCCACGGCCTCGGGAATGTTCGCGTTCATCTCGCTCTTCCAGGAGCTCATTGACCAGGTACATACGTGTCAATGCTATGCTAGTACTGCACAGTGGGTTCCCTCTCCCTATTCTATAAATATAAACCGCGTTATGGAAGAACTTGGCTTAAAGCATTCGCGTAAAGTGCCCTCCTAGATTAGCCTAAGAAGTTCGCGCAGGCGTATCAGGGACAACACTTTCCGCCTACAATGGAATTTCAATAAGTTGAGACCTCATTTAAACGAAAATTCCATAAATCGGAATTGAGTGTTGGTCCTGGTCAGCATGTGCGGAATATATTCAGTTTTCCCAGATCATATTATCCAAGGTACATCTGAGCGCATTTACCATGCCAGAGTCTGCGCCAATAGCACACATTGTGATACTGTTTATATTTGCTCCATTGACATGATACACATATTATCTGAGGTCCGAGTCTGCGGCAATACCACTCACTGTGATACTGTTTATATTTGCTCCCTTGCCATGATACACACATTATCTGAGGTCCGAGTCTGCGCCAATACCACTCATTGTGATACTGTCTATATTTGCTCCCTTTCCATGCTACACATATTATCTGAGGTCCGAGTCTGCGACAATACCACTCATTGCGTTACTGTTTATATTTGCTCCCTTGCCATGATACAAATATTATCTGAGGTCCGAGTCTGCGGCAATACCTCACATTGTGATACTGTTTATATTTGCTCCATTGCCATGATACAAATATTATCTGAGGTCCGAGTCTGCGACAAAACCACACATTGTTTTACTGTTTATTTTTGTTCATTGCCATGATACAAATATTATCTGAGGTCCGAGTCTGCGACAATACCACACATTGTTTTACTGTTGATTTTTGCTCCCTTGCCATGATACACATATTATCTGAGGTCCGAGTCTGCGACAATACCACACATGCGTTACTGTTTATATTTGCTCCATTGCCATGATACACATATTATCTGAGGTCCGAGTCTGCGGCAATAGCACACATTGCGTTACTGTTTATATTTGCTCCCTTGCCATGATACACATATTATCTGAGGTCCGAGTCTGCGCCAATACCACACATTGTGTTTCTGTTAATATTTGCTCCCTTGCCATGATACACATATTATCTGAGGTCCGAGTCTTCGACAATACCACACATTGCGTTACTGTCTATATTTGCTCCCTTTCCATGCTACACATATTAACTGAGTTCCGAGTCTGCGCCAATAGAACACATTGTGTTACTGTTTGTATTTGCTCCCTTGCCATGATACACATATTATCTGAGGTCCGAGTCTGCGACAATACCACACATTGTGATACTGTTTATATTTGCTCCCTTGCCATGATACACATATTATCTGAGGTCCGAGTCTGCGGCAATAGCACACATTGCGTTACTGTTTATATTTGCTCCCTTGCCATGATACACATATTATCTGAGGTCCGAGTCTGCGGCAATACCACACATTGTGATACTGTTTATATTTGCTCCCTTGCCATGATACAAATATTATCTGAGGTCCGAGTCTGCGGCAATAGCACACATTGCGTTACTGTTTATATTTGCTCCCTTGCCATGCTACACATATTAATTAAGGTCCGAGTCTGCGCCAATAGAACACATTGTGTTACTGTTTGTATTTGCTCCCTTGCCATGATACACATATTATCTGAGGTCCGAGTCTGCGACAATACCACACATTGTGATACTGTTTATATTTGCTCCCTTGCCATGATACACATATTATCTGAGGTCCGAGTCTGCGGCAATAGCACACATTGCGTTACTGTTTATATTTGCTCCCTTGCCATGATACACATATTATCTGAGGTCCGAGTCTGCGGCAATACCACACATTGTGATACTGTTTATATTTGCTCCCTTGCCATGATACAAATATTATCTGAGGTCCGAGTCTGCGGCAATACCTCACATTGCGTTACTGTTTATATTTGCTCCCTTGCCATGATTCACATATTATCTGAGGTCCCAGAGGTTTATATTTGCTCCATTGCCATGATACACATATTATCTGAGGTCCCAGAGCAAGGCTCAATTGATAACTGCAAACGTTTTATTATTCTTGGATAAGGCACGGGCTTAATGCATGTGCTTAAAATGCCATCCAAGATCAGCCTTGTTTATTCCGGACAGGCTTATCAGGGACGACACTTTCCGCTTAAACTTGATATCCGTTAAAAAGAGACTTACTTAAAACGGAAAACTCTATAAAAGAGTCGTCCCTGATATCATTATTATTATTGTGTTATTTAATAGAAAATTATACACTGGCCTTTGTTCGGGAAGGTCAAGCGTAAATCAATCATAAAACATTAAGTTCGTTGTTTTCCTGAAATGGATTTTTGCGTTCTACAAGTGCTTTCAAGTTGCTCAAGACTCAAAACGGAGCCGATTGGCAACAAGAGTTGTTTACAGTTCAGTGTACATTTTATGCTTCATTACCTCGATGCGCGCTAATCAAACGCCTTCAATGAATATTTCAATTTCACATTTCCTTTGTTCTTGAGCATTTCCAGTGTCTGCCTGTATATATTTGACAATATATTTGAATCATGTTTATCATGCCCCTTTCAAAGAAGTGGGGATATATTGTTTTGCTGGATGTCGGTCGGTCTGTCGGTCGGGCGGTCTTTCTGTCTGTCAGTTGACCAGTTTGTTTCCGTTCAATAACTTGTGAACGGAGGGATCGAGTGGCTTGATACTTCACATGTCCATTGGCCTTGGACAGTAGATGACCGCTGCTGAAATTGGGGTCACTATGTCAAAGGTCAAGGTCAATATCACCATTAGTGTGAAAATAATTTCCGATCAATAATTCGTCAACGAATTGGCCGATTGGCTTGATACTCCCCATGTGCATTGTCCATGGACAGTAGATGGCCCCTATTGATATTGGTGTCACTAGGTCAAAGGTCACTGTCACAATAAGTGTAAAAATCGTTTCTGATCAATAACGCGTCAACGAATTGCCGAATTGGCTTGATACTTCACATGTACACTGGCATTGGACAGTAGATGACATCTAATGAAATTGGGGTCACTAGGCATTGGACAGTAGATGACCCCTAATGAAATTGGGGTCACTAGGTCAAAGGTCAAGGCCACTGTCACACTAAGTGTGCAAAATCGTTTCCGATCAATAATACGTCAACGAATTGACCGATTGGCTTGATATTTCCCATGTGCATTGGCTTTCGACAGTAGATGACCCCTATTGAAATTGGGGTCACTAGGTCAAATGTCACTGTCACAATAAGTGTGAAAATCGTTTCAGATAACTCGTCAACCAATTGACCGATAGGGTTGATACTTCACATGTACATTGGCCTTGGAAGGTAGATGACCCCTAATGAAATTGGGGTCACTAGTTCAAAGCCCTGTTTTTGGGGAGGACATATGTCTCCGACCGCGGAAATCTTGTCTATACTTCATGTTTTTTACCAACATTGACGTTTAACAGGGGCTTTATGAGAACTTTGATGACATTGTCGTGACTATAGCGACCGGCGGCACAGCAGCCGGCATTGCGATCGGTAATTATCTGACCGGATCCAAACTGAGGTAAATCAAATATTAAAAATGTATAAATTGATTGTTGTCCTTCTGTTATTTTTTCATTTCAAAGTATATTCTATACTTCGAATAAATATTACATAATACGTTTTTCAATATGTTCATGAAATTGTCAGGTGGCAACTTATTCTAATTTATATTTAACATAAAAACACGCGTATCAACATGTCTATCGCATTTTATCGAAAGCCATTCATACGGATGTTTATTAGCACACAATTTTGTATGAACAATAATACAATAGTGTTAATCATATTTGCCGAACATATACTACTAACCATTTTATACCAACTTAGACGATTTTTTTACTAGAGTTATCTAGGTTATGATACAGCGGATTAACTTTTTACTTGGTTATGATACAGCGGAGTATTAAAGTGTCTATTTCTTGCTGACTTCCGTCCCTTTAAAGCTTTTGGAATACGGGGTTTAATTCATGTGCGTTAAATGTCGTCCCAGATTAGCCTGTGAAGTCCGCACAGACTTAAAAGGGACGACACTTTGCGCATTTACTGGATTTTTGCTAAGGAGAGACTTTCTCTAAACGAACCACACAATAAAGGCCTGAAGTATCGTCCCTGGATAACCTGTGCGGACTGCCCAGGCTAATCTGCGACAACACTTTACGGACATGCATTAAACCCCGTTTTTACAGAGCGCATCTCATTTTATGTAAAATCATTTCTTTTAGAATCCACGCAGTTTCTATCTTTCTGAGTAAGGAGAAACTGACACCGTATGTCGACCGGATGTTGTCGGACATAGGGCTCTCCGTGGGAACTGACGATATCATGGACATCGTGGAGGGCTACATCGGAGAGGGATACGGGACCGCTTCGGACGAGCTTCTAGGTAATGGGCATGTTTGCCATTTTAGGGGTTGGATCATATGCCGTCTCCTGTCTATGTAATGACGTGTATTGTATAGGTCACTGGTTACCCGCCTTACATGAAACACAAGGGTACGGTAACACGAATGGCAATGCATTTTCCTAAACGTTTTAATGGACCACGGACCTATACAAACAAACAAATAAAGCCACAATCTATGTCATAACGTTAACTCAATGGCCAATCGCAAAAGGTACTTTTTAGCCGAGACAGTCTAGTGGTGTGCCGGTGCATGACTCCCCCCCCCCCCCCATCCGTGGATTTTTTGAAACCAAAAAACGTCTTTGCTGCATGCTGAATATCCCTTATCTCACGTTAAGCACACAATTATCTGCTCCTTGAAGTTGATTTATATTATTAATAACAATAAAGATGTGATTTTACAATGGACGTAAAACATTGTGATGAAATCTACAATTTCACAGAGTAGGATTTACATTTTACAAAAACTGAAATGCATGTTTAATATGACATTACTTACAGTCTAAAGCAATAGCATCAATGAAATTCTTTGCTGGGTCCTCTCCATTGTTTTATTTTTATTTTAGAAATATAAATAAAATCATAACAATCACCCGTTACTGGAGATACACGTTCAATGAAAGCTGTTTGTAACAGTAAAATCTACATGGCACATACTAGGGTGACATTGTGTTTGTCATTTGGAGTTAACGATATTTTGCAACTTGTAGAACCAGTCGGTTTATTTCAGAGACTATCACTAACGTTAGCGCTAGCACAGGCATACTTCTAGATCCCTGTTACACTGGAAAATGCGCGCAGGGGTTGCTCGAGGAGCTCAAGAAAAATCCGACACGATTTCAAGGGAAAAGAATCCTATTCATACACACCGGTATACACATATATGACCTGCGTCATGCGGAAATATGTCTTATGCCGTATGCGGCCAGCGTAGCTCCATTCAATTCTGCGCATTCGCACAGTCTGGTTTGGAGCTAAACTGTCCGCTAATAAGAGCACGAAACCTTGCCTGACTTAAATAGTTTATAACGGACATGGTAGCTCCTGACCAGACTGAGCGTCTGTCGCTACGAATGCCGCATGTGACATAAGACGCATTTTCGCCCGACGCTGCTTTGATGTAGTTTTACTGTAAAATACAAATGACTTTTATTATATATTATCTCCATGTATACGTGTAAAAATAAGTTATCTCCTTCTGTCGTTCATGAATAAATATTTTTTAAGGCGGTATATTCGGGTTGTTCAACGGTGAGATGGACCGCGTGGTGAACCTTCCGGGTAACCATGCCAACAACATCAATGAGTGGCCAGAGAGAGACATTCCTCTAGATCAATGAAATAAATGTTACACTGATCGACTTAATATTAAGTACCGTTTTAAACAGACAAACATATACATTTGTATTCATCATCTTCTGTAACCATGGGAACAATATCATTGTGTGGTAACGTGCCAGCGCAGGTCACATTCCGTGAGTTCTATTAAAGTCTGGAGGTTGCAGCTATATAATCCTATTTTAAAGCATTTAAATCTGACAAAGATAAGTTTGCCTTATCTCCGGTAACCACAACACCAACATCATTAAGGAGAGGCTTGAAGAGGACATTCCTGTACCCGCTATGAATTCACTGAGATCGAGAGACGAATATTGCAAAAGAACGCCTTCATGTCGCGTTTTGTTTATAAAATTATGGTAGCGAATGTATCAAGTGCATGCAGTTGGTTTAAAAAAAAAATTCTTAGTTTTCAAATATAAGAAGTTATATATTGTAATATTCTAAAAACTGTAAACACACTTAATATGTTGAGCAAAATGTTATGTTATTGTGGGTCGAAATCAATTTTCATGAACGTGTTTCATATAAGATGTAAGGAATGATGCTACAATTGGTTGTTAATAATACAGATATTAAACATAGACAATGGCATTTTTACATATGTACCTTCTGATTAATGTAATTTATCCAAGTTTCGATTTTGTTTTTACAAATGATCACCAAATATATATATATATATATATATATATATATATATATATATATATATATATATATATATATATATATATATATATATATATATTTTAAATTAATAAAAACAATATCTATACCTATATTATTAAATCCTGTATTTTCTTGATATCTATGCACGCACGATGCAATGGATAACTACGCTTACACATTTTAAATAATTATGACATTTATGAAATTGTCTGATGTATGTCATGCGTAAAAGATAGCATACATAAACACGAACAATTACCTTAAATGCATACAGGAGCATGCATAATACCCGTCAAAATCTATAAAAAATGTAAATGAATTATATTCTTAAAGTATTGTGAATAGTGAAGTGAATATAAGCATTTGCATGACGCAGAGAAGCTTAGCAATTGATTGGAATATCACAGAGTCTAGCTTATACTCAAACTATAAACATGCAACTATGGGATCATAAATATGATATACAACACGGCACCCAATACGTTTATTCACAGCAAAGGTTTACATTTTATATACATTGAACATTAAAACAAAACTTTTTCGAAGCCGATACTATTTGTTATTTCTTAGAATTCTCCCATGTATGTTTAAATTGTTAAACGTAAATGTTATCATAGATGTTATGCATTATTTAAAACGTACGTACACACGACCTTTCGTGCTCACTAATCGGTAATTTAAACTACCGGATGTTTTTCATATACATATACAGCATAACCAACCTCACTGTACATTGATGTATGCAAAATGTAATATAAGGCTATACATATAACATCTTAATAGATATTATAAACAGCTCCATAAGTCAATATTCAACACAACATCCCAATAATATCTAAGGTATTGTCTGCAGAACGTTCGCCATTCAGTTATTATACACATATGTTTTTTTCGTTGCAGCTGCTAGTGATTCTACATAAATGTATCTTCAGCATTGAATAAGTAAATATATGGCCAAACAACAACTATGTATATTAAGACAGACACGAATAAACATACATGTAAATATGTGAAAACATACCGATCAAAAATACAACGGTTTTCAATATTTTCCAAAGATTATAGTCTATGACCATGCAAAAGGCGGGGTAAGCGTTCAGAGTGGTGCATGTATGATGACATTCATAGTTTTACATATAAAGTGCATATACAATATGCAATATAAACACGTGGGCATGATTTCATAAAGTAAAAAAACATTAACAATATGTTCCCATTTCTATTAAAAATAGAAATAATTTAATATTGTTCTTTTAGTTCACAATTTGTAAGCATTCCATTTTATTACGCTATAAAATATTCGTTTGAAATTCAGAGCGGCCGTTATGTATTTTAACAGTAATATTAGCATTTATACGTATTTTATGCTCTTTAAAATAAAAACACAAACAATGACAACATTTTGTAATAAAACAAATTAAATAAATTGTAGCTTAATACAAACAAAACTAAAACTAAAATCTGCTGTGTGAACTACTAAACTACAATGATCATATCATATAATTAGCACAAACAATATACTTCTTTATCATAGGTCGTTGTGGGGCTATCTTCAATAATTAGCTCTGTGTTGTATCATTGTGTGCATCATGTATACCGGTGAAATGAAAACAACACAAAATAAAATATAAACAATATCCACATTAAATAACGTCACGTTTTTTAAAATGTACTTATATACATATTTATCCACAATTTCTTAAAACAAGGTTCGTATTTTGGTAATAGTGGGGTCGATGAAAACGGTACCTACTTTTATGTTTTGAAATTAATAAATGAATATGCAAACACTAAATTGAAATGGTTGTGCTTAAATGGTCCGCTAAATAAGAAACACGAAATTATTTTCAGATGAGTTAACTGTTTTTTATATCGAATATTGCGTCGTAAAAGGCTTTCAATCAGAATGAATGCTGACTTTATTAACGATGCCATCATCTTTCATAAGTAAAACATCTACATTAAACTTTGAAAATAAAGTATCAGTTACTGATGTAAAGATTGGTGCTTGTTAGTATGGACAAATTAACTAGATAGAATTAATAATAATGTTTTGTCAATTATATATAATTTGGAATTGAATGGACATCTCAAAAGGACATCAGCTCAAATGAAACTAAATCATGTTAAGTCAACTGAAATATTTTTCTTAGAAATCTCGTTAGTGTTTCAATCAGTCCTAGCCTTTTGTCGTAATCAAGCCTGATCGCCGAAGACACATCGGCAAAAAAAAGATGCGAACAATTGAAAGATATCAAAACATATCGACTAACATTACTATATAAACATCACTTAATCATATCATGAAAAGAATAATAATACAAACCAAGATTTGGCCTGTGCAACGTAGTCCTTGGCGTGTTTTTGCTCTGACTCTATCAATTTTTTAAGCAATCCTGGATCATAGTTTAGCTCTGAAAATATAGTGAATTTTAGATCGGTTTAAATTCGCCGACAGTATGTCAATTAAGAAGCGTTGGAACAGCTATCTCTCTAATTCAACGATCTCTTTCATAAGTAAAATCCGAATATACCGGTATCTAATTATCGTTTAATGCCAAGTTTATATACATACACACATTATATTAAAAAGTGAAGGACTAACGGATCGATACAGTTTTCAATCATGAGTTAAAATAGTTGGAATAGTTGAAAGAACAAAATGCGCGTGGATATCAAATATTACCTGCTGTTATTGATCCAAAACAGTAATGACCATTTAACTCACCATGAAGAGCATAATCGTTCGAAATACATAATTCGTCATATTGGTTTTATGTGTACAATTTAGTATTGTAAATATTTAGCAGCTGTTATTTTATATACAATGTAAATCCTTCACAATTAATTTGTTTGTTTTACGTGTAATGACTTATGTTAATAAGGTCGCATGCGCTGAAAAGAATATGCAGCTCTGTTTTGATCTAACAATATTTTGTCCTTTATAAAAAAAAACTTTATAGTTCATGTTTTATCGGGATAACGTAAAATCAGGGAATACAGACGGGTTACATTCGTATTTCATTGCTGCGTCTTGCAATTTACAGCTACATAAAGTACCAAAACTTTCTGATATCATCATTTGTAGATTTCCAGCCGTTCCACTCTTTTATTACATTACGTACAATTCCATAGAGCTGTACCAGTATAAAATTCGTATTTTAATAATGCATCTTGCAATTAAGAGCTACCGGTACCCAAAGTATCAAAACTTACTCAAATCAGCATTTGTAGAGTTCCAGTCGTTCTTCCATTTTATCACATTACGTACAATTCTATAGACATGTGCCAGTAGTATAAATGGAGAGGGGATAAATGGTCTGTCGTACCATTCCAGCATCATACTGTATAAATGGAACCTCCATATTCTCTCTGATTTCTGTTGAACCCTTTCAAACATGTAGCTACAATAAGTGAAAATGGTTTGGTTATTGACGCTGTATTTATTAATATATCTACACTTTTCTGTAGCGATGGTGTTTGGGGGATAACAAATCACAATTCATTCTGGATTGTGTCACTTGTATTGACCATTACGAATATTATGCAAGCCAGACCCTTAGCAACAGATCTAATAATTACTAGTTAAACCATATTCTAGTTTTGAAAGTTACCGGTAAAGCATGGCATATCGTTTTTGCACTTATAAAATGCTTTACAAGGATATTTGATTTACTCTTATTTGCATTGGTCACGACAGACTTTATCATGTGCATTTAAGCATAAATAATGTTTCCAACAAATAAAGTTGTGCAAAGTGAACATAACAAAATCTTGTTTCAGCCCACGTGGAATACACTACATCTGATACCAGAAATGGACTTACTGATACAATATAGGGAAAGTGACTTGAGAAAATATGTAAAGCTCGTATTTTACATGTATGTTTACATCCGAAAGTCCCTTATTTAAGACCAGTTACCAATACCTTAACAATCCATGATGAAACATACCAACAAACCATACAAATGAGCTGGTGCAACCACCATGGAACGGTCGATGCAAGGCATTCGGTATATGTGTATTACATTGACTTTCACCATCAGATAATGAAGCACAAATAATTGTCGAAAAAACAAATAATGAAACTTCTGTAGTTTAATTTGTAATATTGTTTTTAAAAAGATGAGACAATGTAATGACCGTGACAGTATCGCTTATACAATAAAGCGCTTAAACGTAAATATTCACATGTAATACAAGATTAAGAAAAATACTCTTTGTTCAAGTTTGCTTGCCAAGTTACAACGTTTTTTTTTAATCTTTAAATGAAAGACAAGTCAATGTTATAATCCAGACTTAGGCATTTATAGATTCTGCATTTGTGTTTGAGATCGGTTTTCACGCTTTCTTAAGCCTCATAATATCACAACACCCTACACGGTATTGTACATATATTTTACCCTGCATTTTTGCCATTAGTGTCATTTCTATATGTAAATTTTGGTTATGGTCTGCAATCTATAATACAATAAATTTTCTCTTTGCAATAACTGCTTTAATGCTTTTGAGTTCTAATTTATTCATTTCAATATTGGTCTAGCTAAATACAAACAAATTACACCTCTTTACATTGATTGATTGTCTTGGTTGACTTGGACTTGGTGCTAATCATGGCTAAAAACCATTCAAGAACCATCTTTGATTTTTTGGGCACAACTTGGGCTGTTGCTTGGAGTGTGGCAAGAAACAATATTCGCAGTAAATCATGCTAATATCATACGACCATTATACTAAGTTACACAATTCCATAACGAATAGTGCGATTACATTATATATACCCCGCAAGATTCTCACTTGCGTAGTCAAATATAGATTTCTTAAGTGTTTCAAACCTGATACTAAAAATACAATTGGTTAGATAAATATTCGACAACTGCCGTTTTTTGTAGAGACATTTCAAAAAGAAAAGCCAGAAAGTGTCCTATTTGGTATTGCTCATATTTAAAAGAATCACAATAGTGAAAATTTGATGTTTGTGTTATTGCGCTTTTAATCGTTTCAATGATTTCTTATAGTAACTAAATAATACATTTTACCTGAACATGGCAATCAACAGTTTGACCAGTAAGACATCGGTTAGTAGCATGTAGAACCTCCAATAAATAGAATCCAGTACTTAACTTCGGGACATCGCATGGCGCCACCAGCTGGACGCCAGATACTTTCATTTCTGGTACATCTTAATTCATTGCCTATTGAACATGATAACAAATATATAGATTAAGAACTGACTATATTAACCAGTGTCATACCAATTTGGCAATTGTTTCTTTCGATAGCCTTTTACTTGTGGCATTGTTGTGTTCCTCTAATACAATATAGAACGATGAATGCACAAACATAAAATAGCGATGAACATTTCTGCACAATATGAAAATGAGACAGCCTGATCATGTATACATTTATCTATGTGTATTATTAGTTACACGGCTTATTACGTACCCCATGCAGTGTTATAGAGGGTAATGAAATTAGTATTATGCGAGAGCGTAGATCGAGTTCAATATAAATGTTCTACGATGTATCACACCGTGCGGTGTAAGTTAGAAGCCGTGTAACAAATTTATTGCACACTTTTCTATTCTTTCTCCAGTATAAACATAATAACTGTTTTCTGGGGAACAGTAAGCTTGAACATACTATCTGTTAAAATAAAACAAAATGGACAATTTCTCCTTAAATCGTTCACGTTCAATAGTTTTCAGTTGAATTCTCTCTTGTGCAGTATAATATGATGTGTTACTCTTATTCCAACACAACGAAAATACCAGCTCAAAAGTAAGAAATACTTAAAACTACCACAGTGGTTTGTTGTTAATTGTAGATTTAGTGGTAAGGCTTTTATTGTATGCATTTAAACATGCACGTTATCTGTTCTTACAAAACACAGTTCAGGTGCTGATTGTTAAATTTAAAATTGTATTTACGTGATATTTTATTACAACGACATTTCCTAATTATCTCAGGTACTAAAGTTTGCGTTTGGACTATGTTCTCTTCCTACAAGTAATGTTAAAATCATCGTGTCCCTCGTTCATCAACGCTTTAAGCCTCAGAACCAGCGCAATGTTTGATTATTTTAGAAAGACATTCTTACCAGAGTAAGTATTAAGAAGTCATTACATATGACCATAAACAGAGAAGCATGTAATATTCTATTTGAACGGGGCTTAAATTGTGTCATTTGACAGTCAACTGAACTAACAGAAAGGCGGACAGTTACTTTGTGTTATCGGTCAGTGTCATAATAATTTATTTTTTCATCGCAAACAAATTAGACAAGTGTGACCATTGCATTTTGTTGTTCTTTTTTTACAAACATCGAAAACTGTAAAATCATTCGTGGCACAGACTTTGATATTAAAAACATGCATAAACAACCTAAAACATACAAGCAATCTGAATGAAAACAACCTTCAAAAAACTCCAAGTATGCTTCCCCAAAAATCTGCCAGTACGGCATGTACACTATTCTTTGTAGGAGTTTTACTGTTGCTGGAGAGTTTGGATAAAGGTTCGCGTAGTAAATGATGCCGAAGGATTGCATAAAAACCAAGAAAATCCCAAGGAAAACAACCAGGTCGAAGACCTGAAAATAAAAGAGAATACAGAAATATCATTCGGGTTGTGTGAATAGGTTAGCGCTATTAAATAAGGAAAACTTACCATTTTTTCAATCAAAATGACCTTGAGACCTATATGTTTCTCCACAAGATAGTTTTGAAGGAAGCGAATGTGAAACATTGCAACTGTGAAACTGAAAATAAGCATTGACAGAATCAGATATTGTTACTCACATCTGAATGCTGCACCTTGTTTTTTGCTTTCAATGAAATGCCGTTTATAATATTGTCATGTAGTGCAGGTTATAATAAAACAACATAATTAATATAATGAACACAAAACGACGAATTTATATTAACTTAAATATTGTTTCTGGCGATCAAGATGTGTTTTTACACTAATTGGAATGCGGGTCAGCGGTAAAAACATGACACATTACGTTAAACACCAATTAACATCGCATTATCAGAAAGGAGGCAAAACTGACATACAATAACGTTGCATGCTTTACAAAAAACGTTTTCATTTTCCGAGTGGCGAAAAATACAATTATGACTTATAATTGTATACGGATACAGATTTTGACGTGTCATTTTAAGGTATATTGGATAAATGAATGCAACCGAAATTAGTTTAACAAATATGATATCTTGCAAGATTAGAAAATCACCTGTAGAAGTAACCAACAGAGCTAAATTGATCCTCTCCTTCCAAGGTAAATCGTAAACAAAGGATTATGATGAAAATGATGTACATAGCAAGATAAAAACGGTTCCATCCAGAACTCAGCCAGTTGGGAAGGAATGCGAATTCAGTTTCTTGATTGGTCTTCATCTGTTTTGATTTCGTTTCCGCTATTTTACTCTTTGATTCATGAATGCATTTTGATATAACTGTTTATCATAATTGATAATGACCAAATGTCGTGTGCACAATCCAAAATCGACGCTCCTCGGTCATATATCAAGTTCTTAACTTAAGACGCCGCCATATACACACCGATAACTTGTAGCTTCTCATTGCCAGATTGATTTTCCCTTTTTCACACAAATAATTGTAATAAAGAACACAGAGAAGTGAATTAACAATGAAATGTAAGTCCAAGTACACCCCGTAAACCATTGCAATTGCAAGCATGGTATCGTTGTTGTAAGACACGCATGCGTAGTTATCGCTCATGTATATACTTTAACCCATTTATGCCTAGCGTCTAGAAAAAAGGCCTTGGCAAACAGCGTAGAAACAGATGAGACGCCGCATCATGCGGCGTCTCATCTGGGTCTGCGCTGTTTGCTTAAAGGAATTTCTGTAAGAAATATTCTAAATATAGAAATAAATACACTAGACATCCCTAATTTTGGAAATAAATTGATCCAATTAAAAAGGATGGGAGAGTTCACTAAGCATAAATGGGTTAATTGGAAAAGGTGACGTTTACCTGTTGATCTGATAGCTTTATATTTTGGGTAATCGAAGTTAGTAGATTCTATGCCATGTTTCTTTGAAGAACACGGTTTACATAAGGTTAAACTATTGTGTGTTTCTTATGAACGTCGGAAACAATAATTAAGAAAGTCCAGAGGCCACGGTGAAAGAAACGTCGTGGGTGGGGTATTAGGATGATGGATGCAAGTTGAAGGTTCTAAAGTTTATAGGAACTAAATACATTTAATCAGCATCAGGGATGTATCTGTATGATAACCAACATGTTATGTATATTTTGTTATTTTTATTAAGCTGATATTAACCTGGCTAATAAGTTATCACACGGGCGTGATATGCACTGTTAGGTTTTAAGAGTTATTGACGAATGGAGATTAAATCTCGGATCTCGTATACTATGACGAGGTATTTGCCATATGTTATCGCCAACAGTGATGACGTACGGATACACCCAAAGATCGGGTCGTACTAGTTATGAAACGTCTGTGACCAAATAATACTCATTGACAACTTGCCTGAATTACGGCCTACTCTCGTTGTTAATTAACATGAACGTGACAACGAAACGGAATGTATTGATGATATAATCGGGATGATAAATCAGGCTTCATTCATAGCATTTGATAAGCATATTTTAATCTTGTGATACTTTCTACCACTGTATAAATAATCTGTCATCTACAAACTTTGAAATAAATAAATGACAGAAGCCACATTGAGTTCGTGAGTGATAGGTCAGTTTTTGTCGAGCTACCGGTATCATGTATACATGTATTCGTGATTGCCTCCTGATTGGTTGGCTACACAGTTTGGGAAAAATCATGACGTTCCGGTGTATCTTTGCGTTAATCTTTGACCACTCCATGTGTCTGCTTTTAAAGCTTCTGTAACGTTTTGGAATATTCATTACCTGGTCGGACTCGAAAAAACAGCGTAATATACATATAGTTTTTTTCGGGTCGAGTCGGGATGCTTGGGAACCCTACGGCAATTGTTCGTATTGTGCAGGAACCCATCGCAATTGACTCGGTATCTTGTTACAGCCTTCTGCAAGGCTTCTTCAACTTTGTCCACCACGAGCAGGTCTTCGAGGAATTAACTCAGAGAGTTATACAAAAGTGACGAGCGGATTCGATCTTACTCAATCACACATTAAGAGTAGGTGTCGATTTTGAAAAGCAAGATTCAGAAGCCTTGCAGCAGTCACAAATTGTCAACTTAAGGAACGACAAGAACGTGTTGTAACTTATAGACGCAATCGGCATCAATTTTACCACTTTATATTGATACAGGGCAGGGATAGTCTACCGAAAACGATGTTCCGCGAGGCTATACAATAATAAAACATTCGAGTTCGAATGAAGTTTTAACTTTAAACTATCAACACCGAAGTTGGAACAAAACAAATAATCGCCATGTGAGAAAACCTGCCGGAATCTCATTTCAAACTAATATAGTGAAATCGAGTCATTCAGATGCAAAATGTACCAAATGTTCAATGTCTTCAATGTTTTCATATCCTCATAGAGTTTTTGTAACGTATAAATGAAGTTGAAGCCATTGGATATAACAGCAACACTTTTACATCGTCCGTACTCCACAGTGGCTTTTGCTATTCTTGCGGTATCTAACGTCTATGCATTTACTTTTGGGAATGTGTTTTTCAAAGATACATAAATTGTTAAACAGTACACAAATATAACACGATTCTATCGATATCTCTGTCCAACATAAAAGAAAAAAAACTATTTACTTGCTTATTTACTTGCTTATTTTGCTTATTTTACAATTGAAAAAAAACACACCAAACCAACATCGTTTATAAACTACAACTTATTTAACACCATCGTAAATCACTCAAAATCAACGAATATTTCGTACAATATTTAGGAAAATTTAACACATAAAAAAGCAGTGTTCCTTTTTACAATAGCCAAAATTTCAACGCAAGATGTGGTCTTGTAACGTATTGACTTTGAATCTAAGCATGATTTTGGTTCACTTTAGATTTACAATATATTTGCAGTGAAACAAGTATTAATCAATAAATGGTTTACAATATGATGAATATTTCAAAAAAACATCGATATCACGTCACGTCCGGATAAAAAAACTTTAAAAAAAGACGTTAAGTTAAAAATGGGAAATAATTAATATTTCGGTCATACATAAAGTAAATTAAACAAAAATAGTGTGGTAGAAAGCTTTAAACATTCTCTACATTTACATATTAAAAATATCATCGTTAGTTATTGTTGACGGCAAAAAATGGACAATGAAGATTCAGCGGTCGCGCAAGATCAACCGGAAGTTCTTTCAAAAATCAAAACATTTTACATTAACGAATCTCGCCTGTTGAAGAAAAAACTAAAAATGGAAGAGAAAGCAAGGAAAATAAATAATTATGAACTTGCGCCAATGAAAATCAATTCTAGCGGGGGCGAACAAGAAGAAGACGTGGAAGTCAGAAATTACAGTTTGAACGAAAATGTAAATATGAAGAAGAAATTGAGATCTAATGAAAAGGAACCGTTAGAGATTATAAAAACAAACGGAGGAACAAAACTCGTACTAAAGACAGGTACTTATAAACTGTTAAAATTTGCTAGCAAAAAGTATTTTTCAGACAATTCACTTTATTATAAGTACTTATGTAAACCAGCAAACGACAAAAAATCAAATGAAGGGGAGCTTAGTAATAAAGTCGCGGATGAGAAGAACCACTTGCACACGTTTAACATGTACCACACAACTTCCTCATGTTTGATAATTGGTAGAAACGTGGCTCACGTCTTTGACACAGATCTTCCAAATATTCTCCAAATAATGAAAACTGACATTCAGTCAAATAATACATCGATAAGTGAATAAAATGTATACGTGAAACAGCAAATACTGTCATATTTGGAGAGTAAAACGCCCGAGCTTCCATCACCGAAAATGTCTGTAACGTATGGAGTTGATGAACCTGACACGCTTCGAGACAGTAGTATTGCACAGGACTCCCGAAAAGAAGAGAATAACTCCCAAGTAGTAGAGAATGTCCCCCCTGTAGACGAGAATGCCACACTAGTAGTAGAGAAGGGCTCCCGAACAGTAGAGAATGCCTCCCCGAGTAGTAGACAATGACTCCCGAATACTAGAGAATAAAGTGGTCACGGATATCGAAATAGAGACAGAAGCTAAAGATGAATTGACTGACGATACAGAGACTGATTTAGAAGAAGAAAGTGAGGCTAGTTTTGATATTGACTGTGCCACCCAAACAGACTCGGTAGAAAATGCCATTCTAAAGGAAATGCAGATGATAAATGAACTACTGTTAGATACAAAATTCCGATTGAGTAATTTTCAACAGGAAAATAAATTGCAACTTTCACAATTAAGAGATGAAATTGCATGTGTTAAAAATACAATCTCATTAGCTAACCAGCAATCAACAGATAAAGTAGAAACAATAAGTGAGAGTACGGATAAACTCAGTAAAAACATGAAACAAGCCAACGACGCACTTCACAGGAAATTGCAATCAGTGCATGATAATATAACGAAGATAATCCCATCGACAGTGAATATGGTGGTACAAAATGAACACAGTGAAAGAGCTACAACGGAAAAACCTCAATCAGAAAAAAGTAATAATAACGGAAGCGGAAATGACACAAAAGAGAGAGAACAGTCTTCAACGGAAGAACAACTCAAAGTCAATACTGATATTGTGGACACGGCAGAGAGAACAGATAAAACTCTAATAATAAGTGACTCAATTCTAAGTGGTATTAACAGACGTGGATTAAATAGAAATACACACATTAAAACTCTACCAGGGCGGAAAATAAAAGACATTCGTTTGACACTGGATACCTTGGACATGACAAAATACGAAAATTTAATAATATATATTGGTGGTAATGACATGGCGGAAGGAGGCGACGCAAGAAAAGCATACCGTGAGATAAAGCAACTGCTAAATGAACTTAATGGACATAACTGCACTGTATACTTATGCACAGTTGCTCCAAGACGCGATGCAGATGTAGTTCCACTGAATGACATAATTAAACAAACATGCGAAGAAACAGATGCTCAATCTATTGATCTGTATACATCATTTATTTATGGAAATGGTAACATGGTTCAACATTTGTATGGCAGCGATGGGATACATCTGCACGCTAGAGGCTGCAGTACGCTAGTGGCTAACATAAACAAAGCCGTGAACATAATTAAGAAGAAGACGAGCGGGCAACAAGATCGACAAGCTAATCGTAGCGAAACCCCTCACTCTACTCAATCCGGAAGTAATGCAAACGTTAGTTGTACTCCTGACCAAGACAGTTCGAGAAACGGCGATTCACGTGACAATCAGTTCCGAACCGGAAATTATGTCTACAAAAATTATGCACCAGGACGAGGCTCTAGGAAGTGCTATTCACGTGATGTAAGAGGCAGTCTTCAGAAGCAAACCGGAAGTTACGGCTACGGAGATCATGCACCAGGTCATGACTTGCGGAATGGCGACGCACGAGACGGGCGAGATAACTATCAGACGCAACCAGGAAGTAACGGTTACCGCAGTTACGCATCTGATCGAGGCTCAAGGAATGGCGATTCGCGTAACGGTAGGGATGGTCAGAAGAACAATCTATACCGATATCAGAACAGTAGTAATTATGGACAGCAACAAAGACATTGTGAGTACTGTCATTACAAAAATCACTACACCAGTGAATGCAGACGATTGAGTTCTGCTCAGTAGGAACGCGTAGACAGACACAAACATGTTCTGATACACAACAAATTTAAATTACTAAACAAGGTTTGTGAAAATTGTATTTTTAAGATTTGTATATGTAATGAATCAGAAATAGTGCTAAAATATGGTGTTATAGACCGAGTCTTTAATGCCAGTATTAAAATTTCTGATTACACAGAACAATGTCATAATATGTCATGTAATAATAATAATGTTTCATTCTCAAGCCCTATTGCAAATGAAGGATTAAATTTTTGCGAGGATAAAGATGATTCAGCAGGGTCTACCTTAGAATTTTCAAAAAAGGGACTTCATATCGTATGTTTAAATATTCAACACTTTTTGCCAAAACTTGATGAAATTAAGTACGTTTTGTTGTCTGAAAAATGTAATGTGGATGTTATTGGTTTTTGTGAAACATTTTTGAACGAAAATGTGTCTGATGTAAATTTAAATATTCTCAATTTTACATACATTCGTAAAGACAGAAGTCAGAAAAAGGGGGGCGGAATCTTGCTTTATATAGGTAACCATGTACCATTTAAACATAGGCCAGACTTAGAGCCTGATGGGATTGAATCAGTTTGTATTGAGATATGCTTTAAAAACACAAAATCGTTTCTGTTAAATTTTATCTATCGTCCACCTAATGAGACGAAAAAAATAGATAGAAAAATTTGATGCATTACTTGATAATTTTGAGGGTTTAAACATTGAATATCACATATTAGGTGATTTCAATTTTAAATACATTGCCGAGAGCAAATCCTATGAATGCAAAATGTGGTAAAAAACTGTATTTAAGCATGGCCTCGTGCAACTGATAGACACACCAACTAGAGTCACAGATAAATCGTCTTCAATAATTGATCATATATATACTAATCGAACAGACAGAGTAAGTACTACTAATGTCCCACAGATATCTATAAGCGACCACTATCCGGTTTGCATAACAAGGAAAATTAACTTTAAAATCTCTAAACAATGCACTCACTCGAATATTAGATATAGATGCTTTAAAAAGTTTGTGATATCTGATTCCCAATTTGATCTATCGATTTCGCAACTAAATTTCATTGAAAATGTTCACGATCCAAATATGTCCCTGCAATCTTTATATAGAATTTTGAATAGCGTTTTAGAAAAGTATGCCCCTTACAGGCAAAAGAGAATAAAAAGCTCACATATGCCTAAATGGATAAACAAAGAAGTTATTAAAAGTATGCGCGATAGAGATCACTTCCGCAAAATTAATGACTGACACAATTATAAACTGTTACGAAATAAAACAACTGCACTAATATTTGGAAGAATTTAAAAATGATATCTAATAATGACAATGATCAAAACTGCGGGTGAATTTTCTAAATAAAATTTTAGTGAACGGTGTGTATGTTGAAGACAAAAGTAGGATCCTAATTGCCTTAAATGAGTATTTTACAAACATATCAAATATTGTTGATAAGCTGAAATTTCACGAAGAAAACTTTGCTTATTTGAAGTTATATCTCGACAAATCCTTAAAACAGCATAAATTTTCTATAAATTACATTACCCCTCTCGAAGTAAGTAAAATAATTGGCAATTTAAATGTAAACAAGGCTACGGGAATCGACGGGATCGGTGAAAATATTATAAAATACTGTACCAATTACCTCGATATTAAATAATAGTATTCGTACAGGAATATTCCCCAATTTGTTAAGCGTAGCGTATGTTCTACCAATATATAAAGGCTCAGACAGAGAGGACTGTAATAACTATCGTCCGATTTCAATTTTGCCAACCTTATCCAAAATATTCGAAAAACATCTATCAAATGAATTAAAAGAATTATTTTGTATAACAAATGTGTTGAATAAACATCAGTCAGGGTTTAGAGAAGATCATTCTTGCTAAACAGCACTAATTCGACTCATTGATGAGTGGCTAAAAGATGTAGATAATGGCAATTGTATTGGTTCTGTTTATATTGACATGAAAAAAGCTTTTGATTTAGTTGATAATGAAATGCTGGTAAACAAACTGAAACTTCATCACTTTTCGAATGGTACCTTGTCCCTTTTTCAATCTTATCTTAGTCAAAGACAACAATGCGTTAAATTAGGGACTAGTTTTTCTACCCTCTAACTATTAAGAGTGGTGTCCCTAAAGGTTCCATTTTGGGTCCGCTCTTGTTTCTAATTTATATAAAAGATATTGGGTTATTAGTAAACCAATCAGACATAGACTTGAATGCTGATGACTCGACACTATATGCTACATGGGCCAATTTTTCAGAAATTCAGACTAACTTACAAAATGATATTTATTCCATACAAAAATGTTGCACCCTCAATAACATGATGATAAACCCTAATAAATTAAAATGCATGCTTATTGACTCGAAACAAACAATTAAGAATATCAACCTTGATCTGAAAATAGATAACATAAGTATTAAAAATGTCACTAGCCATAAGATTTAAGAACTTTATATCGACAAACATCTGCAATTGAAAGTACACATTGATAAAACATGCTATAAAATAAGAAGTAAAATAAATCTGCTAAAAAAGATATCAAATTATCTCAATTTTGATATAGAGAAATTGTTTCATAATTCATATATTCTAAACACACATTCGATTACTGTTGTACGATCTGGGGCAACGCTAATAAAACCAATCTAACAAAAGTGAATGTTTTACAAAAACGCGCAGCGAAAGTCATTTTACAAAAGCCAACTAGAACACCATCCAAAGATTTGTTTTTACAGCTTAATTGGCTCTCCTTTAATAATAGATGTAAATACCACACGGCAATCTTGATATATAAATGTGTCAACAATCAGACTCCAGAAAATTTAAATGATATTATAACTTTTTCTCGAAATCACAAATATAACTTAAGATATGTAATTCATAACGATATTGTTAATACCAAAGCGAAAACAGGTTATAAGAAAAGAGCTTTTTCATACCATAGCATGGATATTTGGAACAGTATACCAATTGAAATAAGAATGGCATGCTCTATCTCTGCCTTTAAAAGGCAATATAAAGCACATTTATTTTCTAATCAATGATATGTCATGTTATTTTCTTAGCAATGCTATTTCGTGCATGTCTGTCTAAAAGGCAAAATGTGTGTTATGTATGGGTGAAAGAAAAAATATTGTTTGAATGTTTTATTGTTGTAGACCTATTTGTGAATGTTATTTCAAGAAGGCCACATTGTAAAAAAAGTATTGATTCATCTGCATAATATGTATAATGTGTCATTGTCTTTATGTGTTACCTTCTGTAAATGAAGCTATTATTATTATTATTATTATTATTATTATTATTATTATATGTCATTAAGTAGAAACTTTCTAAAGAAATAAATTCAGTAAACAAATAATGCGCTGTATACGTTCGCTATCTTTTTTTTTTTAAACAAAACGCAACATGCAAGCGTCCTTTTGTTATCTTCAACTCTCAATCTCGGTAAATTCATGGCGGCAAGAGAAATGTCATCTTCAAGCCGCTCATCAATTATGACTCGACTGGTCATTGTCGGCGCGAGTACTACTTAAATGTACCCCGCGTATGTCAAATACACTGAAATGTACCCGGGAGTTCGAACGCTAAATCGGTCGTTGTCGGCTATTATTTTTCAAATTAATTATGCTAATATGTATATCCATTTTTTGTAAAATAGCCTTTATATTATCGAAACTCCCACTTAAAAAAGCATTTTGAGGCAGGTTTTGTTCAAGGAGAATTGTGTTTCGTATTTCCTAGCGCGTTTAACGACATCGGATTTTGGGCGGGAATAAAACTCGGGTACAGTCTAAATTGGCCGGGTACGTGTAAGCATATTTTCCGTACCCGGGGTATATTAAATATACTTAATAGTATCGGTGTACATTTTAGTAGTACCCGAGCCGACCATGACCAATCGAGCTCAATTATGTTGTTGGGGTGGTTACTGGAGATAAGACAGTCTTAAATTTGTCAGGTGTAAATACTATACAAAAACAAGTCGACCGTTGTGACTACTCTACACTTTCCTATAACTCAATGAATGTGTGCTGCGCTGGGACGTGACCACACATTGATATTGTTCCCATGGTTACCATTGACGAGGAATACACATGTATATGTTTGTCTGATGAAAACCCTACTTAATATTAAATCGATCAGTGTAACATTTATTTCATTGAACTAGAGGAATGTCTCTCTCTGGCCACTCATTGATGTTGTTGGCATGGTTACCCGGAAGGTTCACGACGCGGTCCATCTCACCGTTGAATAACCCGAATATACCACCTGCAAAATAATAAAGTACTTGTTCATGAAAGACAGTAGGAGATTACTTGTGTTTACACATGCTAAATATATATTATAAAAGACGTTTGTATTTAACAGTAATACAACAACAACAATTAAACGTGTATATTGGTTCAATTATTTCAAGGTTTATCGAGAAAACTGCGTGTAAACCCTTTCAAAAGGCGTTCAACATTTTGACAAATTATTATATAAGCAGGGTTCCACATAAATGTTGACCAGAAAAATGTACATATAAGCAGCGTTATGAGAAAATGCGTCTTTTGCCATATGCGGCATTCGTAGCTCCAGACTAACCTGCGAAGTCGCGCAATCTGGTAGGAGCTACAATGTCCGCTATAAAGTCACGCAAGGTTTCGCGGTCTCATCAGCGGACAGCGTAGCTCCAAACCTGACTGTGCGAATGCGCAGACTGGCACGGAGCTACGCTGGCCGCATACGGCATAGACTCATTTCCACACGACACAGGTCACATATGTGTATACCGGTGTGTATGAATAGGATTCTTTTTCCTTGAAATCTTGTGGGATTTTTCTTGAGCTCCTCAAGCAACCCCTGCGCGCCCTTTCCAGTGTAATAAGGATCCAGAAGTATGCCTGTACTAGCGCTAACGTTAGTGATAGTCTCTGAAATAAACTGACTGGTTCTACAAGTTGCAAAATATCGTTGCAGAAAAATTATCTGGGAAGACTTTCGTGTTGCCGTACGCTAGTGGTTTACTTAAGGCGGATAACCAGTGACTTATACAATACACGTCAATACATAAACATGAGTCGGGATATGATCCAAAACGTAAAATGGAAAACATGCCCATTACCTAGAAGCTCGTCCGAAGCGGTCCCGTACCCCTCTCCGATGTAGCCCTCCACGATGTCCATGATGTCGTCGGTTCCCACGGAGAGCCCTATGTCCGACAACATCCGGTCGACAAACGGTGTCAGTTTCTCCTTAGTCATGGCGATAGAAACTGCGTGAATTCTAAAATAAATGAATTTACATAACAATGAGCCGCGCTCTGTAAAAACGGGGTTTAATGCATGTTCGTAAAGTGTTGTCACAAATTAGCCTGGGCAGTCCGCACAGGTTATCCAGGGACGATACTTCAGGCCTTTATTGTATTTTTCGTTTATAGAAAGTCTCTTCTTAGCAAAAATCCAGTTTATGCGCAAAGTGTCGTCCCTTATTGGTCTGTGCGAACTTCACAGGCTAATCTGGGACGGCACTTTACGCAAATGCTTAAAACCCCGTATTTTCAGAGCTCAAATGGTACGGAGGTCGGCAAGAAATTATCCGATGAATCAAAACCTTAACGCTAGAGAAAAATATTCTAAGTTGGTATAAATTATTTAGTAGCACATGTTTGGCAAATATGATGAACACAATTGTATTATTTCTCATACATAATTTTGTACTAATAACCATCCGTATGAATGGCTTTCGATAAAGTGTGATAAACAGGTTTATACGCGTTTTTCTGTTAAAATCAAACAGAGTAAGATGCCACCTGAAAATTTAATGAAAACATTGGAATACGCATTATGTAATATTAGTTCAAAGTATATAATATACTTTGCAATGAAAAAATAACAGACGGACAACAATCAATGTATACATTTTCAATATTTGATTTACCTCAGTTTGGATCCGGTCAGATAATTACCGACCGCAATGCCGGCTGCTGTGCCGCCTGTCGCTATAGTCACGACAATGTCATCAAAGTTCTCATAAAGTCCCTGTAAAACGTCAATGTTGGTAACAAACATTAAGTTGAAACAAGAATATTGCCAAGCAATATATGTCCCCTATCGGCTCCACCATTGTCAGATTATTTTTTGTTGTTGCCATAGCAACCAGAATTTTTGACGTAGGAACAAAATGAAATGACGTGCATCATGTCCATATTGCCATCTATCCATGTTTCAAGGTTTATGAAAAAATATCAATAACTTTTAAAGTTATCGCATGATCCAGAAAAGTGTGACAGACAGACAGACAGACAGACAGACAGACAGACAGACAGACAGACAGACAGACAGACAGACAGACAGACAGACAGACAGACAGACAGACAGACAGACAGACAGACAGACAGACAGACAGACAGACAGACAGACAGAGCGCAAACCATAAGTCCCCTCCGGTGAAACCGGTAGGGGACAATAAACATAAATCAAATATATTGTGTTTGCAGACACCGGAAATTCGCAAGAACTAAAAAATGTGAAATAAAAATAATCCGTTAAAGGCGTTTGATTAACGCGTATCGAGGTAATGTAGCATAAAATGTACACTGAACTTTT
This sequence comes from Dreissena polymorpha, assembly GCF_020536995.1. Taxonomy (NCBI): domain Eukaryota; kingdom Metazoa; phylum Mollusca; class Bivalvia; order Myida; family Dreissenidae; genus Dreissena; species Dreissena polymorpha. The sequence continues at coordinate 67,830,432 of NC_068357.1, forward strand.
AACAACTCATGTTGTCAATCTACTCGGTTCAGTTTTGAGTCGCGTGCAACTTGAAAGCACTTGTCGAACGCAAAAATCCACTTCAGGAAAACCACTATCTAAAATATGTTTTGTGATTTATTTAAGATTGACCTTCCCGAATAAGGTACAGAGTATAATTTTCAATTTAAATAACACAGGTTAATCAGGGGCAACGCTTTTATAGAGTTTTCGTTTGAACTAAGTCTCTTTTTAACGGATATTAAGTTTAAGCGGAAAGTGTCGTCCCTGATAAGCCTGTCCGGAATAAACAAGGCTTATCTTGGATGGCATTTTAAGCACATGCATTAAGCCTGTGCCTTATCCAAGAATAATAAAACGTTTGCAGTTATCAATTGAGCCTTGCTCTGGGACCTCAGATAATATTTGTGGCATGGCAAGATAGCAAATATAAACAGTATCACAATGTGTGGTATTGCCGCAGACTCGGGCCTGGTCAATGATCTCAGCTCTACCTTGGATAATATGATTTACGAAAACTTGATTATATCCGCATATGCAGACCAGGACCGACACTTTCTGGCATTTTTCGTTTAAAGGAAGTCTCTACTTATCTAAATTCAATTTTGTAGGCGGAAAGTGTTGTCCCTGATAAGCCTGCGCGGACTTCTCATGCTAATCTAGGACGAAACTTTACGCTCATGCAATTAGCCACGTTTTTCCAAAACGCGGCTTATATTTATAGAATAGGGAGAGGGAACACACTGTGCGGTACTATAATAGCCACTGACACGTACGTACCTGGTCAATGAGCTCCTGGAAGAGCGAGATGAACGCGAACATTCCCGAGGCCGTGGCTCCCCCAACCGGGATACAATAACACGGCTCCTGGTACTTGGCGCTGTTGTAGTTACCGAATTACAGAAAAACTACATTTATGTAAAACTTATGACAAAACATTTGATATATTGTGTGCGTACTCAACAAACAAATCGACAGCAACTGTTTTGTTCACACACATGTTAAATTCGAACTATTGTAGCCGGCGAACAGGCTCAACTAGCCATTAAAATATCAATCACACGTTTGGACAACCATACTATAAATAGATGGTAACGTCACCGCGTTTTTACTGCGTCATTAAGACCGGTGTGCACAACAAAGTTGGATAATTGGTTATTCTACGACTCTAAGCCCTACGACAAAGCATGAGTACGGACCTGATATACCCTGCCATGCTGCACACTCTCTGTTTGAACGCCCCGTACGAGCACGAGGGTGACAGGTACAAATCACTTCCTGCCATCCGATACAGCAGGGTGTTGCCTTTAGCACCGAGTTCTTCTTTCTTCGCCAGATAAAACAAAATACGTATTTGTTTTTGTTTTTGCAAGAATTTTAGCTACCGGTATTATTAATATTTGGCAGCAAATAATTGAAAACAAAGCATGGAGCTTCAACGTTTTTATCAGTTGGGCACATGTATTGAACTATGAATTAAATGCGCAGCCAAAAGGCGTGTCAATTTAACGTCGGTATGATTCTAATTAATATGGTTTATAACATGTGATCTCTCCTGCGCTGATAATATTGCTGAAGAATTTAATTAAATAAACGAATTTTCTGAATCAGTCGACACTATTTCTCACGCAAGCAGCGATTTGTTTTCCTTCTTTATAAAGTACCGAAAAACAGCACTGTCCCAATTAGGAAAAAATATACTTCAGCATTTAGTTACTTTCCATACGCACCTCTATGGCTTCAACCTAAGTAAATATAATATTGACAACTTGATAACATTTAGTTATTGATTTTAAAGTATTTGGGAGCAAAACAATCAAATACACCAATTTCCCAATTATATTATGAAGACTTGACGACGCTTATTTTCCTAATTTCAGGGTTTTTCGCGCACATTTTTCACATTGGGCTGGTATCGGTACTTTTCCAAATCGGGAAAAAAATCGCAGGCAAGATGTACTTGCACTGATTATGGAAGAGGTTAATTTCGACTTTGAACCACCTCTAGGATATTTCCGTTAAGAAGTTCCTCCGACCTCGCGGGGAAACAAACAAATTATTCCTTAAAAAATTATCGGGTGTTATTTCGTAAAAAATCGTTAAAATTGAGTAAATATCTCAGAAACACTTGATTGATTGATTGATTTTATTTGGTAAACATATGAACATTACATAGTTACTACATAATGCAGACAATATAAAATATATTATCACAGCAATATACATAGCAAACCATGGAATGCACACACAATACCAAGGATAACACAAAAAAGAGAAAAATGATTTTCACTTATTTCCATTGTGGTCCTTGTTATTGGTGGCAGTAACCATGAAACAGTCATGTATTAGATTTTAATAATGTATATGTATCAAATATGTACTGTTTAATAAAGTATATTACTGATTAAGAATGAATAAATATAATCACATGTTCATTATTATCACAGAAGTTGCATAAGAAAGTTACACACTGCATAGGTAGTTAATAAACACACTTTGTAGCATACTATAAGTTAAAGAATAATTATGAGATCCTTGCATCTTATTGATCATAAGACTTAAAAATGTATCACAGTATTTTAACAGAACATAAAATTCATAATAAAAATTATACTATAAAAAGCTAAAAAGACTCTAAAAACTGTTTCTTGATGGCACCCTTGAAATTGTTAGGTTTAGTTACATCCCTGATGTTTTGAGGAAGATTGTTCCATAAACAGATACCATTATATGTAAATGTTTTAGAACCAAAACTTCCTACTCTTGGTTTTGAAAAACGACCAGAGTCTTCAAATGTAAAATTTTCAGCAAAATGATCAGATTCTGGCTGAGCTACCATATTAGACCTAGTACAACGATTATGTACGCCAGACACTGGCTTAAAATTCTCACCCATATACTCTGGTGCTACGCACTAAATATTGTAACTGTAATAAAAACAAGCAATAACTTTTTTAAGCACTAATTTATATTCATTATAATACAAGTAGTGAATATTACATGAAAATTACAACAATAATGATAAAATAATTTCCCATGGGTCGCGGGATGGCAAACCAAATATTTTTTAATTCTGGTATTGTTGACAACTTCAACGCTCGACAAAATGTTACATAATGCAGCAACATAAGTTTGTATGAACCAAGTTTAAAGTATTGTTTTATTTTATTTATAAGAGTAAAATATTAAGACAAAATATAATTCAATATACAAATAGAGTAGTCTGTATTTATCTTAAAGCACCTAAAATGCGAAATGTAAAAGTTACAACGCCTAGTGGGGTATGCGATTTATATGTTTTGAAGAGTGTTAATCCAAACTAACTAACCTTTGAAACCCCATCCACAACAACGTGGGGCGTCAGCCCCAGCTGGCGGCAAGTGAGAGCCACTGCCCGGCAGTGACCCGACTGCGGACCGCCCCCAGTCACCACGTGACGAGCTCCTTGCTTCAGGGCCTCGGCGAACAGAATCTGTAGAATGCGGACCTATGTGGAATATGACAATCTCGATATTATCGACCAATCAGAGCAGTGTTAATAAATTGAGTGTCGAAACCCTTCAGTATGTGTTGACAAACTTAATTCTGTGTTCATTAGAATCTCCATGTGCTTACGTTTACCGTACCTTTATCGCGAAAAAAGTCAATATATGGTCAAGTGTGCTCCAGAGTACGTACGGAACAAATTGTCAAAACAAAGCTAGGGCAGTGTAGCATAAACAGCACATTTATGACAAACGGACTAGTAGATACTCATAAATGTTGAAACTGGCTATCATGAAAGAATGAACGTATAAATAAAGGTTCACACATTTTTAATAACGTTTGTTTAATCAGGTATACCTTGTTTCCAGATAGTTCTGTGCCAGTCAGATCATCGCGTTTGATGAACACTTGGAAGCCTTCCGGTACTCCAGGCAGGCTCCAGCGATGTATCGGGGTGTTCAGTGTTGTCAACTACATGGTGATATAACATGACCAGAGAGAGACATATGGAACATCGTCTTCACATAAAGAGCACTTCGACAGTACTGTTAGTAGGGCCACTAGTAATAGCATTATAGTGTTCATTAATAGATCTAATTAATCAAAATACATCCCATAAGTTTGGAGATATTGTAAAAACATATTTTGTCATTAAAATCTCCAACTATAGGCATTGAGACATGCGTTGGCATAAAACCATTCAAAACTCAAACACACCGGGATAAGAATAACACTGTTAGATTCAACGCTCCTATGTATTAAACAATTGTTTAGAGTGTACACGTTTTTATTTGTGAACCTGCAAAAAATAGGTTGCACACTTTTCTCTCTACTTCCGAAAGATCAAGAAGCACGTACGCAAACACTTTACATTAATATTAAAACAAAAGGGTAAAATAATCAGGGTGCAGATTGAACGGGGTTTTCGGGTATTTACACACGGGCTGGACAGAATGTCAACACAGCGTTAAGAACTTTATTTTTGCAAATATAATAAGTTATTGAGATACATTTGCAAAAATCTTTAGTGCATAGAAGACATTTTTTGCAGTTTGTGTCGACATCTTGAGGTATAAGAATAAATACGCCTGAAATCGGTGACAGATTTCACGTTGCGTGCAGCATAACCGTGTACAAATGGAATTTTTTAATAAGAACAAAGGCTTAATAAATAAAGTAATTCTGATGTATCTCACATTGCCATAAGAAGCATAAACAATATTTAAGCGTGAAACCCACAAAGTCACGTGATCATGAACCCTAATTATTGTAACACGATCAGTTAAGAACTTAAGACTCTGTTTCTGAATGAGATATATTAATACAATAGTTAAGCAAACTGCTAAAGTGAAATTAATTTTTTTCTGAGAATTAGTCTAGATAAATGTTCTCACGTGCATCCTGATTCTAAAACGATCGCTATACACAATAGAGATAAAAGACTATGTCGTGTGTTAGCAGAGAAACAACTGGAATTTAGAGCTACTTTTTAATCTGTATGGTATTTAATCCTAAATTCGTCAGAAAACATCGTAAACACGTAAATCAATACCAAGCCTAACAAGACTAATATATCAAGATTGCTATATTGCTATATTTTATAACTATACGTGTGCTTACCTTTACAATATGCGACGGTATGTGGTTCAAGTGCTGTGCCCACGCCGGCACCTGGTACTCGTACATTTGAAAATACCCGTTATCCATGTTATATGCTGAAATGTGAAATAAACGTGCGTTATATATCGGTTTATTCCGTCACCAGATAACCACATTTGGATTAAGTTACACGCCTTTAATGCAAAGTACTGGTCTTGAAAATAAGTATGATAGATAGATAGACTTTTATTTCCCTCCATTCATGAAGAGCATAACATATAATACAGATTATAAGCAAGGATGTACAATCGAGTATATACACATACAAGAGATCAAAATGAAACTAAAATATCCGGGTTTTGCACATTATCTTACATCAAACTACAAACGGTGAACGTGAGCGTGAAAACAAGTATTTTAAATGAATGTTAAACAATATAAATTTCATTCGAGTTTCTCTACTTACTTACAGTTTTTATTGGTATGAAACCTGTCGTAACCACTGCACCAATGAATGAATGATTTTTGGAAAACAAACTTCCTTTAATTCGTTATTTCGTAGAATTTCATTCTTTGTTTCGTATATTTATCCATTTAATAAATCGAATGCGTTTTGTAAAAATAATCGTTCACTATCAAATGCTTTAATATATGGTTATGTTCCGAAAACAGTCCCTAGTTGTATATTACGTGATTAATTTGCACCGTTGTAAAACGAAACACGTTGATGTTATTTGGGGCAATGTAACCTATTAGTTCGTGTGGATTGTAACCACTTCTCCCCTTTTGAGGTTATATTACACTAATTCCGATTCCCATAGGGTCCCATTATAAAACTGACAACTTTCACAGCATTTTTCTTGCCTTTTCGACGTATCAATTTTTCCGAACCTGGTATCATTTTAAAGATGGATCTGTCATCTTCCAATAATTGCAATCAAAAACATACCGTCTCGCAACTTCTAAGAAAGTAAATCGCTGTCGAATGAACCCACCGTAGAAAAACGTGTTTCGGAATCCTAATTTCGACAAAAGCCCCACACAATAGAAAACACACCCTCAAAAGTTCATCTTTTAAGTTAGCTTCCAATCCAAGGCATCAAAGTACTCCAGACACATACAGGATATTACAAATAACCACAAAAGTCATGTCTCACATTGTTAAATGGCTTATATTCAAGAAGAGAAAAGGAACTCTTTAGAAATAGGCACTACTTTCGAATGGACCACGGAGGGATACACAATGATTTAGTGTAATGTAACCTTTAAGGGAACTCAACTTTGTCCTATCTTTTTCAAACTTTCTCCACATGAGATTTCAACTATTTCCACAATGAATATGCAATTTCAGTGCATTCGGATGGGGGTAAAGGCCTTAAAATGGCCATTTAAAGCGGTGACTAAATTGGCCGCAGTCAAGTCGGAATGCATGATTTTTAGTCTAAGTGACGACAGCTGATTTTGCGTCTCCAATTATTGTTACGCGTAACTTTCATGGCAAAAACTGGTATCATTGCATGCGAAATTCACCAATATATCAGCAAAAGGCCCAAATAAATGTATTGATTGTGAATCAGTGTACTTTTCTTGATGAAATAGGAGACTTTTTTTAAATTTTAAGCACTTTTTTCAATAAAAAACTCACTGACAGCATATAAAATCATGTTTTTTAAGAAAATTATTATTAAAAGCTTCACTTACAATCTAAACATACACATTGCAATTACAAAAATTAATGCTATTATGATGAGAGGCATAATTTTCAGCTTTCAAGCTGATACAAGCCGGCTACCCAAAATTAACACTTAAAAAGGCGCAAATCGCTCCTTCAACAGCTTACGACACAAAGTGACACTTAATGCGCATCCAGATAGTCTCTCTCATATAAATAAGTCCTGTTAGCGACATTTTATTAAGTATTCTCTTTAAAATCCAGTGTTGAAAGCATAAGTTTTGCAAAAATGTCCACAGTCACCATGCAAAAGAGCATGTTTGCTAAGGAATTCCTACGCGAGTGGCCACACTAATGTCGTGGCAGGAAAGTCATTTGGGTGTGATTCCTCTGTAGTTCAGTGAACATTCATTCCACTACCTGGGGATGACTATCAGGATCAATTTTCCCAGCTTAGTGTAGTGTTGACCTTTCAGGATGTTGATGGATCGTCCACAAGCGCTGCACCACTGCGGCCTCTGTTCAGGACACAGAGTCGGATTGAGGTGTACACAAACCCGCAGTCAGGCAAGGATCATCCAGACCTTTAATAAAATAAAATGTTTAGGCCCCTGAAACTGGCAATTATGTTCAACACTGAGATAAGGATACACATAGAGGAGACATCATGCCATGGCTTTCTCATTATTGACACGGCAAACTCGAGCAGCCGGGGACTTGGCTCTAAACAAAAACAGGTATGCTCCATCAATGTGAGCAAGATGGCATGTCAGAGTAAAAAAGGGCAAACAAACATACAAAAGAGATATGTAGGAAATTAGAAATTAAATGCCAGAAGTAATTTTAAGTATTGTTTTTCTGTCTGCAAGGGTTGCTGTGGAAAATAGTGCTTAACGCATAGTTTGGCCTGTAGGGGTTCTGCTAGCAAGAACAAATCGAAGTCATATCTGCCCGCGAACTGTAAGCTTGAGATAACCATATCTGATGAAGTACTGCTTTGAGAATGCATTCTTATTGTACTTGAACCAGATCGCATTGACAGCACAAGGCTTCAGACCCCCCAAAAGTGTGAGGCTTTCAATAATGCTTACCTGATACCAGACCGCATTGCCCGAGACAGTGACTTTCTCCCGGAACTGCACAGGCTGCATCCGCAGCACAATCCTTAAGCTCAATCATGGTCTGGCTGACTCTGAAATAGTGAAATCTGAATTTACAGATGCTCATTTGTCTAAAGGTTATGAGTTTATTGCCTATCTTATTAAAAGCAAACACAATGACATGCTTAAAAAGACATGTGCATTTCTGAAAAGACATACAGCTGCCCGATACTTGACTAGGAAAAGGCGCTATGGTCTTCACTCTGAAATTCATTACTCTAAGGGCTTAACAGAACAAAAGCCAGATCTTACAGCTAATTGGCCCCACCTACAGCTAAATATGCTTTATAGGTTGAAAATAAAGTTATTTGTCTGAAAAACTAGTGCTATTAACTCATCAGCTATGTTGCTCCACTGGCCGCAATTCTGTAAACATAGTGTATATATGGAAATACCTAGTCTACCACCTGCACCGCACCACTACGTCCACTGTAAAAATACACAGCTAAGTTAGTACTTTAACGAACAAACTGAAATTCATGTGTTAATTAAACAATCAGTATGATGACTCACATTGAAATCATGTCCAGTGCACCAGTCAGAGCAAGACAGCTAGCGGATTGTTGACCATCTACGGCTCAAGGACAAACGGTCAGGCCTACAAACAAAGAGAAAAATGGCATAAATGGGTTGCATGCATGTAATTTTGCATATTTTTCATCTTACTCTCCACCTGAAACTTCAATCTATGGACATAATAATATTTACATTTAAGATTTGTTGGAAATGTTACCCTTACTTGTCAATACCAGGTCCCCCACCCATACGGAACCGTCTAAAACCACCTAAAACATCCATTTGGACCAAAATATTGACACCTCTCATCTATTTTAGCACCCAAATCATCAAAACATTAATTAAAATTCATGTTCTACTTGTCTCGCTTGCAGACGAATCCATGTGACCTTGACATTGCAGTAAATGTGCTTTTTAAAGGTTATATTACACTAATTCCGATTCCCATAGGGTCCCATTATAAAACTGACAACTTTCACAGCATTTTTCTTGCCTTTTCGACGTATCAATTTTTCCGAACCTGGTATCATTTTAAAGATGGATCTGTCATCTTCCAATAATTGCAATCAAAAACATACCGTCTCGCAACTTCTAAGAAAGTAAATCGCTGTCGAATGAACCCACCGTAGAAAAACGTGTTTCGGAATCCTAATTTCGACAAAAGCCCCACACAATAGAAAACACACCCTCAAAAGTTCATCTTTTAAGTTAGCTTCCAATCCAAGGCATCAAAGTACTCCAGACACATACAGGATATTACAAATAACCACAAAAGTCATGTCTCACATTGTTAAATGGCTTATATTCAAGAAGAGAAAAGGAACTCTTTAGAAATAGGCACTACTTTCGAATGGACCACGGAGGGATACACAATGATTTAGTGTAATGTAACCTTGACAGTTCATCATATGACAACATTAATGTCAACAAATCATGTCTTCTGAGAAATTCGAGAATTTGGAAGATGATTTGTCAACAGCAATAGACAGACTACGACCAATAATAAGCGACATATCGAGCCAAACAGGGGGTAATTGTGATGTCTTGTAATTTTATTCCGTTGATAATGACAAGCTACCGAAATGGTTTATTTTCGGATAGATTGTGCGTTCGGATGAAAATCAGGAAATGATTTCCATCGTAAGATAATATGGTTTGACCAAATAATCCTTGCTAGAAATTCGTTAATGGTATTGAAAAAAACATATAGGGCATAAATCATTTTGAACAGTAAGTGTTTTATGATGAGTTGGTAACATTTCTAGTGGCTGCTTTTTTACAAAATTCTGTGAAGTCTCATATCACAGATGTTATGCTCCCCTGTCTTTATGTTCCAGAGTATATATTGAATCTGTTAATATTCTGTAAATGATCCATTATTGTATGTAAGTGTGAACTATTGATGCAATAGTTTGTGAGTTGATAAACATAAGAAAATATCAAATGTTTGTATAGAAATTAACACTTCAACAATTAACCAGTAGTAATATTATCAATATGCATAAAGAAATTATATACCATGATATTGCAACATATGAAATATAACAGCCCCAGGCTAGGCTTACTCCTGACTAGACTGCGCAATATATAAATTTCATCATGTTTTATTTCAATTCTTCATCACCGTATAACAGCATATTTAGCGTAAGCTTATATTTCATAAGTATATTTTTATTTCTATTCATCACTGTAAATGCACTTTATTTCTTTTTGGGCACTTATCATCTTTGATTACCATTTGAGATTTTTTCCAGACGAAGACAAACTTTTACACCTAATAATCATAGACTTATAATCAATCTGTAATGGCTTCACTGCCACTACGAACCTGTGACCAAGGGGGATAGGGCCATCTAGGGCTGTCATGATTCACCGGTATATCGGTATATCGCGGTGCATGTCGTGAAGAAAATCGCACCGCGGTACGGCGTTGCCGCACCGGTTTTTTTTAATATTACTATATTAGCACATATATAAATACATTACATAATTATTTTGATATAGATATCGTTTTGAAAAATGTAGAAGCGATTCAAAAGGACTAAATAAATAATCCGTTAATATCCAGGTCAAGCAAGCGCTTCCACTTGTAGATGTTTAACTTTCACGTTTAAAATACGGCGATGTATGGGTCCGTACCTTTTTTGGAATTAGGGACAGATTTCCTTTGCAAATAAGTTCATAATTATCCAAAAGATGTTTATTCTATTTCTTATTTTCTTTCTTTAGTATATCGGTCGTTCAAAGCATGGCACTTCCGAATCATGTTATCTTAAGATTCTGAATAAGTCGAGGAAGAGTCAGAACGCTACGGATTTTCAATAATGGGCCCGCTGACTCCGCTTTTTGAACATGCCCTTGAAGCGTTCGATTTACACAGATCGTAGTCACAGCTTTTGTAAACAACATGGCGGACGTTTTAGAAAAAGACGCGAACAATAACAATGACTACTTCTATCAAGTTTATTACAGTTCCTTTTACACTTTCTAGTCATACTATGATACCAGTGTTTTCTGATTATTGAGTTTAATAAAGTTTGTAAAACTTGTTATTTTGCTTTTTTCTTTACAGATACATATTCTGTAAAATATCGCGGTGCGTACCGCGATACAGTGTTGCCGTACCACGATATACCGCGGTACGCTCACGGCGTATCGTGACAGCCCTAGGGCCATCCTTAAAAATTCTTTTGTTTGGCATGACCCGACGGACCCACTAAAATCGGCCTGACTGAATTTTTTTTTGTCACTTTCCCAAAAATTGTTTTTTGCTCGCCGAAAATTCTATCCGCTAAATTTTTACTTTTGCTTTTTATCCTTTCCGGTTATTTGTGTCATTTAATTGAATGCTCTTTCAAGGATATCTAGAATAGCAATGAACAAAACGCATACCGGTATTTATTTGAGTCGCCTATTTATTTGACATATGCATATGCGATTAATTAGACTTTAAATACAATTAAACCGCTCCTGTTTTTCTCGTATCCCTTAAATTAAAATACGCTGCTGTCGTTCAGGATGTTTGGGAGTAAAAAACAAATTAATTAATTATCACTGTTCAATTTAATTCAGCAATCGGCAGAGATGTGTAATATTATCGCCATATAACTAATTATTTAAATATCACTCTTCAGATCGCCATGAGATCGGTAAATATTCGATAGAAAGATAAAAAGTGGTCAGCTTAGAAATATTTATTGACGGGTATTGTCACGTTTTTAATTCATTTGTTTATCTCTTTATACGACTTTGCGACCGGCCGCTATTTTGAAGGCAGACTGCGATATTAAATGTGTATTCAAATTATACAACATCTGCGCATGAATGACCGAATATTATCCGATAGCTCCACCCGTTCTCACGTTTCATTCCACAACGTCATGTCATGTGTAAGCGAGCTCAATGTTGATTGGCCAGCAACCATGTGCACTACAATAACAATAAGGTCAATCGATGTCTTATCGGGTACAGACCGGGTTTCGTTAACTGTTCGAATTGCAAACACTTTCATTGAAACAAAGAGACAAATATAGAAAACCAGTCCGGATTAAAATGGCGGATGTTTTCAACGAAATTTTACTAGATTTTCGCAATTTAGATTTTTCGTGAGCCAAATTCTCAATATTTTCGCAAATGGCTCAAATGGCGAACGACAGCGCGAGCATTGCGAACGTGTTATTATTGGAATAAATGCTCACTATTACAGGGCTCGCGCTGTCGTTTGCCATTTGCAAAAATATAGCGAATTTGGCTCAAGAAAAATATAATTTGCGAATGTGCTAAAATCTCGTTAAATTTCATTGAAAACATCCGCCATTTTAATCCGGATTGTTTGTATGTCCCCCACTATGGTAGTGGGGGACATATTGTTTTTGCCCTGTCTGTTGGTTGGTTGGTCTGTTGGTTGGTTGGTCTGTTGGTTGGTTTGCGCCAACTTTAACATTTTGCAATAACTTTTGCTATATTGAAGATAGCAACTTCATATTTGGCATGCATGTGTATCTCATGAAGCTGCACATTTTGAGTGGTGAAAGGTCAAGGTCAAAGCCATCCTTCAAGGTCAGAGGTCAAATATATGTGGCCAAAATCGCTCATTTTATGAATACTTTTGCAATATTGAAGATAGCAACTTGATATTTGGCATGCATGTGTATCTCATGGAGCTGCACATTTTGAGTGGTGAAAGGTCAAGGTCAAGGTCATCCTTCAAGGTTAGAGGTCAAATATATGTGGCCAAAATCGCTCATTTTATGAATACTTTTGCAATATTGAAGATAGCAACTTGATATTTGGCATGTATGTGTATCTCATGGAGCTGCACATTTTGAGTGGTGAAAGGTCAAGGTCAAGGTCATCCTTCAAGGTCAGAGGTCAAATGTATGTGGCCCAAATCGCTTATTTTATGAATACTTTTGCAATATTGAAGATAGCAACTTGATATTTGGCATGCATGTGTATCTCATGGAGCTGCACATTTTGAGTGGTGAAAGGTCAAGGTCAAGGTCATCCTTCAAGGTCAAATATATGGGTCAAAATTGCTCATGTAATGTCACTTATGCAATATTGAAGCTAGCAATTTTATATTTGAAATGCGTGTGTATCTCAAGGAGCTGCACATTTTGAGTGGTGAAGGGTCAAGGTCAAGGTCATCCTTCAAGGTCAAACGTCATATAGGGGGACATTGTGTTTCACAAACACATCTTGTTTTTAAACTATTTTTCTCTTTGTTTCCATGTACGTTTTGAAGGAAGCGCAAATGGTAGCTGGCCAATCAACATTGAGTTCGCTCTCGGGTAATATTGGGTCATTCATTCGCAGATAATGCACAGTTGATATTGTCGTCTGCCTGCAATATAACGGCCGATGGCAAAAGTCGTATAAAAAATAAGCAAATGAAAAGAAGCGTTACACTCAATAAATTATTTTTAAGCTGATCACTTTACAACTTTCTACCGTCTATCAATCTGAATTAAAGGATGATAATTAAATAAATAGTTACATGTCGAAGATGTTACACCTTTCTGTTCTTGATTAAAATTAAATTGTTATAATAACTTTGTTGTAATTTACCCACAAACTATGCTATTGTAAAGTAATATGTCAACCAAATAGTATATTAATTAGTATTTGCTAGGTTACTTGTTTTCATGTTCTGTAGTCAAACGATATGCACATTTTATTTCATGTGCAAAATGCGTACAATTTATCGGACTCTCGTTTTCGGATAAAGTATTTTTCGTCGATTATATTATATTTTCGATGTTCTTTATACAAAAAATAGATTTACGAATACACGTGCGGTGATATGGACGGTGCAGAAAAATCTTTACCAATTTCCTTTCATGAGGCAGAAGACTTGGAGCTTGATTTGATAATTACCTTTCAGTTTGGTATATGTCGGAGTTCAATGTCAGAAAAAAAATACAAAAAAAAAAATTTCCTACCTTCCTACCCACCCAAATTTACCTGGGTCGGGTTATGCCAAACAAACATTTTTTTAAGGATGGCCTAATGTCCTCAGCAACAGGGGAATACATACATAATTTTGTACAATTTTGTACATTATTATCATTCTAATATTCACTACCATGATTACTGATGGATGCAATCGGATAACATGTTTGTGAATTATAAAATGACTTTGTCTTTTGTAATGATACACATAGTGGTAACATTTCTTTTTATATTTATTTTTCTTTCAGAACAAAAGAAAAATGCTATTCGACAAGCAGAACGAAAGCTTGAGGAGGCCAATTTTCTTGTAAGAATACAGATATTCAACATATTTCATCTTGTTGGGATAATTTAGTTTAAGTTACTTTTAGTAACGTTATTTATGAATTGATGTATTATATTGACAGAAACTAGTTTAACCTGTTCTAAGAGTTTAATCTCTAAGATTACGATTAAATTATTTAAGGAATTTGTGTTGCACTCTGGAAAAACAGAGCTTAATGCATTTAAATATTGTTTTTTGTTTTTTAGAGACTTCCTTTTTATCCTTTTAATGAAAAATTCCATAAAAGCAGGAAAGTATCCTGCATGATAAGCTTGTGTGTACATGCATAAAGCCCTTTTTTTCAAGAGAGCAGCTAATTTATATTAGCATTATTGTTGATATTTATATAAGCATTATTGTTGATAGATGCATGAAATGGAGAATGAAGCGAAAATTGCGCCAGTGCAATACAGAACACAGATGTTGGGTCGACTAAGACAGTTCAAGAGAAACCTAGAGGACTTAACAAGGGATCTTGTAGGTTTTATTTGATAGTGGTGGTTGTTTTGATTTCATTTTAATGTAGTTGATTGGTCATTGTAGGCTCAGGTACTACATATATGTACCCTGGGTACTCTTAAGTATACTTACATGTACACTGTGTACGGTAAAAATACTTAAACGTACCCGGGAAATTTAACACTACATCGGTTGTTGTCAGCTTTTTTTTTTTTAATTAATTATATTCACATTTATGTCAATTTTCTGTAAAATGGCCTCTATATTATTGAAACTTATACTCAAAAAGCATGTTGGTGCAGTTTTTTTAAAGGAGAAGTTTGTTGAAGATAATTGGAAACGCCGTAACGCGTTTTACGACATCGGATTTTAGGCGGGAATACAACTCGGGTACATTCTTATATCGACCGGGTACGATTAAGTATATTTACTGTACCCGGGGTACATGTAAATATACTTAAGAGTACCAGGGGTACATGTAAGAAGTAACCGAGCCGACAGTGACCAATCGAGCTTTAATGGCAGGTAAAAAAAATCAGCGTTGAATGCAGATCGTCCCAGTAACTTTACAAAGCTGTGTAAATGACGAAATAAAAAACACACACTTTAATAACAAGACATCATCAAAATCAACAGAAGCCATTATGTCATATTTGTTTGCATTTGTTTTAGGAGTATTATAACTAAATCAATAATTAACATGATAGAATGTTGAAATGGTATATATATATATTATACTGGTTATGAAAGTATGTTTCTGGTTGAATATTGCTTTTGTGTTTAATTTTTAGAAACGAAAAAAGGAAGTTGGCTTCTCTTCTGCTGATAATTTGGGATTAGATAGAGATGATGTAAGTACTGTTTATTTCTATCAGGCATGTGTGTACTTCGAAGTTTTTAATGTCATTCCTTTCTTTAGGAAGAATTATATAGGAACCCAGAGTGTGCCCTTGCACTTATCTTTTTAACTGACTTGACACTTGAAATTTGGGATGAATTGTTCAATTATAGCTACAAGTTCTAGAAATGGCATATTAACTAAAACATACTCAAGGTTGATGTGGACTTCTGCTGTGAAGGAGAAGCCGCAGTAATAAAAGGTAACCCTGCCTGCCCAAAATGGTGACATCCAACCAAATTTATATAAGCTGCACTGGCTAATCAGGGACGACACTTAACGTTTCTATGTTTTTGTTTTGTCATTTGAAGGAAGTCTTTTTCCAGCAAACATCCAGTTTAGGTGTAAAGTGAGGTTCCTGATTAACCTTTGCACACTGCACAGGCTAATCTGGGACACCACTTTAGGCACATCATCAAGCCATGTTTTCCTAAAGTGCAGCTCATATTCACTTGAAGTGGGCATTGAAAGGGGGGTGATTAGAAGATTGTGTAACAACCTATGTGCTGCCTACATGTATGCACTCATGATGTCTGTAACTGTTATTGAAAAGATCAATCTTTATGTGCTGTCATAGGCATATTTACTGTGACATACAAAATTAAGTACTTTTCAATTACTAGTATTGGATGCAAGATATTGCTTACAAGTATAGCTTATCCATGATATTATTGTTTGTCAGAAAAGTAATTGAAAATATAATTCTAATTGTTTTAGAAGTGTTATGTTATTAACACACACATTTAATAGTTTCAGAATATT
The DNA here is from genome assembly GCF_020536995.1 of Dreissena polymorpha. Classification (NCBI taxonomy): domain Eukaryota; kingdom Metazoa; phylum Mollusca; class Bivalvia; order Myida; family Dreissenidae; genus Dreissena; species Dreissena polymorpha. The sequence goes on from NC_068357.1 coordinate 67,846,763, forward strand.
TCCATGATTTGATCAAGTGAAATACTAACAAACTCCTTAGATCATATAATGACTGTACCCTCCTGTTTCAGCGACTTGAGGCATCCCAAAGGAACCGGTTAATACAGGGCACTCAGTCGCTGAACCGGACCTCTGAGAGCATTGCAAGGTCACAGCAGATAGCCGCGGAGACTGACCAGGTCGGCGTGGAGATAATTGATGAGCTGGGCAGACAGAGGGAGGTCCTCACCAGGACTAAAGGGCGGGTAAGGAGATCACTTGGTGTGGGCTTTTACCTATACAGGGCACTTTGCCCTTTGCTTTTGCTGGGATGGGCTCTCACATTAATTGGGCACTGGAGGCTTTACTGCGTGTTTTTGGTCAAATCTGGCAACATTTCCAAAGTAAAAAAAAATAAATTTTACATTCCAACACTTTGTTCCTCTCCCTAGTCCCTATAAGTTTAACATTGGTAGTTTTAATATTTTTTATTATAAATTTTTATTTTAAATTAAAGTATTTGTATGCAAAAATAACCACACCAATTTCCCAATTTTTGTCTAAACAACACCATTTTTCCGCCACCCCCATTCCCAAAATGGTGAAAAAACACTGCTTTATTATGTTTTTCAAATCTATGGCAAAACTTTTAAAATGTATAACCTGTCTTGAGCATCGAGTGTACATAAAACACATGAAAAAAATATATATCAATAAAAACATACATTATGCATACACATGTATGTACATGCAGCCTTCACATCTAAAAATGTTCAGAAATGATTTTTTTAAAAGTAAAGCAAGTAAATGCAAATAAAATATTTCCCAAAATGTATGCAGAGAAAAAAACTACTTGAAAGAAACACCATATGTTAAATATTTTTAAAATTTATTTTAAGGCCAAGGTAGGATCATGCAGTATTTGTAATTTGACAAATTCAGGGTATGTATACCGTCTTGACTATATCTGTATTTGATGCTGCCTGCGTTGGTCTAGGCCAATGATACAATATCTCTCTTCTTCAGCTGTCATCATCAGAACACTCTTGGTAAAGTCTTGAAAAGCCCTTGTAAGCGTTTTCTTTTCAAGCCTTGATTTGATTCTTCTTCATTCAGGATTGAAGTGTTTAGTCATTCAATTGGGAACAAGTAAAGTTACGGGACACTTTTGCAGTAGCACGAAATGTATCAAAAGAAAGTAGCACTGTTGAATCTTTTATGGCAGAGATTTCAGTTCTTTACTTCAATAATTGACATACAAAGTTAATAATATGTTAAATAGAATGATTTTGAAAGGGTTCTAAATAAAAAATTATCAACAAACAATGGTTTATACTTGTGGCGCTAGAGTACTTTTACTCATAATTCAAATACATGTACTGCACTATGGTATGCACATGTAGTCATTAAGAATGTTAGGCTATAAATAGGTCAGGTTAAATCAAACTACTGTCAGCTGATTACTTCCCCTAACTGTTTATATTGAGATGTGCTTAAAAACAGCCAACTCTCTGTATGGATCTTAGTGGTTATTCTGAAATAATGATAGGCATTCCAAGCATGGGATAAGAACAAATAGTGGAGAATATACATTTTCCCTCTTTGTTAAAATCACATGCTTTATTACTCAACTTCACACGCCAAATCAATGTGCAAACAAATGCAACCTGATTAATTTCTAGCCCAAAAAATCAATATAACCATTCCAAAATCAATAAATCCATAATATTAACTTAAACTTAAAAATGTGATGTGTTGTGATTAATGCCGCTCTGTAGATAAACAATAGATCTATAAGATACAAACTTGAAAGTGTGTGTTCTTTGTTTTTGTTATAAATTCATTAATAATAATAAAATCATTCACTGTACTCTTTGAAAAATGAGAATGAGAAAAAAAAATAGGACCAGCCATGGCTGACAATTATGGGCTGAGTTTTACAAGAAATAGTGCAACAAATTAGGATAAAAAGTCAATACAAAGTTGTGTTTAAATCATAGTAATTTTTTATTTAATCAAGGCTGCACCAATTTCTTATAATATTCTATCAATATACCTCACACATTTTTCCATTTAATTTGTGTTGTTATTATTGAAAAAAAATACACACAATTACTGAACTTTTTTCTGTTGCACCATGCTTTTGTGTCAAGTCATAAATGGTGTTCAACTCACTTACATTATTAACTATGGAACGCACTTTGCTGTCAACCAGACTTTGGTATTGAATACAATGTGTTCTATGTTTGTTGTTAGTGATTATGACATTAAAGTGGATCACCATCATCAGCCACACATTTGTTTCCCATCATGATCAACAACAGCAATAACAACAAAAAACAACCACAACACAACCATCATGTTCTTTTATCATCGTCAATAACAACACTATACCACCAACACTGCAATTATCTCCATCGTCTTCATAAGGAAGATTTTTTCGTCTTTATAATATAATTTCGTCAGCATATTATTATTATTAGAAGTTATAGTATTTTCACCATTATTAGATTATTATAAATGATTTATTCATCAAAATCATGGGAGTATTAGTCACAAGTTTCAAAGCAAAAGTTTGTTAACCAGTATTACTGACATTTCCATATCAAAGTACATGGATATTGACCAATTATGCAATGTTGCTATCTGGTGATGAGTAAAATGCAGCTGATTATGCTGATGTTATGATAATTAAGGTGAAGCTGTGATATTAGGATGGTTCATTTGAGTATGATGATAATAATGATGATGGTGATTTTGATGATAAAGATGATGATGTTTAATAATGACAATGACGATGAACTGTTTAAATGACTAGGTACAATCAAATACAGTTTCACTATATATATGTTAACCCTTTCAGTGCAGGAACCGAATTTTGAAGGCCTTTGCAAACAATTTGGATCCAGATGAGAACGTGGCGTCTCATTAGGATCCAAACTGTTTGCTATTCTAATAGTATTCTTTGAAAAAAATCGAAGAAAATGCTATTTTTAAAAATTCAGCAGATTACATTTTAGCAGACGACAAATTTCCCAGCATGCAAAGGGTTAACATCATAAAGGCACTGCTGTTGTTATTTAATTTTTAAGACCAAAGTTGGGTTAACACCAAACTATGGTATTCCAGTCCCTCTTTTTACACAATAGCAAACTATTGCGGTGCCTTCAGTGTTTTGATTTTTATTATTTGCCTGGCTTTGTTTCTCTCAAACTTTCATATTCTGTGTGAGATGTTGATGTTGTCTTTCAGTTGTTCAATGCTCTGCATCTTCTCATTCACAGTTTTTAACACTATGTTTACTGAGTCTTTGATGTTTTCTTTTTCCTTATCTTTGCAACAAATCAGTCATATATTGCTGCATCTGCTATATTGGGAATAATGGCTTCAGCTCAATTATTTGTTTTAATTAAATGTTGTTTGATCATGTCCACTTTTAATTGCTGTTTCTCATCTTTTACATCTAACAGATTTACTCTTTATTGTTTAATTTCTCCTTCTAATTAGTTGTTTTCTGTCTGTTTCTGAAAAATTAAGCTCTCAAGCTTTTTATGCCCCCGGATTGAAAGATCGGGGGTAGATTGTTTTTAGCCTGTCTGTTATTGTATGTGTCTGTGTATGTCCCAAAACTTTAACCTTCTTCATAACTTTTGCAATATTGAACATAGCAACTAGATATTTGGCATGCATGTTTATCCCATTTTCACCGCGACATTGACGGTATAACACGTTGTGGAATATACTTGCTTGTATTCAACACTGTGGAATATACCTGTCGCGTGCACGGACTACTTTTTAAATGACGTCATGCGATATGCGCTAAAATTAGGTCGATATTGTTTGGTTCATTTATCGAATTTTAAGGACACCCATTAGAAGAAAATGTGCATATTTTGCAGAAAAAAATATATATGACACATTCACCAAAAAAATGTTGAAATAAAATAACAAATTACACGATTTTTGTTTTGTTAATTTTTTTATTTATATTTACTTTACCACTGAATGATTTTTCATAAGAAACAAAGTCGACAAAACTTAAGCTTCAAAATGATACGACCTTCAACCTTTAAATCTAGTCATATGTTATACTTTTTCGCCATCCGTTTAATGAATCAGTTGATTGATGGCGTCATAAAATGACATACTTATTGCGTCATTTTCCCCATTTTTTGACGATTTATTATAAACGCGACTTATTTCACATGTTTTCTACATGTACTGTATGTCGACATATCTGAATTGTCAATTGATCACATTTGACTAATTTCGTGTAATGTGCATTGTTTATAACCAAAGAATATAGATCTACTTTTGACATTTAACTTAAATATTAAGAATGTACAACAAGCCATACACATATCGCACAGTTCATGAATAATCTGCTATGTTTGCTTTCCTATTTAATTCACGTTAGGCATAGAGCTGTGTTAAGTATAAGATGGTAAAAATAGCACCACACTGGAATTGGGAACGTCCCATTTTGTACACGGGTATTTTTTACTCATTTATCTGTTGTGTACTGGAATGTTTTCCATTCTTTGTGTATTTATATATTAAATTATTTTTTCGTACAATAAGGGCATTTACCATAGATAAATAAAACATTGTGCAAGTTTAAACATAATTATGTTTGTATGCAGAAATCTGCAAATGCAACCGAGTTTACCAACGGCTATTATTAGATAAACTGCTCCGGTTCATTTGAACAGCAGTAATGTAGAGTACATGACGTAGCGTGTGACGAAGAAGAAAGTTTATCGCGTTCATAAACTCATTTGAATTTATAAAGTGATAGAATGGCATAAGGGTCTTTATAAAAGTATGCTAAAATAATTATTAAAGACCCTAGATGCAAAATCGTCAATTATTGAGTTAAATGGATAATAGATGGATTTTAAAGGATAATTAAAGGTAAGATACTAGTTCTTACGTGTTTTGATTTTTGTTTGTACTTGTGTCGTTCCCTGTTGTCGGGGAAATGATTTTAACATGGGCGCCATTGATGCATCGGATCACACACGGCATACCCATAACATTATATAAAAAACACGTTCTGCGCGTCCTTAAATTCGTCGTCCGAAGTCGGAAAACGTAACGTTATTGCCCTGTATATTTTGTCAAATAAAGTGTCAGTCGCTGCAATGGTCTGTTTACTCGTCAAAATTGTCAAGGTCGTCGATAGCTAAAGAAACTTCAGCGTACAGTTTATTTAGTATTGACAGAGCTGTACAAAGTCGCGCCAGTCAAAAATCATAAAAAGTTATGGTAGCCAGAACTAGGTCGTCGATGGTGTACATGTATGTTGACATCGACAGCATTTTGTCAGGAGCAATCGCCGCCATATTGGATTTTGATCATTTTCTTTCGAAAATAAAATGAATTATAGTAAAGTAAAATCAATCATCTTTTCGCGGTCGTATTAAAATTCGCATACTGCGTAAAATTGAATGTAGGCATATGATGATATTTTTACTTGTTTTACATTTTGTGTGTGAATTTTTTAAAGACTATTTTGCGTACCCTAACAAATACATGTATATCACTACGCATGGTTACATTTGTTAGATTTTAAGCGCTTTTATGACTGAATTAAAATTATTGTTAAGGTTATTAGATCTATTTATGTTAAATGTCACGTTGAAAAATCAAATGGGATAAATAGAATACTAGGATTAGCGTTGAATACAGAGAAGTTTATGTTGCTCGGCTCGAAATAGTATTCTCTATGTATCTCATGGAGCTGCTCATTTAGAGTGGTGAAAGGTCAAGGTCATCATTCAATGTCAAAGGTCAATTTTTTTTAATCAAAGCGGCGCATTAGGGGGCATTGTGTTTCTGACAAACACATCTCTTGTTTGATGTTATGAATGACTGATTGTAATATATAATATTTAATCTCATAATTTATTCTACATCATACTTTTCAGCCCGCTTTCATATTGCTTACTTTATCGTTTATTTCCTGCAATCTGTTCTACTCATTACATTCTTTCTGTCAACCACAGTATCACTCTGTTCAACTCTATAATGTTATTGTCTCATACCTTTTGTATTGTTTCTGTTACTTTCCTCTTTTTGTTGTACTATACTAATGTCAGCCTCACGTACGCTGCTTGAAATCACTGCTTTTCACTTACATTTAATTTCTTCTTTTTCCTTTGCACTTATCTTAAGATCGCAAACTGTTTTTAAAGTGTTCGCCATATTTTAATTTGGACACTGAAAACAGATTTTTATTGTTTATTGTGTAGATCAGTTTGATATCTTGATTTGAAAGAAGCATACCATTATTATCTTTTTTTATCCAATTATCTATTAAATAATCTCACTAAGTCACAGTTTTCAGACTTTAATGTGTATCATAGATATCAGATATCTTAAAGATTATCATTGATTCTTCAGCTTCAAGACACAGATGCAGAGCTTGGAAAAAGCAGAAAAATATTGAAGACCATGGCAATGAGGTTGGTATTTCATTAAAATTATTTTAATAAACTTTATATTGCAAGGAGTTCTGTACTGAAATCTAGAGTGTACCTTACCTCTGACAAGCATTTTAGCGGAATGCCATGCCATTTTCTGTACCGTAAAAAAGTGTTTAAGGGAAATGTTCAACTTCTACATATCACTGTTTTGATTACAGTTATGTAAAATTTCACACGTGTTTTGGTTTATTGTGTGAGGTAACTGACCAAGTTCCATAACTCAAGCATGAAATTTAGCTGTATTATGTGCCTTTTTTATGCCCCTGGATAGATAGATCGGGGGTATATTGTTTTTGTACTGTCATTCTGTCCAAAACTTTAACCTTGGTTAAAGTTTGATAACTTTTGCAATATTGAACTTACAAACTTGATATTTACCATGCATGTGTATCTCATGAAGCTGCTCATTTTGAGTGGTGAAAAGTCAAGGTCAAGGTCATCCTTCAAGGTCAAAGGTCAAATATCCTTGTATTTTTCTTTCCTAAAACTTTAACCTTTGTTAAAGTTTTATCATAACTTTTTGAATATTGAAAACAGCAACTTCATATTTGGCATGCATGTGTATCTCGTGGAGCTGCACATTTTGCGTGGTGAAAGGTCAAGGTCATCCTTCAAGGTCAAAGGTCAAAAATAAAAATAAAATAATTTTCATTTCTCCAATCAATCTCTTACTTACTTCTCGTGGAGCTGCACATATTGAGTGGTGAAAGGTCAAGGTCAACCTTCAAGGTCAAAGTTCAAAATATAAAAAACACATTTTCATAACTTGTTTAATATTGAACACGGCAACTTCATATTTGGCATGCATGTGTATCTCGTTGAGCTGCATATTTTGAGTGGTGAAAGGTCAAGGTCATCCTTCAAGGTCAAAGGTAAAAAAAAAAGCCGCACATAAGGGGGCATTGTGTTTCTGACAAACACATCTCTTGTTAACTTAGAAAATTTGTTAAGTTAATCATGCAATATCTCCATATTTTTGTTTATCCCCAAGGTATTCAACTTTACATGTGTTCTGGTCATTGGGTGAGGTCACTGATCAAGTTCACAAAACTATGAACTGCAACTGGGTATCATACAAGGTCACTAACCAGGTCCTCTGATAAATTTTACCAGAAATAAAGCAGAATTATGCCCCTTTTTTAACTCACCTGAGCACATCGTGCTCATGGTGAGCTTTTGTGATCGCCTTTTGTCCGTCGTGCATTATCGGTCGTGTATCGTGCACCGTCAACATTTGCCTTGTGAACACTCCAGAGGCCACATTTATTGAATGATCGTCATGAAACTTGGTCAGAACATTTGTCCCATTGATACCTCGACTGAGTTCGAAACTGGGTCATGCTGGGTCAAAATCTAGGTCACTAGGTAAAAAAAAAAGAAAAACCTTGTTAACACTGTAGAAGTCACATTTGATGCCCAATCTTCATGTAACTTTGTAAAAATGTTTGTCTAAATGATATGTTGGTTGAGTTAAAAAATGGTTCGGGTATGTTGAAAAACATGACTGCCAGGGGGCGGGGCAGTATTCCTTATATGGCTCTAGAGAAACCTTGTGAACACTCTAGAAGTCATAATTTTTGCCCAATCATCATGAAACTTGGTCAAAACATTGGTTTGATTGATATCTCGGACGAGTTCGAAAATGGTCATGAAGTTGTTATCATATCTTGATTAAGTTTACTAAATTAGTTTTAATAATATCATCTTCAAACATGGTGACAATCTTTATGAGCATAATATTTTTTGCTCATGGTGAACTTTTGTGATCACTTTGTGTCAATTGTCTGTCTTCCGTTGTGCATCATGAATATTTGCCTTGTTAACACTGTAGCGGCCACATTTATTGTCTGATCTTCATGAAACTTTTTCAGAAGATTTGTCCCAATGATATCTTGGATGAGTTAAAAAATGGTTCAGGTCTGTTGAAAAACATGGCAGCCAGGGGGCCATTTGTTGTTCATTCTTCATGAACATTGGTTAGAACATTTGTTCCATTGATATCTTGGGCTGCAAAAAACAGGTCATTTCTTTTTATCTCAGGTGAGCGACTTTGGGCCTTTCAAGCCCTCTTGTTTTAATATTCAGGTAAACCTTTGCCAGCAACACCTCCTGTCTCTAGCTGACATGTAGACTTAACATGGAGTACATTTTTGGCTAGTTGGGTCAAGGTCACTGTTGGTAACAATATATGTCAGTTTGCGTTTGAGTGACTACAGTTAGAATGAAGATACATGTATTTTGCTGAAATTAGATACATTTGTAACATGCTGATCTAGCAAAAGGATTGGATTTGGGACCCATGGGTTCAAGGGCACTGTTACTAAGATTTTTTGCTCAATAACTTAATTTTAAATGGAGGTATTTTTCTGTGCTTTTGTATGTAGGTTACTTATATGCGGATCTAGGTTGGGATCGATTTTAGGGTAAGTGAGATCACTGTTACAGGTAATATAGATGAACAGTTTTCACTCAATAAATTTAGTTTGGATAGAGATACTGTCCAGTAATTTCGTTTGTTGGTTGTGTACATGCAAACTTAGATTGGATTGTATTGTTTGCCAGTTGGTCAAGGTCACTCTTACTAAAAATAGAAATATAGTTTCTGCTCAGTAACTTTAGTCTGATGGGAGGTATGGCACTGTAATTTTCTGTTTGATAGCTTGTTTTGGTAAACATGTGAACATCACATTTCTTTGCATAGTAACACTTCTTGTTTTAATGTAGACACATTCATCTTTAAGTTTACTGTAACTTTGTAAATACTATGCATATTCATCTTCAAATACATCTTTGTGGTCATTATATTAGGAGGCTGACGGAAAATGTAAATGTTACCATACAATCTGAAGAATACTGGAGTGTCTTGGGGCAGTTCTTGTAGTTTGTGGTAACTTGTAAAAATTAAACGTAAATATATCCCACCCCCCACCCCACCCCCATAGCAGCATTATGAACTTGATAAACTTTACATCCTTGGACAAAAAACCTCAAAATTCAAAGGTAGGGTGATTGCTGTTCAAAGGTAGGGTGATTGCTGTTCAAAGGTAGGGTGATTGCTGTTCAAAGGTAGGGTGATTGCTGTTCAAAGGTAGGTGATTGCTGTTCAAAGGTAGGGTGATTGCTGTTCAAAGGTAGGGTGATTGCTGTTTTTGAAAGTGGTCAATTTAGCCAAAGTTTTGTAATACTTTTTATTTACCAATCGTTTTCTGCAATTTAATCTCCTATTTATTTCTATTCTTTTTCTTTTTCAGAATTATGACGAACAAAATGATTTTGATTGTGATTATACTTTTGGAACTTGGTATACTGGGACTCATAGTTTATTTGAGGTTCATCCGTAAAAAATAGTGGAACAGCGTACCAGCGTCTTGTGGATGTGATGATGTTATAAGTGAATTCTATGTAAATATGTGTGATGTACATGTAGAACAGCACATGATATATATGTGATAGAGAAAACTGAAGAACAAAGTAGTTGTGACAAAAACTATGAGTAACATTTACAGATAAATATAATTATTATTAACAACTGTGACAAGGGAAGTGTATGTTTATTTACTGCGTCCGATAGTGCAAACAGTACATCTCAGAACTGGTATTCACTACCAGCAGTAAGGCATTGGGGAGTGTGAACAGTTTTGCTGAACAGTGATTTTATCTACATATAATTACGATTAACTTTTACCATTAAGTGTTAATGAAGTGCAATATCATCAAAAAGCCACACATGTATATTCATGTGAAATATTCTGTGCAGTGAAGTCCTAATGTTAATGATAGAATATTAATGCTAATCAATGTTTTACAATTTTGTCTACATGTATTACATACGAAAGAGATACTTCTCACATAACTTGCTTGTGGGATAACCAAGTGTATGTTTTGGTACTGAGCCTGAACAATACTGAAACATTTAAATTTAGATATATGTTCAAGCATCTGGATTGAAATCCACTTGATTTTCATGGAAGTCTTATGGTTTAATTGATTGATTTTGGAAAGGAGAGTGATTTTGCCATAACCATGTGACTTTATGACTATTTCTACAACATGTGCAACAAAGATATTTTCGCCTGTGATTTCAATATAAACAAGATTCTTTTTTGGATAAATTGACATTAATTTTGAACATAAAAATATCCCATGTTTATTCATGATAGAATCGATTTAGTTTTGAATGTACAAACAGGCATTTCCTGTTATTCAACAATTAATTTGTGTGGATAACAACAGTTGAACTAAGTAAAAAGATCTTGCAGTGATTTATTAAGCAAACATTAACTGCATTTCTCCCTCTTGTGAAGTGCAGTTGTATTTATGTAATTTTTTTTAATTTATTTAGATCAATGTTGGCATGAACTGCCTACCCGTGGAAAAGCACAGTTTTTCTGTCTTAGGAAATGCTCTTAAATTGTGAAAAAGTGGGTGATACTATTTTTCAAACTATAAAACCCAGAGTTTTTGCCAACCATAATTAAGATGTATTCATTGTACAGATGCAAACAAATTGTATTTAACACAAAATATAAATATTTCAGTGATAATAAATTAGTTGTTGTTTACCACTTTCATTCAATACATGTATAAACTCTAAATATTTTTAAGATACCAGTACTGTTGTATAGGTTCATACATGGAACTGCTCCAATTCATTTTACTTGAACAAGCAAAGTTTGAAATGGGGTATAATGGAGTCACTCATTTGGTTTGTCGGTCCGTCAGTCATCTTAAAATATTTTAATTTTGTGGATAAAACCACTTCCACATTACTCAAGCTATTAAATTGAAACTTCAAATAATTCATCGCCAATAAGTGTAGATGTGCAAGACACTTTTAATGCCCATAATGATCCATGCATTCCAGAGTTATTTGCCATTGAACGTTGCTGACAAAGCCCCACAGGTTTTTCATCAGATTTGTGAAAAAGTTCTAGTTTCAAAATTTGTACAGAGTACATATTCACCAACCCATTCTTAGACTTATGAGAAAAGAAAAAAATAGACTTGGAATCAAGAAAAATGCGTTCAGTGTTTAAATATATACAGTCTTCCACTTGTGATTATGTCATAAACAAATTGTTTTACATGAAAGATAATGTAGATAGAGGTGTTTAATGCCAAGTTTGACTTAAAATTCAAATATATCAATTTAAAGAATATTCCTTATTCTTAGACTTAAGTCTAAGAATTGTTCTCTGCATATGGGCCCAGTTGTTGAGGAAAACACCCCCACATGTTCAAACTTCACAGAAGGGCAAAATAACTAGTTAACTGAGTTGATTAATTGGATTTGAGACCAAACAAAGATTTCATATTTTAATATTTTTATTTTCATTTATCAAAGGAAGAAATTATAAAAACAATCAAGCTAAAACTGTAAGTTATTGTTTGGCAAAACCACATACCACAGCCTTAGTATTTACTCAAATTTAAACAACAAATACACTACAACTTTAAGTAATCACTTACTTAAGACTTTTAGACACTGAACTGTTTACAGCATTTGTTTGATGTTTCCAAAACCATTTTTGAACTTGGCCAAGTTATTATGCAAACAAATTGTTAGAGTTTATGAATTGTTGTCACTATATACACGTGAGAGAAACATTTAAGTACCCACCACCACCTCCCTGGCAGGACCAGTTTTGACCACTGCATTATTTCAACAAATTTTGCAGTGCAATATGCAGGAAGCACACCTGCAAAAACAAGATAACCCCAGGGAGTGGGAACTTTTAAACCTATGGACATGATTTGAACAAACTTGCGAGAGGACCACTGTACGATGTTATATGCCAAATATTACACCTCTGGGCCTTGTCATGTTACAAGAGGTTTAAATCATTTTCTTATATAAATCTATATAAAACAAGTGACCCTGGGGCTTGACCAATTTGTACCCTTGAGCCATGACTGGAGCAACTTTAGAAGAGGACAATCTTGTTACCAAATATTAAAATATTATTAAGATATGATTTCATTTTCTTTTCTTTTTTTTTTAAATCTATTTTTAGCTCTGATGGCCTACAATTTTTTAATGAAAAATCTTTAGTTCATTTCCATTAATGTTCAGAAAACGCAGCAAACTTTGCTGGAATAAAAAAGTTTGATATGTACAATTACATGATTTTACTGTACCGGTATCCCCTTTAAAAGACTGCAAAGGAAAAACTAAACTCCAATGCCATGAAACATGGACAAACACAATTGGAAATTTACCAGTACCCATAATCATTTATATCTACAATGTATGTATACTGCTTTCAAGCACTGCAACCTGTTTACTTCATTTCAAATTTCAATAACAAAGGAAATATTTACTCTGTCCATTACAATGAAAACTACACTATATAATTGGACATACAATTGTTATTGCTACATAGAACAATTGTTTTCCTAATAATTACAAACAATTGCTACAAAGACAAATTTGTACTTGGTCTATGATAGGGAAATATATTGGAATGGAATTCGAGGTTTCTTTAAAAAGCTCTATGATATAGTGACTTATAATGGAGAATTTAGGTTGAGGTCAATAAATAATGTGCATCCACCAATATGACAGAAAGATGAAGATTATAAAATAGTAATATGTAACTTAATTTTTAAAGTAGTGTCACATGAAGATTAGAGATGCCCCTGATATTTTTAAGAACAAGACACTATAATAAATACATGTAGTGTTTCTAAACTGGATTACAATGTAATATTTACATGTACACTAACTAGCATGACCAAAACTTTCACTATAATGTTACACACTGTGATAGAAAGAAACGAAAGGTGATGCTTAAATCATGCTTTCAACTTGAGAAATAAAATTTCAACTTGTTGATTCCAATAGGCAGAGGATATTTAAGAAGAATTATGAGCACAATAGACCTATACACCATATTAAAAATAAAAGCTGACAATACACACATTGCAAAAGAGGATTTTGAATCGTATCTGCAGTTCTTGACAATAAAACTTAATTATGTTTTCCATTTTCTGCATCATGTAACAATTTTGATTTCTACTTGCTGGTAACATCATTTGTAAACAAATCAATAAAGGCAAAAAGTTGAGAAACAAACATTCAAGAGGTTTTCTCAAACAAAAGAAAAACATGCAAATCAAACAACAAAAAACAGCACAACATTATAATAACAACAAAATTGATGACTAACAGGTAAAAGAAAAAACAATCAAATGGTAAAATGAACTTAAGTGTTATTATTGCACTTTAATCACATGTTATGTCTCATAACATTTTGTATATTTCCACATACTTAAATTAGATACTGCCGGGTATGAACAAACACTTAACAAAATTCTTTAAAAAGAAATGAGGCAAGCTGTGGGAAAACTCTGCTTAACCCTTTCAGTGCGGGAACCGAATTTTAAAGGCCTTTGCAACAGTTTGGATCCAGATGAGACGCCACAGAACGTGGCGTCTCATCAGGATCCAAACTGTTTGCTATTCTGATAGTATTCTTTGAAAAAAATTCGAAGAAAATGCTAATTTTAGAAATTCAGCAGACGACATTTGAGCAGACGACAAATTTCCCAGCATGCAAAGGGTTAATAATTGTTAAGTGTTGTCTATGATTAGCCTGTACCTAGATTTTTGTTTCCATCAGACCTCTTCTAAACCAAACATTGCATAAGAGCAGAAAGTGTTGTTCCTGATAAGCCTGCGTGGGCTACCTTAGCACAGGCTTCTGCGTGGGCTACTTTAGCACAGGCTTCTGCATGGGCTACCTTAGCACAGGCTTCTGCATGGGGTACCTTAGCACAGGCTTCTGCGTGGGCTACCTTAGCACAGGCTTCTGCATGGGCTACCTTAGCACAGGCTTCTGCGTGGGCTACCTTAGCACAGGCTTCTGCGTGGGCTACCTTAGCACAGGCTTCTGCGTGGGCTACCTTAGCACAGGCTTCTGCGTGGGCTACCTTAGCACAGGCTTCTGCGTGGGCTACCTTAGCACAGGCTTCTGCGTGGGCTACCTTAGCACAGGCTTCTGCATGGGCTACCTTAGCACAGGCTTCTGCGTGGGCTACCTTAGCACAGGCTTCTGCATGGGCTACCTTAGCACAGGCTTCTGCGTGGGCTACCTTAGCACAGGCTTCTGCGTGGGCTACCTTAGCACAGGCTTCTGCGTGAGCTACCTTAGCACAGGCTTCTGCGTGGGCTACCTTAGCACAGGCTTCTGCGTGGGCTACCTTAGCACAGGCTTCTGCGTGGGCTACCTTAGCACAGGCTTCTGCATGGGCTACCTTAGCACAGGCTTCTGCGTGGGCTACCTTAGCACAGGCTTCTGCGTGGGCTACCTTAGCACAGGCTTCTGCGTGGGCTACCTTAGCACAGGCTTCTGCATGGGCTACCTTAGCACAGGCTTCTGCGTGGGCTACCTTAGCACAGGCTTCTGCGTGGGCTACCTTAGCACAGGCTTCTGCGTGGGCTACCTTAGCACAGGCTTCTGCGTGGGCTACCTTAGCACAGGCTTCTGCATGGGCTACCTTAGCACAGGCTTACCTGAGACAATGCTTTACTCACATGCATACAACCCAGTTTTTCCCAGAGCTCAATTGTTTATGGCACTTGTCTACCAGCATCGTTCATTAGGGGAAGTTTCGGGAAAACAAATTTTGCTTTTGAAAACCAAATAAGTTTACACGATGCATTCTGCATAATTAAGCATTTAAAGGAGATTATTAAAAAGTTCACATAGTTCAAAACACATTACATTAATACATTTAAATATACATAACTGCATGCATCTACCATGGCCTTGTTAAATGCCAACATTTCAGTACAAAACAAATATAACTGTACACAATTTATTTAACAAAATCACACTCTGAAAACGTATTTTCCCCACTGGCCTTGCTTCATACCATTACAATTTTTGTTTATTTTCGTAATGCCTCCATTCCATCAAAACTACTACCATTGTAGCAAAGTTAATAATTTGCAGTACAAACAAGATTGAGCAAATACATGTATCAAGAAATTTCAAACTGCTTATTGGGTTGTTTATTTGATTCTAAAATTCCGCTTATAACAGTATATCACAAACTTATCAGATTAAAAATTGTTCAACTAAAATCTTATCGTAAGTATATGAAGTAACTTAGAATCAAGTTTTTATGCCATGTTTGACATTTTATAAAGAATTGCAGAATTAAGCACTGTTGAGGCCCTTAAAAAGCGAAACTTTTAGGACCCAGGCCCCTCATAGGCCTAGTGCCTACTTTAACGCCAGTGCCAAGTCGATTCGCCTCGTTTAAATAAGCATTCCAGTGCCTAGGCTGGCAAGACATAAAATGTGAAAATGTCCTTTTATGGATATAAAATGTCATTATAATACCGCATTCATCAGGGACATGACCCAGAATGAAAGAGCACTGTGTGGAATTCTACTACAGTTTGAGCCCTCTAATGAACATCTCGAAAACCAAAACTAGCACACAAAAAACAATGCCATTGTGGAAATGATAAATTATTGTCTCTTGGTAAGACATGTCAAGCCTTTAGTCAGAACATAAAATTAATATAAAATAATTGGCTTTGTCAAGTCATTAGGTAAGGCTTAGTAAGAAAACAAAATATTTTGTCACTGTCTCATGGGGCCCCTAAAAAGTCGCGGGGCCCACAGGGTTCGACATTTTTTTTTACAGCAAAACCGTCGGACTAGCTCCTCTTAAAATGTACTAGCCCGAACCTGATGTCTAGTAGACCATAAATAACATAGCAAATGAACACAATTGTGTCATGTAACTGTTTAATCAGGATTTATCAGTAAATAATCAGTGAACACCAGATTTTTTTATGCATAGAGTAAAACAATAAAATAACCCTTTTTTTTGCTTTTCTTCGTCAAATTCAAGCCATGGGAACTGACTCGATTTTCCATCTAGGATAAAATTGACGTTTTCGTGTTTCTTCATATTTACGTTTCGTGTCAGTTAAGCGTCGGATTCTTTTTTATTAACTGATTTGTTGGACAAAAATACGAACTTGAACAAAGCCATTCTTTAAATTACATTATCTTGTCTGCTACGCAAAAATGTTTACATTGACGATACCGATTTTCGATAGAAGTCGTAAAATCATGCTCTTCAGTTTTACGACACTGCAGAAAATCATTAATATTCAGGACATCTTGACCAATTGAAACAAGCAATTTCTGCAGGAAGCTCTCCTTTGCGTCTAAAAATAGCGATGAATCATGTGAATGCTCCGCGTTTATTTAAATATACTAGTTTTGTTTTAATGTAAATAACGGATACTAGAGTAATTTTACACATTAAAAGTAAAGGTTTTCACAGCAGTTATTTATAGTTATATGAATCAGTATAGATTTTTTTTTAATTTATGTATGACCAGTCGGACAAGCTAGCCCGCAGTTTTACTAGCCCGACCACCGATATTACTAGACAATGTCTGTCGGACGTGCCTTAGTGTCGAACCCTGGGCCCATAGGCAGTTGCCTACTCTGCCTAATGGGTAATCAGGGGGAACTGCTATAAAGCAGAGAAAGTTTTATCAAAATAATGTCTTCATTACCAAATTGCAAAAGAAATAACAAGCTTTAAAAAGGCTTCAATAAAAAGGACTTTCAAATACAAACTAGTGTGTCACTAAAAAAGCAACTAACTCTGTAGGAGATAGTAACACACTAACAAGATTTCAAAGCATTAAACAAGTCTCCTAACACTCTTTTAACAATGGGTTTGGCAACTTTCATTTACATTGCAGCATAAAGACTCATTGTTAAACAATCAAATAACAATAGCAATACCACCTTTTAAAACTAAAACAATAGGTATGTTTTAAAATTCTTCATTTTGTCTACAATTTCATTTAAAAATCAGAGCTCCAGATAAGGGTCGTATTTTTGTAATTACGAATTATTTTCAAGTCCGTTACGTTTTTATTTTAAAATCTTGTCGTACCATTAAGAATTACAAAATCAAGTTACGAATATTATTTTTACATCGGTTCGTATCGATTTTTATTGAGTTCTTATATAGAATGGTTAACGGGTTTGTTTAACAAAGCGCATTTTTTCAAATAAAAGCGGCGTATACAGTCTATCTGTTAAACAAGGGACAAAATTGTCACAAAACCAGGTTTTCATTGTGAAAAAAAATCTGATAAAGGGAGACAACTCAAACTGAACTTTTGAAATGAACAAAGAAAATTAACCCCCTTTGTAAGTTTGTTTTAAAATAAATCTATTTTTAGTCGTGGCGACCTTGACATTGGAGATATGCACATGAATTATTTTTTTTTGACCTTTGACCATGAAGGATGACCTTGACCTTTCACCACTAAAAATGTGCAGCTTCATAAGATACACATGCATGGCAAATATCAAGTTGCTATCTTCAATATTGCAAAAGTTATGAGCAACGTTAAAGTTTTCGGACGGACACACGGACGGACGGACGGACGGTCAAAATTTGTGTGCGTATGGAAAGGCGTTGTCCATATACACATGCATACCAAATATGAAGGTTATATCTCAAGGGACATAGAAGTTAAGAGCATTTTTCAAAACCTAAACGCAGATTTTGAAACCTAAACGCAGACCCCTACTTCAAGGTCAAGGTCACAGGGGTCAAAATTGTTGTGCGTATGGAAAGGCCTTGTCCATATACACATGCATACCAAATATGAAGGTTATATCTCAAGGGACATTTATGGCCATTTTTGACCTTTGAACTCAAAGTGTGACCTTGACCTTGGAGATATCGACGTAATTATTTCGCGCGACACACCGTCCAATGATGGTGAACAAATGTGCCAAATGATTTTTAAATCTGACAATGAACGACATAGTTATGGCTCGGACAAGCTCATTTATGGCCATTTTTGACCTTTGAACTCAAAGTGTGACCTTGACCTTGGAGATATCGACGTAATTATTTCGCGCGACACACCGTCCAATGATGGTGAACAAATCTGCCAAATGATTTTAAAATCTGACAATGAACGACATAGTTATGGCCCGGACAAGCTTGTTCCGCCCGCCCGCCAGCCCGCCAGCCAGCCAGCCAGCCTGCCCGCATTCGCCAATCTAATAACCAGTTTTTTCCTTCGGAAAACCTGGTTAAAAACATTGGCGGCGCACAGAGAGCGTCCTAAAAAACTGCAAAGCGTCCAAAAACACGCTTTCAACATAGAGTTCGCAAAGTGAGCCGAAGTTAAATGTTTAGAAAGACATTATAGAAAAGATCTTATACGATGTTGTATGTTCAGTTGCCGACACAGTCGGAAAAGCTAAACAAAAACGCGACACAACGGGTCCAAACTTAAACACAAAAAAACAACAATGAACGAGTAGAAGGGACAAGTCCCGTGGCTAATCGGTGAAAAGATTGAAGGGGAGACCCGTTTTAAATGTGAAATATTTAAAAATTCATCTAAAGCATGCTTAGCACAGTTTGGGCATATGAAGGTATTGGAAAAATAAAATTGTATAATACTGAAAAAGGTCTGTTGAACTCGTATAAATAAAGTTGCTAGTATGTTTATTTTGATTTTTGTTGCATGAAAAAAAACATCTTTATTTATTATTAGGTCATTTAGAAAATAATAATTATTTTCCAAAACTTAGGAGTAACGTTAAGAATAAAATTTCAGAGTTAAGAATTCTTTTTGAAAATCTGGTAGTAATTTAAGAATTTCACAAAACCTTATCTGGAGTTCTGAAAATGCATACTTTTTATTTAAAAAAAAGCTAAATTACTATTACACAAAGTAATATTATTAAAATTGAAAGAATCGACTTGTTGAGAAAGTCATATTTTTAAATTGTAGGCACCTAAAGTTTGTGACATGTCAATTTTAATACATAAAAACAAAAATTGTTAAACTAACAATACATCTTTAACTATCTTCTTTCTTAGTAATGTCATTCTTTATTTTCTTTTTATCATTATAAAAACAGTATGTTGAAAAATAAAATGTAAAAGATCAATATTCAGACTTTTTCTCTTCATGAGTGTAATTTAACAATATATGTGCACTTTAAATAACTGTGCTAACAAGGTTCATATCACATTATTGTAACAAGTAAACAATTAACATTCACAGCTTTCATTGTCTATTTAGACTGTGCACTTTCACAATAAGAAACGAAACTTTATTAACAAATACTTCGTACAAACTAAAAAGATCCCATCCCAGTGCTGATCTTTTCTCATGCATTGCAATTTTTTTTGGGAAACCAATAAATAAATGCAAACTGCAAGACAAAAACAAACATCCATTTATTAATCTTAAACTATAAAAACCATATTTCATATCTTAATCTTAAACTATAAAAACCATATTTCATATCTTATCCTTTTTCTTCTCACAGTTCTTACAGACCCGCACTGGATAGTCCCAGCCCCGGAGTGGTACGGGTCGCTGACTCGGAGAGCACCCGGAGCACACTCCCTGCCCACACGCCCGACAGTGGTGGATGGGCAGCTTCAGTGAGAACGTCTCGGCACACACACAGCATTTCGTTATCTGGTCATCTGGCACCCAATATGCAGGCCGGGCAGAATCTTTCAACATACCTTAAATAAGAACGAAATTTCCTATTATTTCTACAATTAAACAGGTTATTAATTTGTTTCTAGCGTCATTGCTTGGCCCAGTATTAGAGGACAGCAGAATCTTTTTACATACCTGAATCTTATGAAACTTACTTAAAGTATGTCTATTACGTAAGTTTTATTAAATTCTTAACATAATTGCTGGGCCCAATAGTCAAGCAGGACAGAATTGTTCAACATACCGTAAATAAACGCCTAATGAGTATACAGGAACTAAATCCATAATATAGTTTTTCACAGTTTTTATTCTGATGACAGTCTAAAATATATATATATATTTAGTGCTTTCTATACCAATAACTGTATATGGCACAAAAATGTTTGTCCAAAAATGAATACATATAACATGAACCTACCAGCTCCTAAAAAAACGTATAACATGCACATAAAACAAACTGACAAATGTAACTACATGAGCACCGTCGTCTCTCATCACTTTAAAAAATGTATCTACTGGGTTATGCTAAGCTTTACTCAAGACCACTTACCTAAGGGGTAGCTGATAGCTGTAGAGACAATGTCGATAGCAGAGGTCAGTGATTCCCCCACCTTCCTTGCTGTAACCTGAGTATCACTGCCAGTGCTCGAGTTGGAATCTAAATTGGTAATAAAGAAAACTGTATAAGTATGCTGTAACTACAGTTCTCTGTTTGTACCAGGTCAAGAAACAGATGTATTCACCTGTGGACATTTGTCGTCACTAGTCTGAAAATCTCAAAAAAAATTGGCTCATTTTTCCTCAAATATTTCATGGCTAATGAAGACTATGCTTAAAAGACTTAATCACAAGTGTTTGGCTGATAAATTGCATGACTTAAACCTGTTATAACAAAATGTCAACACACTGGTATGACTTTTAACCCTACACCATTTTTGCATCACCCTGTACCTTTTGTTATCCTTGATCTTTCCTAGGTGTGTCCAAACATTCAGTAGTATCAAACTTATAAAATGTAAGCGGTTCGGTGATAGCATATGAATTCTTATAAATTCTTTCCATTTTTTGCAAACCATCTCCCTATTTTAAAACATTAATGAAACCCTCAACACATTAGATCAAGCCTACCCGTCATGTTGACATGGAAGCAGCTGTCACACACGCGGACTGGCATTGTCCAACCTCGATCTGGGACCGGCCTTTTCTTTGAGGAACACATGTCGCAAAATCCCTGGCCACAGGAACGACAGTGGTGCTTTTGCTCGTCCAACAGCCTTGCCTCACATTTGTAGCATTTCTGTCAAAGTTTTTTAAATGTAATGTTGTATGTGTTGTCCTGTATTTTATAGGCTATTGTTTGTTTGCCTTTTGAAACAGACTAGCAGGTGTCAACGAATATTTTTCTCCTTATCGTGCTTCTGTAATTTCATTAATCCTGTATATTTAAAATGTAATATTAGAACTTAATTATTTGGGGGGGGGGGGGGTGGGAAAGATTCTGAAAGCACAAACCATGTTTCATACTGGTCCTAGTTTTGTAAGTAAAGCTTCCATGAGAAAAATGTAGATTGGAACAGTTTGAATTATAAACAAAAAAAGCTTGGATTATTAACACATTCCTACCATTCAATAAAAGACAGATGATCTGAACAGAATTTCGTAACATAAATAGTCTTAGGAGTTATGGACCTTGTCATTATATAACATGAATAACCTTCAATCTGGAGTTTAAAATTCTATTGTTGCCATCAGAGCTATAGATAAAAGGGTCCATGTATACATTGCCTTTATTATACTGCTAATACCCTGGATGGCATAAGTGTGGTAAAACCAATATCATTTTTATCATTTAATCAATGCAAGCTTTACAACCATTGTATAAGGTTGCAGTGGCATAGTAGATATCATATGGTGTCCAGCTAACAATCAGAAGATCCCGGTCCCAGCCCCTCTCAGGGACAGTTCTTAGGGTCTACTCCTTAGACCTGATGTACTGCTTTTTCACAGCAATAGAAATTGAAAGTGTAATAAATCAAAGGCTTTAATACAATTGAGCTTAACTCTTTCAGTGCGGGAACCGAATTTTGAATGCCTGTGCAAACAGTTTGGATCCAGATGAGACGCCACAAAACGTGGCGTCTCATCAGGATCCAAACTGTTTGCTTTTCTGAAAGTATTCTTTGAAAAAATCGAAGAAAATGCTAATTTTAGAAATTAAGCAGACAACATTTTAGCAGACGACAAATTTTCCAGCATGCAAAGGGTTTAAAATAACAAGGTTTCACCTGAAGTAAAAAAAAAAGTCGCCATGGTGTAGTGGATATGGTGTCTGCCCTGCCTACAGATGGTCACAGGTTCGATCCATACTGTGAAAGCACTATTCAGATCTTCACCAAAGACTCTGGTTCAACCAATGAAATCGACTAGAGAGGGTTTGAATAAGCCTAAGGCTTTGATGCAACTGAGCGCAAAAAATGTTTTCAACCAAACCAGTGTATACCTCACCTTTATTTTGGAGTTAGGGACCCAGTACGAGGGCGCGATCTGGTCAGCCACCCAGTCACTGACAACCTTGGTGGGTACGGCGCTGACACTACCGATGCTACCAGCCACATAACTGAGCCCGTCTATCACCTTCCACGCTGCATTGTGTGTACCAATATGGAACTTCTCTCCCTGGTCAGCACACAATACGGTGAATATACCAATGGAATGATATTTTTTCTTATTTATACCAAACAAGAGGGCCTGAAAGGCCCAAAGTCGCTCACCTGAGATAAAAAGAAATGACCTGTTCTTTGCAGCCCAAGATATCAATGGAACAAATGTTCTAACCAAGTATCATGAAGAATGAACAACAAATGGCCCCTTGGCGGCCATGTTTTTTTAACAGACCTGAACTTTTTTTTTTACTCTTTCAAGATATGTCCAAATTTCATGAAGATTGGGAAAAAATGTGTCTTCTAGACTGTTCACATGTTGTCATTATATACATATAAAGAAAACTGCCCCACTCCCTGGCGGCCATGTTTTTTCACTGATCAGGACCATTATCAAACTCGTTCGAGACATCCACATAACTAATGTTTTGACAAAATTTTATGATGATAAGGAAAAACATGTGACTTCTAGAGTGTTAACAAGCTTTTTTACTATATAAATATAAGGAAAAAGACCCCCCTGGCAGCCATTTTTTTTTACCGATCCAAACCATTATCGAACCCAACTGTCCTATCCAGGTATGGTAGTGCGGTCTACTTCGCTTACGCAAATGAACCGGTCACAGGACGGTTACAGTTATGTAACTTTGTGAGCACTTATGTAATGCGGAAATATTTATTTGACAAACTCTTATTTGCGGTCAGGATGACTATACTGACTGGTTGTAATTCAATTAACTAAAGGTGTTCAGTCAGGGACGCCTAAATACACTCAAAGAATTTATTTATAAGTGAAAACCAAGGCAGCTTTAACAAAAATAACTTATTTTTATTCCAAGAACTCGGAAAATGAAGAACAATGACAGAAAATTAAGAACAGGTACAAGCCAAGTCTACGGAATCTAAGTATCGTTACAAAAATGAACAACATACAGTAAATACCTTAATGAATGTAAAAAAAAGTTCAAAATCTGTCAAAAAAACTGATATAAATATAAGTTACTGTAAGTCTAGAAAGTGCTTCAAAAATCTAGTTTACAAAATAGGTCTAATTTAATCTAAAGAACAATATTTATGGAGATTAGGAAACTTCAGTGAATCAAATGTAAAAATAAGAAAAATTTACTAAAGTTATTGAAAAAGAATAGAGTCTTTCTAATTTAGAAAATGCTAAATAAAAATAATCTAAATAATAAGAATAATTTAGAAAATAATGCCAAAATGTCTTGATGCTGGTGTTAAAAATAATTTAGAGTTTAATTATTTCAAAATTCCAACCTTTTTCAAGAGCTGTTAACTTTTCAAGAAAGCATCAAGAGGTGTTTTAATCAGCCAAAACAGCTTATTTTATACAGTTCAGAAGAGATCAATGGCAGAGTAGTCAATTTTTCCTCAGAACAGTGCATTTATCAATGATTAACATCTTCCCAAATTCCAGAGCAGAACTAAAAATAGATTACTGAACCAGGTTAAACAAGGGAGATAAATACTGCATAAATACTGCAAAATCATGTACATGTTGTCGTTCTTTCAGTTATCTATTAGTTGAAAGGCTTATCCAAAGACCTATAGATTACACAGATTGGAAACTTCGCGCCTTATCGGGCTATCTCGCGGCGGGGTCACGTGGTCGAGAAACTGATAAGAACACTTAGGATCAGCAGACGATTTATTCCATAAATCAGTCGGAGGGGTCCGGAGATTACCGGTGTATCACGATTGCGATAAGATAGCGACTCGTAAGGAGCAACGGCTACGATAATCGAGCAAAGTTATGCGAAAATGTTACGGCGCTATAGAAAGGCGGCTGTAACTTGGTCAATATTGATCCGATTTTTAGAAAATATAGTTTCTTAGAAACATGAGTAATTATGCTTATATAAAATCTCGATTTTATTTACCTACAATAAGAATTTATAATGCCGCGATTGTTGAAGGAATAGCGCTATAAGAATTTCCAAATCGCGGCGAGAATGCAGTTGAATATTTTATTTGAAAGGTTTTTTCTGATAAAATATTCTTGTAAACATTTTTTTTTTCAAACATTTGAAACCTTATTAATACTATTGTTTCAAAACGGATAGATAAATGTGAACGCATAGATCTAGTCCTCTGATAAAAACAACATTAAAGTATAATAAATGCTATGATCGTGCGATCCAAAAACGATTTCGGTTAGACTTATTTCAACATTGATTCTGTAGATTTTTTTCATTTTTTTTAATTCTCTATTTTTTATTTAGATCTTATTCATGAGTTATAGGTTATTAAAGTTTTGTGTGTAATCCAGTTTTTTTCTATTGGTAATTAATAAAAGCTTTAAGTGTCATGGACTAGATTTCACGAAAAGAAAAAAACAAACATTTCATGAGCGTGTTAATTGTCGGATCAATTAGCGAACTGAAGATGTTTTGTTTGTTTTTTCTTTTAATCTTGAGAATTTTAAAAGAAGGGATCCTTACTCTAAATATCAGTTTGCGTTGTTGATTGATTTTAATTTTGTGATCATCGGCTGCGGCCGGCGAATTCATTCTTTATATATCATTGTGATAACCAATTAAGATAAGTCTTTGTTGTGAATGTTTATGATTTTAATATACTTGTTTGTAATAGTTCGTTATAAACACGGCGAAACGCTGTATAAAACTGAACTGATTAAATAAAAGATTATTGTTTGTGCTTTTAATAGTTATCTCACAGCTATCTGTTATAATATGTTTGTATATTAACTTGCATGTGTAACATCGACAGGAAAACTGGTAATACTAAAAGAAGAAGATATGTAATGCGAATTAAAATCCATACTTTCATCTATTTTTTTTATTCATACCAAAATAAACATATTACCCAGAATAAAAATCTTATTTCTTCAATGTGAAGTGAAAAATGACAAAGTTTTTCACAATGAGCCAAAGAACGTTTGACGACAGGTGTGTACAATAGGGTAAAATAGCTTAAAATTGTACCAACTTTGTACAAGGCCAAAATCCTTTAAAATGAACATTTTCCTCAAGTTTAGTTAATTCATACCTAGATTAACATATCACCAAGCATAAAAACCTGACTTAATCTATTTGGGATGACAAGAGTTCCGCGGTCGGAGATGACCGCATTGAAGCCGGATTTTTTATTTAAATGACAGGAAAGTACCTTTCGTGTTTTTGTCAATGCAATACTTAAATTACTGAAATATTGTTCAAAGGTCAAAATGAAATGTAAGTACTTTTCAAGGCATGAGCAAACCTTGTGTTATGTTTTGAATGCATGCATATACATGAACAACAATAACATTTAAGGTCACAAATATGAACTTGAATTGACAATTAGGAAAGTTTGATCTCAATTTTTTTATTAGCAAATTAGTAACATATTGTTTGAAGTTTCCATCAATTTCATTATTAAATGTAAGAAAATAAACGTGGTGATCTTCTAGTACTGGCCAACCTTTATGTCAAGTTTGAAGACTCTAGGTACAAGCATACCAAAGTTATAACATGGAATAAGAACTTTAACATTTTTACCTACCAAAGTTATAAGAACTTTAACATTTTTACATTCAAGGTCACAGTGACCTTGACCTTAGAATGAATGACCTTGAAATGACCAGTGGTCATCTAAGTGTGCTTGCAAACCTTCATGTCAAGTTTGAAGACTCTATGTCCAAGCATACCAAAGTTATAACAATTTTAACATTTTAACATTTAAGGTCACAGTGACCTTGACCTTCAAATGAATGACATTGAAATGACCAGTGGTCATCTTCTAGTACTGGCCAATCTTTATTTCAAGTTTGAAGACTCTAGGTACAAGCATACCAAAGTTATAACATGAAATAAGAACTTTAACATTTTTACATTCAAGGTCACAGTGACCTTGACCATCAAATGAATGACCTTGAAATGTCCAGTGGTTACTTACTAGTTCTGGCCAACCTTCATGTCAAGTTTCAAGACTCTAGGTCCAAGCATACCAAAGTTATAACAACTTTAACATTTTTACATTCAAGGTCACAGTGACCTTGACCTTCAAATGAATGACCTTGAAATGTCCAGTGGTTACTTACTAGTTCTGGCCAACCTTCATGTCAAGTTTCAAGACTCTAGGTCCAAGCATACCAAAGTTATAACAACTTTAACATTTTTATATTGAAGGTCACAGTGACCTTCACCTTCAAATGAATGACCTTGAAATGACCAGTGGTCATCTGTTAATCCTGGCCAACCTTCATGTCAAGTTTGAAGACTCTAGGTCCAAGCATACCAAAGTTATACCATGAAATAAGAACTTTAACATTTTTACATTCAAGGTCACAGTGACCTTGACCTTCAAATGAATGACCTTGAAATGACCAGTGGTTACTAACTAGTTATGGCCAACCTTCATGTCAAGTTTCAAGACTCTAGGTCCAAGCATACCAAAGTTATAACAACTTTAACATTTTTTATATTGAAGGTCACAGTGACCTTGACCTTCAAATGAATGACCTTGAAATGACCAGTGTACATCTGTTAATCCTGGCCAACCTTCATGTCAAGTTTGAAGACTCTAGGTCCAAGCATACCAAAGTAATACCATGAAATAAGAACTTTAACATTTTCAAGCACGCCGCCACCCCGCCCGCCCGCCCGACAACATCAATCTATAAGCCGAGATTTTTTCGAAAAAAATCCGGCTAAAAAATGAAAAAGTTTATCCAAAAGAACCAAAACACGTTTGACAGCAATTGTGTACAACAGAAGAAAAGAGCTTAAAATTGTACCGACATTGTATAAGGCCAAATCCTTTAAATTGAATATTTTCTTCTAGGTTTTTTAAATCTTTACTTAGATTAACATCTCGCCTAGCATAATCATCTTACATCAACGATATGGGATGAGAAAAAGAAAAGTTTTTCAAAAAGAAACAAACCACTTTGGCGACAGGTGTGAAAAATGATTGAATGAAATAACAGTATAAAATTGTACAACGGCATAATCCTTTAAAATGCCTTATTTTCGTCTACTTTTTATCAATCATACCTAGATTAACATCTCACCTAACTTAACAGTCTTACTTTATCAATCTTTGATGAGAAATGAAGAAGTTTAAAAAAAAATCTTTGGGCCATTCAATTTTTCAGAAATTATCGAAAATGAACGAATCCAGTGTTCTCTTTCAAATTCCGATAAATTAATAATAAATTAGAATAATAACTACCAAAACCTAAAGCATTATAAACAAAGAAAATAAAAACTCATTTTTATTTACACAAAAAAATATTCAATATGTCAAATATTAACGATTAATTACGAAGAACAATTGATTGCTTTATAACAAAATGGCCGACAGTAGCTGGAACAGGGAAGAATTTACAGGTACACCGGCATTTCCAAAATCAATGTCACGTGACTCGCGTCCGCCGTTAGATTTTATCGCATATCGCTATCGCGAAGACGGGAGTTTCCAATCTGTGTAATCTATAGGTCTTTGGCTTATCATAAGTGTTTATGACTAAAACAGTTATGTTAACTATGAAAATTCTGTATTATGAAAAATACAGTTAAATTCACATAATATTGACATAATAAAACCAAACTTTACTACACAGGAAACAAATATTCTGACCAAATTTCATGAAGATTGAGCAAACTAGAAAGTTAACAAGATTTTACTATAGCCATACATGTATAA
Organism: Dreissena polymorpha; assembly: GCF_020536995.1. Classification (NCBI taxonomy): domain Eukaryota; kingdom Metazoa; phylum Mollusca; class Bivalvia; order Myida; family Dreissenidae; genus Dreissena; species Dreissena polymorpha. The sequence goes on from NC_068357.1 coordinate 67,875,094, forward strand.
AGCCATAAAAGGAAAAATGCCCCGCCCCTTGGCAGCCATGTTTTTCAAGCCAAGGTTACCATTTGAGAACTCATCCAAGATATCATTGGGACAAATCATCTGAGCAAGTTTCATGAAGATCGGAAAATAAATGTGGCCTCTAGAGTGTTAACATGGTTTACTATAGCCATATAAGGAAAAATGCCCCGCCCCCTGGCGACCATGTTTTTCAGCCAACCGACATCATTTTTAAACTCGTCCAAGATATCATTGGGATGGATCTTCTGACCAAGTTTTATGAGGATCAGACAATAAATGTGGCCTCTAGAGTGTTAACAAGATTTTGCTATAGCCATATATAGCCATATAAGGAAAAATGCCCCGCCCCTTGGCAGCCATGTTTTTCAAGCAAACGTAACCATTTTCAAACTCATCCAAGATATCATTGGGACCAATCTTCTGACCACATTTCATGAAGATTGGACAATAAATGTGGCCTCTAGAGAGTGAACAAGGCAAATGTTGACGTCGCACAACAGACAACGCACGACGGACAAACGGCAATCACAAAAGCTCACCATGAGCACGTTGTGCTCAGGTGAGCTAAAAACACAAGAAGAGCACCGCCTTGCGGGTGCAGACCACTCATCTATTTTCTTTTGAAAGGTGAAGGGACTCTCATTTTCAATCACAAAGGAGGGAGGGGTGGAGTGCATTGTGTGGGGGTGTGGACATTTATTACATTATCTTCCAAAAATGCGAAAAAATGGGAAAAAAAATCGGGGGGGGGGGGGGGGGGGGGGGATTCTTGGGTGCGATGGTTGGACGGTATTTCAAACATAAAATAATAAAAATAAATATTTGTGTTTTTTAACCATTTCAAAAAAAAAATTAGGGGGGGGGGATTCGGGTAGGGGGAGGGGGGGTGGGGGTGTGGATGCTTGGGTGCGATGGTTGGACGGTATTTCAAACATAAAATAATCAAAATAAATAGTTTTGTTTTTTAACCGTTAAAAAAAATAAAATTTGGGAGGGGTGGGGTGGGGGGTATAGTGTGAGGGTGTGGTGGTCATTTGTGAGATGATCTTAAAAAAAAAAAAAAAAAAAAAAAAAAAAATAGGGGAGGGGATTGGGGGGGGGGAAGGGGGGGCACGGGCGATGGTTTGGGTGGAGTCTATTGTGGTATGTCAGGTAAGAGTAGTTTCTAATAATAAATAAAGAAGTTTTGGCAATTTTAGCAAAATTTAATAATTTGACCTTGAGAGTCAAGGTCATTCAAAGGTCAAGGTAAAATTCAACTTGCCAGGTACAGTAACCTCATGATAGCATGAAAGTATTTGAAGTTTGAAAGCAATAGCCTTGATACTTAAGAAGTAAAGTGGATCGAAACACAAAATTTAACCATATATTCAAAGTTACTAAGTCAAAAAAGGGCCATAATTCCGTAAAAATGACATCCAGAGTTATGCAACTTGTCCTTTTACTGTACCCTTATGATAGTTTGCGAGTGTTCCAAGTATGAAACCAATATCTATTACTTTAGGGGTAAAGTGGACCAAAACACAAAACTTAACCAAACTTTCAATTTTCTAAGTATAAAGGGCCCATAATTCCGTCCAAATGCCAGTCAGAGTTACATAACTTTGCCTGCACAGTCCCCTTACGATAGTTAATAAGTGTTGCAAGAATGAAAGCAATAGCTTTGATACTGTAGGAATAAAGAGGACCTAAACACAAAACATAACCAAATTTTCAATTTTCTAAGTATAAAAATGGCACATAATTCTGTCAAAATGCCAGTCAGAGTTACATTACTTTGCCTGCACAGTCCCCTTATGATAGTTAGTAAGTGTTGCAAGTATGAAAGCAATAGCTTTGATACTTAAGGAATAAAATGGACCTAAACACAAAACTTAACCAAAATTTTCAATTTTCTAAGCATAAAAAGGGCACATTATTCAGTCAAAATGCACGCCAGAGTTATCTAACTTATCCTGCTCAGTCCCCTCATGATAGTAAGTAAGTGTACCAAGTTTGAATGCAATAGCATTGATACTTTCTGAGAAAAGTGGACCTAAACGCAAAACTTAACCGGACGCCGACGCAGACGCCGACGCCGACGCCAAGGTGATGACAATAGCTCATAATTTTTTTTCAAAAAATAGATGAGCTAAAAATTATAGATTACAATAATAAGGTTAGCCCTCCTTTGACTGACTGAAATCTAGCTTTATTTGAATTACTTAATAACTTAATTCATACCACATTTTTTTACTGTTGCTATTTAAGGTGGATTTATGACATAACAACTGTTGTCAAATACGATTTTCATTAACCAAATGTGCTAACACATGTAGCTTTTGGCTAAATTGGCAAATGGCAAAGTAAGCACAGCACTCAAAACTTTATATAACTGCCTTAAGTAGATGTCCTTAACCCTTTGAGCGCTGGAACCGGAATTTGAAGGCCTTTGCAAACAGTTTGGATCCAGATGAGACGCCACAAAACGTGGCGTCTCATCAGGATCCAAACTGTTTGCTATTCTGATAGTATTCTTTGAAAAAAATCAAAGAAAATGCTTATTTTAGAAATTCAGCAGACGACATTTTTGCAGACGACAAATTTCCCAGCATGCAAAGGGTTAAACAAAAAAATGAGCCTAGCTCTGAGGAAATAGGTTTTAATGCATAATTATTCGTGAAGTGTCCTGCCAAATAAGCCTATGCAGTCTGCAAAGGCTAATCAGGGACTACACTTTCCACTTTTATGGTATTATTCGTTTTAAGGAAGTCCCAAATTATAGTAAGTGCTGAAAGTGTATGCACATGTATTTAGCCCCTTTTTCCCAAAGCGCGGCTCAAATACTTTTGTTTTACCTCTGGCCATACATGTGCCACCTCCTCATGTATGACAGATTCAACTTCTGGGTTTCCATACCAGAACTGACGGCTCCGATAGATGATCCCACAGTTACGACACTCGAGAATATCACTGGAAAATGGACAAATGGATGAGTTTTTTTATGAGTTTACAGGAGAATGTACAAATATTGATAATCATATGATAATCGGAATTATTTAAAGAAAGGATGGGAACGAATGTAAGAATAACCAATTAGAATCAGAAATTTTGATATGAATATTTAAAATAATTAACTCTTTCAGTGCTGGAACCGAATTTTAAAGGCCTTTGCAAACAGTTTGGATCCAGATGAGACGCCACAGAATGTGGCGTCTCATCAGGATCCAAACTGTTTGCTATTCTGATAGTATTCTTTGAAAAAAAAACACGAAGAAAATGCTAATTTTAGAAATTCTGCAGACGACATTTTAGCAGACGACAAATTTCCCAGCATGCAAAGGGTTAATAACTGCACATGGTCACATTAAGTTTCTTTTACATGTGTTAGTCATAGTTTTCATATCAGCCGTCATCAATTAACAAGATGATGTTTTGATGCAATTTTAAATTATTGAATCTATGAGTTTATCAATCAAATATTCGTATATCTTGGGATAAGACAAAACTACTATTCTTATATGATTTCAACATTCTTTCCCATCTCTCACTTAAACAACTGTTTGCCCATAAAATTGCGCAATGAAGACCAGTTTATGAATGTGGTAGATGAATGCACAGTTACCATACTAAATGAGTCAAAACAATTATGTTTCAATAGAAGTAATAATAATCATCGCATAGTCCTAATACTTTAATCAACCTAAAAAGGTTGATTAAAAGGGATTTTACCATTTACCTAAAAATAAAAGAAAATCTATTTATTGTCAGATTTTTAACAGTTCCCAGTTGGGATATTTACTCAAGTGCAGCTTCTCAGCAAACAAATATTGTTGAAAACGATGGATGCTCCCCTTGATTGACCTTGAGAAAATCTATTATTAGCCTTGTTGACTTTGACCCCAGTGACCTCAAACCTCATCAAAAGGTACCTACATTCCAAATATGTAAGAGATCGGTAAAATATTGAAGACGCTATGAAAAACTGTAACAAAAGTGTGACTGAAAATCTATTATTAGCCTCGGTGACCTTGACCTTGACCCCAGTGACCTCAAACCTCGTCAAAAGGTAGAGGTCCATGCAAGGTACCTACATGACAAATATGTAAGAGATCGGTATATAGGCGCTATGAGAAACTGTAACACAAGTGTGACGGAAGGAAGGACTAACTGTCTACAATATGCTCACCGAAAATTTTCGGGCAGCATAATAAAGTTCAATAAATACTAAACCTTTTCACTTGAAGATTGTATTTGACACATTTAATGCATCATTTTACAGGCTAACATCATAACAAATAGAATTGTGTGTTGATTTATATAGAGATATGCTTTTTTTTCACAACAAGTATTGTAGTTTTACTAGAAATAAATTAAAACATAATAAATTAACCAATCTATTGTATACAATATTGAATTAATAAAGAAGCAATAATCATGTGTAAGTGAAGAAAAGTTTTAGTTTCAATAACTTTTAAACATTTTTATTTATAGTCAGATCAACGTGTCAGTTAACACACTTACCCTGCCCATACATATTTTGCCACACCAACCCATGCACTGTCCTTTGATGAGGATGTCTTTGGAACAACCCTCACTGGTTTTCCGTCCCGGTAGCATTTCTAAAATGATTTTCAAACACCAGAATAAGCCCTAGTATGTGTTTTTTCAACTATCATCATATTTCATACACTCTTACACTGGCAACAGTACTGGATACATGCTAAAAAAACTTAATTGACCCTTAAAAAAATATTTTAAAGAAACAAGCTTAAATTCCAAAAGTTGAATATGTCACTTGATAGGGTAAAAATAAAGTACAAATTGACCATAATGTTGGAAACCAATTATTTGCCATTCATTTAAGCCTATCTCACCACTTCCCAAAAGTTTCATAATGGATTAATGACACTTTCAAAAAGGTTGATTCTGTCTTCAAAAAGTTAAATTCACATATATGTGAAGGTTGTAGTGTCAAACTGTTATAAATGTATCTGCTAAACATTTCACTTTTCCAGTACAATAGTTTCAATTTACAATAGACACGATACTTTCCATTAAACAATTCTTTGTAAACAATATCAATTCCAATGACATAGAGGGTATGGTGCCTGCCTGCGACAATGAGGTCAATGGTTTGATCCCCACTGAGGGAGCGTTCTTAAGATCTCCCCCAAAGATACTAATTACTTGTTCTACCCATTAAACGGGTTTGAGAGCATTTCAATAAGCCTAAGGCTATTGATGCAATTGACCAAATAAATAGGTTTAAACTTAACCCTTTGCATGCTGGGAAATTTGTTGTCTGCTAAAATGTCGTCTGCTGAATTTTTTAAATTAGCATTTTCTTTGATTTTTTTCATAGAATACTATCAGAATAGCAAACAGTTTGGATCCTGATGAGACGCCACTTTTTATGGCGTCTCATCTGGATCCAAACTGTTTGCAAAGGCCTTCAAAATTTGGTTCCAGCACTGTAAGAGTTAAGCGATATCACTGCTGAATAAAATGCACAGCATACCCTGCAGTAGTACACCTTGTTCTCGAACTGGTGCTGGTACTTGCACTTGGTTCCTTTGTCCGTTATATGGTCCTCTTCTGCGAGATTGTGGTTCATACTGCGCACACAACGCGCTCTGAACAAGCCAAAACAACGATTGCACTGTCTTTGTTTTATGAGCATATCAAGAAAGAACAACAAAAAATATGACAATCATTGTTTACTTTATTGCAGAATTACATTTACAATGCAGGAAGATTTGTAATGTACATCTTTATGCAAATTTAACTGACAAAGCCTGCAAATGTTAATGAAAGTCTGTGTTAATATATCTCTGTACATCATCATAATAACATATCAAGGCAAACTCTCAACATACAATGTGTTAGTAAAACCTCTTTTGCCAAGAGTTATTGTTAAACATGCTGTCAATTGTGACAGGTAATCATGAAAGCAAAATTTTCACAAGAAATGATAAGAGCACGTATTCAACAATCAATTCTTAAAATAAAGAATATTATTGAAACTGTTTCATTCTAATAATATAATACTGCTCAGTATGGCACACATTAAAATACCTTTAACACCACAATTCTTTATTTAGGACAAAAGCACAATTTATATCCTGTATATCAGGGTACAGGATCACATGACTTTATGGGGTTCACAAATGAATGTTCATGGATATAAACACACCAGTAAGGGGTGCTTTTTCTCAAATAACTTTATAAAACAATTTTTCTAAAGAATTTCAACTAGTGCATACAAGACAGTTTTTATGCGGCTTATGGCAATGTGAAAAACATCACAATTACTTAATTAAATAAGCCCGTGATTTTGGCCAGAAATTTTATGTTTACAACATTCATTTACATGGTTATGCTGCACGCAATGTGAAATTTTTGCGCCGATTTCAGATGTATTCAATAATGTAATCTTAAATCTTAAGATATCCTCACAAACTGCAAGAAAACTGTCTTTTATGCACTAAAGATTTTTGCATTGACATATTTAAATAACTTCAAATATTTTCAAAAATAAAGTTCTTAACGGTGTGTTTTCATTCTTTCCAGCCCGTGTGTACATGTAATCATCTGTGAACCCTGTTGATCCTGCACCCTTATATATTCAAATGCTGTGTGTATTTTCTTGGTTCTAATTAAATTTTTCATTCTTTATTGAAAAATGGCTTGATAACTAAATGCCCTGGTTTTCATACATAAAGCAGGGATTAGAAACAAAACGTAATCCAATCCTATGCAAACAAAGGTTCTGTTAAAAAATAACTCGTAATAAATTTGATATATTACATGTATCAATGACATTGACAAACTGGTAACAATACATTTTATCAATAAAGCAGTCTAGGATGCATTAAATGCACAGATGTTTGTAAAACCTTCACCATTTAATCCTCACTCTCAATACCTCAGATGGTATTTTACCTTGTGCAATAACAGGTATACATGTAAAATGCAGATATTAAGCAAAAATTATTTCATTTCCTTAAGCATTGTTTAAAGCAGTTTCTACGAGTATAGTTTTGATTTACTGACAGCACATGTAAATATACAAGTATATTTTGGACAAATGCTTTTCTGAATTCAGAAGACAAGTTTGTGCTTTGTTGTAAAATACTTCAGGGCCCTCAATCCATTTTAGGGGAAGCCGGCTGCTACCCTCATGAGGGGGAATTTTCGCGGCGGTTCGCTTTTGGGGGGATTTTTTTACTTACTCTCTCATTATTACATTTGTACATGTTTGCACTATATTCATTTCTTTTTTCATAATTTAGTATGTTTGACAAGATTAAATTGAAATAGAATTGAGATATAATAATCATGAGACACATCTTATTAAAAAAAACACTTTTTTTTCTTTAATTTCAGGGGGAATTTTTCCCCCCAAAAGGAGAAAAAAGTATGCTTTTCAGGTGGGGGGCTGCGGCCGAAATTCGGATTTGAAAAAATATTTATTTAGAAATACGACTCAATAATAGCTATAAAAAGAAACAAAAAAACACTAAAGGTGATAACTACAAAGTGGTATCAAACTTTAGGCCACGGTATGGCATAACTATTAATCTTGGCTTAAGATATAGTCCTATTTTAACATAAATGGTAACAAAATTGTCAGTTGGGATTAGGGCATGATCCAGCAGATTATTTTTGAATAGGTATACAGGTACATTTTAAGTTCATCCTTTGGACAATTGTAACAAAAAATGATATTATGATTGTGTCACAATATCTTACTTCATTCATTCCACAGGCTACTCTCTGTCTGCATGAATGCATCACTAAATTACAGGGCTTAATTTAAATTTAACAAATTGGAAGTCTTTATGCTTCGACAGTGCCTAATACTAATAATGAATGCATAAGAGTTAAAACAAATTATTTTTTCAACATATTCTTGTTTTTATGGTCAACACTTTTTCATTCAGTATTTATAATTAATATGCCAAATTATTCAGAGAAATAGGTGATTTCACCGAAAAATCACATATATTTTCTCCTTAATTGTTCACCTTTACATAATGGACCTTCTTCTACTACAAATGTGGACGTCAAGGAACTTCCATATGTGATAGCCACAAGTTTGGAAGATCTGTACACAAAATTATTCTTTCTTAATAATAGTTTTAAATATGCTCAGTATTTAAATGTACATGTTTGTATTGTTAATATCTGGTTGGTGTTTTGTATGAGGCAACGATGTTCACTTACCCGCAGGACTGGCACTTGGCACCACACGTGAAGTACTGGTCAGGAAATGTCTCATACACATGCTTCTCTATCTCTCCACTGAACTTGTCATTCAAAACCTGAAAATGCATCAACACTACCTTGTTGTTCACGGTGATTTCATTAAATTTAAAAGCCACAAGTCAATTAACCTCACCTTTGACATTACATGGGTGTAAAAATGAGTCTACAGTGGGGGGGTTTTACAATCTGTAAAAGTTTTTGCAAACAAAATGATAACCAGTAACAATTTAGGTTTAAATTAAAGCAATAAACCTCTTGACAAAACAGCTTCTAGATGTTACAAATAATTTAACCAATAAAACAATAATTTAAACAATGCAAAGCATTTTATTTGATTAACTGAGAAACAAGTAATTGCAATTCCCTTGTGTCAAATTGCTGGATACAAGGTGTACTGAAATCTAATGGAGCAAAACATACATTTATCTTTATATCTGTGGATTTAATAATTTGATAAATGTTTTCCCCTCATTCAAATTTGTTCACAAGGAAGTAACTACAAGCATTTAAATATAATGCCTAATTGTATTTCTCTCTCAAATAAAAAGTAAAACTATACACTGTAATTTGAAATCCAAAAGATTAACAAATAACTGACATTCATAAAATTAAATAAACACACAAGGTTCAAAACAAATAAGAGTAGTTGAATGTAAATGTGTAAGGTTTTACATATAAAAACTGAGCAGAGAACTTATTTCTGTTATTAGAAAAAACCACAACCTGGAATGTCTTGAACACAATTTCTGGTTTCCTTGGCGCTCGTATGGTGTTGTTGTGGAGCTGCTCCTGAACAGCTCTGCGCAGTTTTGAGAAATCAGTCAACTGGTCCCGTGCAGTTTTGGTCCCAACATACTTGAGATCACTGAAGTTCATTGTGCACTCTAACTCTTTGAATCTCTCCCGTAGGGTCGTCTCTGCACCTTCACCTGCATGTTGATAAATACACACTGTCATTTGAATAAACTGAAATTAACATTTGTAATACTGGTATCTTAAATAAAAACTTGCTGTTTTAATAACTTAATCAATAACACTTGAAAGAAAGCTGTTTTATTTATACAGCTCATCAAAATTCATACTGTCTTGTGTTTTTTTCCCAACATTTTGGGAATGGGGTCGGGTCCCTTTGCATTGGGAAAATTTGATGCTTTGGACTAAAATTGGGAAATTAGTATTGTTGTTGTTTTGCTAAAAATGCTTCAAAATTGAGAATACAATTAACACTGTATTATGTGAATTGGGAATAAGACATCAATTTGGGAATAAATTGTGTTTTATCAAATGTGCATAATATACAGTTTTATATGTTGCATTTATCTAGTTTTACAAATTATAATTAAAACATATACTTGCATATATAATAGCATCATTTAAATTGATTTTACTTCAAAACTGGATTCTTTATTAATTAAAAAAAAAATCCTCATGAAATGAAACTGTGTCCATGCCGCGCATGGACACGGTTTAAAAATTCACTTTAAATTATACAAATTCTATCACTGTTAATGAAAAAGTCATGGAAAATTTCTAATTAAGCTTAAATTATAGATAACATATTACAAAAATATATGTAGATCATGAAATGAATAGTTTTGTTAGAGAAAATCACTAAAATGATGTCCATTCCCAGTTTGATGTCTTATTCCCAATTCACATAATACAGTGTTAATTGTTTTCAGTATTATATTTAGTAAGGTTGAACTTATATTGATGGGAGTTGAACAAAATATTGAGATCTAAAAAAAAAACATTTTTTTTGGAAACCTTCCATCGGGAATTTTTAGCTTCCATTTTGAAAAAATATATTATCTTTTCCACTGGGAATGGGGCTGATTACCGGACCCGATTTTGAGTGAAAACAAACACACTGAGATACATGTATAGATATACTAACTTATTTGTTACCAGTTGTGACCACGACATGACCAGTTAAATTCTGTTTAAATATCTATTTTTTCCAAACAGAATAGCAAACATAGTAACAAACTTTACAATTAAAAGTGCTTACCTGCTTTTCCTAATACGTTTGTGTTTTGTGTCTCATGGAAGATAACCACAGAAGGACTCATATTCACAATGTCTAATGACATCTTGTTCCTCTTTGATACTGCCCTCAGTTCCTCAGTGAAATGCTTGGAATAGGCTTTCGATGCATCACCAAGGAAAAAGAACATATCGTTGTGAAGTCTTTCAGCTCTTGTTCTGTAAATAACAACATCTGACACAGCCAACAACTTCAGTAAGAGCCTTGTTCGCTGATTCTGATTGGTTGTCACACCGAGGAGTCCTTCTGTGTCTACAACTATTGCCGAGTTTTCCTGATCATATGAGGCCCAAACACCGACAGTACAAGATGCCTGGTGAGCGGAGGTCTTGAAGACTTCTTTGCCTCCGAAGAACGTATGATTTAAAGTGTGAGACTTCCCATCACCTGTATTACCAAATATGGACACCACTTTCACAAGTGAATCTTTATCACATTTAAGTTTGTTGGTAAAGTCTTCATTGTCTATCACCTGAAAATCAAAACACAATAACAAAAAGTCAATGACATCATATTGGACATTAATATGTTCACAATACTGCTTATAATATTGAATTAATTAACAGAAAACACAGCCATAATAAAAAATTGGCTTCCCATTATTAATGATTATGTTGTTAATTAGATGACATGTATATGATTTCCAGAAGTAGGTGTAAGAAAATTTAACTTGGTTTTAATTTAAGGTAGCAAAAGCAGTTGATATATGCTTGGTCTTACTAGACAAGTGGATTACCAACCTCATTTGTCTGAACGAAACCTATTATAATTCAACATTAATCAGAAAGAAATTACATATGCACCTGCAAAGTTTCTTGTTCATCAACAAGTAGAAAGCTGTCACAGTCAGCATACTGCTCATCAATCTGACTCTCTTCCAGTGCCTTTGTTAATGAATGCATGTCCTGTTTGTTGGAGTCAGTCAGCAGATCAGGTATGCTGTTTTGACTGATGTCTGAATGAACGCTATTATACATCATTCCACTGTCTTCTAAACTGTCAGAGATTTGAGGGCAAGACAGAAATGTCAGGGAATCGTCGAACTGGGAAACAGGCGACAATGGCTTTAGGGAACAAGCCTTGATGGCAGCTGCTTCTGCCTGCCTTTGTCGATACTCCTTGACTGAATACTTCCGATGTGTTTTGCGACTGTCTTTATTATGATACACGTCAAAACAGTACCTGCAGAAATTGCGCTCACAGTTGTCACAGTGCAAATCTGCAAAATTACTGTCTTCGCATTCAAGGTTGTTTAATAACGATGCAATCTGACACAAATCCTCATATGGGGGAGAATCTATGGACTGTCGATCATGAAAATCAAACTTAAGTTTCGATTTATGTATTTCAGACTCACAATTTTGACACTGATTTGTCTTACACTGGATGCAAAAGTAGAAAGCAACGGCACCTTCTGTCAGGCAACAGAACTTTTCCTCACAGTGTTTCTTAGACGATCGTGTTCTGTATTTTCGTTTGTTCAACGTAGCCATTGTAACATTGTTCTACATCTTTTCTCCGTCTTAGTTGTGATCCTGCCTCATTGTTGATGGTCATTTCCGTAAATAAACATAATTGTAACGGTAGGTTTAATTGGTTTAATTTCTGCATTCGACATGTAACGTCAAAGTTGATTGGTGTTGGACTCAGTGATTAATTCGCTGAGAGTAACCTCCCATGTAGAGTTTAAAGCATGCTGGGAAACTCTGTAGATTGATTGTTTTTGTTTGAAGAATTTCTTTCATATTTACGTGAATTTATTGATACATAACTTTGTGAAACATGTCAAAGCGAAAAAAGTCGGCTCCTATCATTGACTCAGACAGTGAGGCCAGTGATAGTGGCTCCAATCTAGATGAAGTAGGCATCTCTTTTCAAAAACAATTTCAACACATTTATTTTTAATATTTCCAAAATTTAGTTATGAGTTACGGTCTTATTAGACTATTACGGCGTGATTTAAATATTGCCTAGACAACGTGCGACTTTGAAAAGTCTCATTTGGATTAACATCACTGGTTTTATTATCTGAAACCAATAGTCCTAACTCGAGTCCAACAATATCCTTTCCCCAACCTAAATCCTGTGCAGGGTTTACAGATGCATTCATTGTCTCAAACAAAAATTCAGTTTTTTTTCAATAATCCACTCTATTTCGATTGGGATACGTAAAACTGCAATATTTGCAAAAATAGTACATTTGGCCAACAGTAATTGGTCTGCAAGTTAATAATAAAGTAACACAAATATTAGAAACTGTTGACAATGCAAAATACTTAGGTGTGGACATCTCAAAGGACCTTTCCTGGAACACCCATATAAACAGAATTACAAATAACGCTAATAAATTTCTTGGTTTTCTACGCAGGAACATGCAGACAAGATATTCCAACATTCGCCAGCTGGCATACAAGACAATAGTTAGACCACAGGTTGAATATGCTCTTCCGTATGGAGTCCTCACACATTACAAAATATACAAAAAATTGAAAATGTACAGCATCGAGCAGTCTGCTGGGTCAAGCATAATTATTCTCTATATGACAGTGTCACCTCCATGCAAAAGGAACTTGGTTGGCAGACCCTACAAGACAGACAAAATGACACTAAATTAATAATCTTTTTCAAAATTGTTCCAAGGTTTAGTGGCCGTGCCCCTACCATCATATATCGTGCGACCCACCAGATTCACTCATCACATGCACCCCCTCTCTTTCAGACAGATCCATACCACTGCAAATTACTATAAGTTTTCATTTTTCCCAATTGCTATTGTGATGTGGAACAACCTCCCTGCCACTACAGTGTTACATCCTGATCTTGAAGGGTTTAAGCGGTCCCTGCTTTCCCCTTCTGCCCCTTGAACTCCGAGACACATGTTTTTATCAGTTTTTTAACTTTAAATCACTTCACCATGCATGATAAATCTAACATACTTTTATCTTTCTCACTTTTAACACTTATCTTTGCACTGACTGCGCACCTGTCAATAATACCCACAAGGGGAGTTAGACAGTATAGATAGCAGTGTTTTTTTTATGGCAATTTCGGGGCCGATATTCGGCCTCATTCCCCTCAAAAAAGAGTATATATTTTTCCCCCATTTTGTAAAAAAATCCCCTCCAGAAGTTAAAAAAAAATATAATTATTTTTTTAGAAAGAACTGTCTCATAATCATGATAAATATATCTCAAATTTATTTCATAAACAACTAACAAAGTATATAACTATAATTTATATTATTTTGAACTATTTTAAAGAGTTATATTAAATAGTTTTTCCCAAATCAGTGGAAATTTCATATTAATTGCATTTTTCTCCCAAAATGGCCAAGAAAAGGTCTGATGTATCTATATTGTGTCAATATTTGTTGATAAAATCATTCGGATTTGGTCCATTTTATTGATAAAAAATGCTCAAATTTGCCATTTTATCGATTTAAAAGATCCCAATTAGACTCAAAATGGCTAAGAAAACTGAGACTGTGCATGAAGGCTGAACTGTCTGAAACTAAAGTTGAAAATATCATTGATATATATATTTTAATTTTAAGAAAAAGGACAAAGACATTCAGCTGTTAATATTATATTCATTCAAACATGTGTATTAATATAATAAATATCATTACATATAAAAAAGTGAATTTTTAATTTTGCCCTTTTCCTAAAAAACAACGCATTTTTTCCCCTTTGGACGGGCCCCGCCACCATTCCCCTATAAGTAAAAAAAATACTGGATAGATAGATAGACACTAAATTGATGAAATTAAAAAAAAGATAATTAAATTTTGATGTCAATGAATGTAGGACACACAAGATAAATGTTTTCACTGATATAAATGAGAGGCATTAAAAAAAAGTGAATAAAGAAGGGTAGAAGATCTAAATGATGTACATTCCTGATCAAGAAAATACATTTTTTTTAGATATAAAATGGTATTGTGTAAGTTTCTGCCACAAAACATTATGCCAGGGTTGAAATATTTATCATGGGTATATACCATCTCTACAGTGATAGAAAAAACACTTTGACCATGGTTGCCACCCTTTTTTCTTTCAATACCTTTTAGACAGTGGAAAAAAAAATAACAAGAAAATCTAGCGGCCATATGCAAATTTTAGGGGCCCTTGGCAAGTGGGCCCTTCGCTTACTTCCGCCTCTATCTATAATTAGGCATTTGTAACTGGGATATGCTCATTAGTCCCCTACTGGTTTCACTGGAGGGAACTTTTTTGGTTTTGTCTCCCTCCGTCCGTCCATCACACTTTTATGGATCCTGCGATAACTTTAAAAGTTCTTAATATTTTTTCATGAAACTTGGAACATGGATAGATGGCAATATGGACATTATGCACGTCATTTCATTTCGTTCCTACGTCAAAAATTATGGTTGCTATGGCAACAAATAGACTAGAAATACTGCTGAAAATGGTGGTTTTTCTGGATCCTGCGATAACTTTTAAAGTTCTTAATATTTTTTCATGAAAATTGAAACATGGATAGATGGCAATATGGACATTATGCACGTCATTTCATTTCGTTCAAAACAATTGCTTTCAACATAAGCCTAAAATTGCCTTATTTTGATTTCACTTAACCAAAGATGCATACACCACAAATAATATTTAGTTGTAATGCATATTAAATTATTTATTAATTCATGCATATGAATTTTAGTTGTGTGCAAAAAACATGCTCTAAATTTAATGCATGTTTTAGTAACAACTATAAACTTATATGGACATGCATGCTATTTTTTTTTTTACAAATACTAATATGATGAATTAGTTTTTAGTATTTCAGTATTTGGTTTAAACCTATTTTTGTCCCCCACCGGTGAAACCGGAGGGGACTTATGGTTTAAATTACGCTCTGTGTGTCCGTCAGTATGTCAGTCAGTCAGTCTTTCACACTTTTCTGGATCCTGCGATGATAGCTTTAAAAGTTCTTAATATTTTTTCATTAAACTTGAAACATAGATGGCAATATGGAGATTATGCACATCATTTCATTTTGTTCCTACCTCAAAAATTCTGGTTGCTATGGCAAAAAATATAGAGAAAAATATTCTGACAATGGTGGAGTTTCACCGGTAGGGGACCATATTGCTTGACAATAGTCTTGTTTTATCTCGATTGCATAGAAAGCTTATTTGAAACGCTTGAGTCTGTTTCCTGGGACTAGACTTCCTGGGATAGTACTTGGTGTCTATGGGGGAGTTCTAAAAAACGCTCCCACAATAGTGATCTAACCTTAGACCTGCGGACACCATATCCATTACGCAACAGCGACAGCAGTATTTGATGATAACTGATTTAATAAACAAAAGTTTAGTTGAGATTTTAAGTACATGTAACTTTGTTGGCCCAAAAGTATGTACATGTCTGTTAACACATATTAGTTATTTCTCCTCGATCAATGATTATTAAATTTCATTATAAAATTTTGAAGTGAAAATAGGTTAAACCCATTAATATTTTTTTTTAATACAACTGTATTATTAATGTATGTGGCACGTATTGTTTAGTGCACAATAAGTGGACTTGACATTCTTATTTTGGCTTTTTTGACTCAGGATTGAAGTAAGATATGTCGTAACCAGTCCTTCATGTGTGTTGGTTATTAATTACTTAAAAATAGACCACTCTTCTATTTAATGTATCTCCCAAAAAAAGCAAGTGCTGATCACTGGTAATTACACAATAGAAACCCATTTATTCTTTTACCAGGATTTAAAAGCTCTTGCAAAGAGGAAGAGGAAATCTCCATCTCAGTCCAAAGGGACCAGTCAGTCCAGTGGCGACAGCGACTCAGAATCTTCCTCAGGCAGTGATGGGGACGTGAGTAGTGCTTTACTTTAAACCTATTTATTTTAGCTCCATTGCATCCAAAATCCTAATGCTTATTGCAATGCTCTTGTGTTTATGTCCTGGGTAGAACCAGTACTTGGTGTCAAGGGGGTAAAGAACACTCGTTACAGTGGAGGTTGACTTTGCATTGTTGAGCATTTCAGTAAATACATTCCTTTAAATCTGTGTGGAAAACTTCTGTAAATACTCTCAAAATCTTATTCCTGAAATATATTACAGGGATAGAATTTTTTAAAATGTTTGGCCATAGTTGCATACCTTCGTTATTATAATACTTCTTGTTGTACTTGAATTTTCTTTGACAACCTAGGGGACAAATTGTTTAGGAACCATTAGCTAGTAGACCCCTGCTAAGTCCCATCCCTTCTATTCCGGACTTAGGTTAAGATCTTTTAGATTAAAATATTCAAAGAAGTTAATAATGCATACATTAAAAATTGATATTGTATCAATACATAAAGTTGCCCATAAAAAGGGTGTTGTACAGTTTATTACAGCATAAAAATAATTTAGAACCTTAAACATGTATTACCAGTTTTATTATAGGGTATTTTAATGAATGATGTTATAGTGGAGAATGGATGGCAAGAAAGGAAAGAAAAAGAAGAAAGGCAAAAAGTTGGCAAACCGGAAAACAGTTGTCAACTCCTCATCAGAAAGTGAAAGTGAAGGCGAAATCAAGTCAGAGCCAGAAGAAGGTTAATTATTTTAACCAAAATTACTTTTATAAAATAGTCTCTTAATTCCTGATAGTGTTGATGTATTTAATGAAATTCACTATATGTTATATAATGTTTTTGTTGGAAACAAGGTAAACATTAAAGTATTTAATCCAATGTTTAAATAACCATTTTACTTTAAAAAGAATGTAATAAAAGTGACATGATTTTTTTAGCATTTAAGTAATTTACTAAAGCTTCTGATATCTTTGTGAACAGGCTATGTGTGTACAGTGGCATGGCAAGATATAGGATTCCAAACGTAAAAGGAGGCTGCTAAAATGGGACAGTGGAAATGCGCACCAGTTTTTTTTAAATAACTTAATAAATCTCAGTAATTTTTAGTAAAACATTTGAATGTTTTTTTTTTTACTTTTTAGCAATAAAGGTATCAGATGCCATTTTTGCAAAAACAGATAAAATTTTAGATTTTCACACTTTTAACTGTGACCAGCCCAGATGGGCAAGTTGACAGCAAAAATGGGCATTGTGCTGCAGCCTGCTATTTTTCTCTAGATCTTTTCCTTAAAGTGTTCTTATTTAAGGTCTGAATGTTCCTGTTATAAGCTGCATTATATTGTCCCACTTTTTCACACTTTTTGAGCAGAGCATATCAACTGTTAAGATTTCTCATGATCATTTTATAAGCAGTGTCATTTGTCAAAGTCAATGATTTTACTGAGAAGTTTGGTAACAATATTGGTTCAGTTGATACGATTTTTAAAATTACAGAGGCATTTTTAGGTATCACTTTGGCTTTAGATGACATAGCAGGGAGGGTTGTTAACACTTTCTGACATAATGGTCCTTTTCTGTGTGAAGCCTTGCATTCTAGGTGAGGAGATAATGTCAAATGTTCCTTTGTTATAAACACTTTTAGAGCAAGGCACAGCACTTGGTAATTGTTTTCTAGGGCTTTCCATCAATATGACGAAATCTTCCTTTTCTGAAAGAAGCCTTGCCTTGCAGGTGAAGTGTCTGACTCCGGTGAGGACTCTGGGGACGAGCAGTTCCACGACGGCTACGACGAGAACCTGATAGGCGACGAGGAAGACAAGCAGCGCCTAGAGGACATGACAGAGAAGGAGCGGGAAACAGAGCTCTTCAATCGCATGGAGCGGAGAAACCTGCTGAAAACCAGGTGAGCTGGGCTTAAAGGGGCCTTTTCACAGTTTTTGCCATATTTTGAAGTTTGTCATTAAATGCTTTATATTGATAAATGTAAACATTGGATCTTAAAAGCTCCAGTAAAAAATCAAGAATATAATTAAAACAAGGAAAAAAAAGTAGCCGGTACCAGGGCTCGAACCAGTGACCCCCGGAGTCCTGGAGTTAGTCTGAAGTAAAAACGCATTAGCACTCTCGGCTATTCCACCGAGTATACACAGAACAAGTATTTTATACCTTATATAAGCAATCTTCGTAGCGTAGATTCGTAAATTTAAACGACAACAACAGAACTCTCCAAATTATTCAATCGTTTCGCGTTGCAACGCTTTATAATTTTTAGGTTTTCAAATCGTCAAAAGATACATATAAAGGCTATATTAGACTATGGTAAATGTTCAGTAATACTGTTTCCTCACAAATATCACAACTAAAACGAAAATTTGCGAATCTAAAACAACTTTTTTCAATTTTGTCAATTTACCAAACCGTGAAAAGATCCCTTTAATTGAGGAGCGTTGTGGGAAAACTGGGCTTAATACAGGGACAACACTTTCCTCTTTTTGTTTAAAGGGAGCCTATTCTAAAGAAAAATATAGTTCAAGGGGAAAGTGTTGTCCATGAATAGCCTGTGGGGACTGTTTTACAGAGACTGGCTTTATTCGGCTGTTCCTTTACTGTTAAAAGTGAATCCTAATGTTTTTAAAGTTTGAACCAGGCTTCCTCAGATCCTCAGAAAAATGTAAGATGGTTTTCTAACAAATTTCTCTGTGACAAGTTATGATATTAAAATTCAGGATTGCTTGATTGAAGTGCTAGTTTCCATGAATGGTGGGGAATTTGTTGTCAGGGCTAATTCATCCTTTCACCTTATTAGCTTATGGCTGAACATTTAACTATTTGGCGAAAGAAATTTTCATTTGGATATATTTTTACACAACATCATGAAGAACCTAAAATGACAATAGTTAATTAATTGTTTGGTCTGTTTGCCTAAACGGTTGTTTTTTTTTCTAGCAAAATGCATTAATAATCAGGATTTGCAACGTCTTTTTGTTTACAAGTCAGAAGAATGCCATTACCAGTAATCTATGGCTTATAATCTGTTACAAAATTAAAATATTGACAATTTCTAACAACATGATTTTAGATTCGAGATAGAAAAGAAGTTGAAGCATGCCAAGAAGCTGGAACAGAAGCGCAAGAAAGAAAAAGGCGGCACGTCAGACAGCGCTAGCCCCAAGGGGGTGGTGGGCATTGTGGCAAGCAAGCGCAGTCAGGAGCGCAGGAAGGATCTTGAGAACAAGAAGGACTCCAAAAAGCTCACCGCCATGCAGGAGCTCAAGGCTCGCAGAGAGGAGAAGAAAGTCAGAGGTTAGGATCAGTAAGCTTAATGCTTGGCTTAAAGTTTCGTCCCAGATTAGCCTGTGCAGTTCTCACAGGCGAATCAGAGGAACAACTTTCGGCTGTGATGGAATATTTTGTTTGAAGGAAGTCTCTTCAAACTATATATATAGTCCTGCCTTCCAGCTTACTTAGCCCTCTTTCACTCAGACACGCCTTAGTCCCTTAGAAAATAGAAAATAAAGAAATGTCTAAATATATTAAAGTTTTAAAGGCTTAGTTTTCAAACCTCAAATACTAATGAGCAGCAACACTGCATAAAACCTGAACAGCGAGCAAAGTACTCACAGGCTGTTCTGGTTTGATGCTGGTTGCATAGACTCGTTTGTACTGTGTTTCTGAGCAGAAAAGGGTATTAGAGTTGAAGGTTTAGTACCCATCGGCCAAGGCTTTGCGCTATAATTCACATGGATCAGAAAATCTGACCCATTCTCGATGCAAGAAATAGCTACGTATTCTGGCAATTTGTTTTTCCCAATTTAGAAAAGTACCCGTACCAGCCCAATTGAGAAAAATGTACGCAAAAAAAACATTACATTAGGAAAATTCGCTTTGTGAAGTGTTCACATTGGGAAATTGGAGTATTTGATTTTTTGCTCATAAATACTTTAAAATTGATAACTAAGTGTTGTCAAGTTTTCAATACTATATTTACTTAGGTTCAAGCCATAGAGCGTCATAGGCAAATTATTTTAATGTTGCATTTTATTTATTATTTTAGAAACCTTATTTTGGGAATTTTATGGACAGCAATTGGGAAATTTTTAGTCCAAATTTTAGTAAAAAAAAATGAAGAAATGCTTCTTTAATTATAAGGTTGTTATTGTAATGTGTAAGTGCATTACTGTTTAATGGATGTTTCTTTAATACTTATGTCAAATAAATTCCTTGTAAGAAAAATAATTAATTAATAATCTACTGTTTCATTATGTGGTATTTATTTACCCAATAAAAAAAATATCTGAATAACATATTTTCTATTGTAGCTTGTTAGTTTTTATGCCCCCGAAGGAGGGCATATAGTGATCGCACTGTCCGCCTGTCAGTCCGTCCATCTGTCCGTCACATTTGCATTTAGGTTTCGAAAAATGCTCATATTTTCTTTGTCCCTTCAGATGTAACATTCATATTTGGTATGCATGTGTATATGGACAAGGCTTTCCATACGCACACACATTTTAACCCCTTTGACCTCAGGGCCCTCAATCCATTTTAGGGGAAGCGGGTCGCTACCCATAGCAGGGGGAATTTTCGCGGCGTTTTCCCTTTTGGGGGGATTTTTTACTTACTATCTAATTATTACATTTGTACATGTTTGCACTATATTCATTGCTTATTTCATAATTTAGTATGTTTGACAAGATTAAATTAAAATAGAATTGAGATATAATAATCATGAGACATCTATCTATATAAAAAAATTTTTTTTTTTTTTTTAGGGGGAATTTTTCCCCCCAAAAGGGGAAAAAAGTATACTTTTCAGGGGGGGGGGGGGGGGGAATGCGGCCGAATTTCGGCCGTGGATTTGACAGATTGAGGGCCCTGGACCTTAACCTTGAACTTAAGGTCCTCGCTTAGGTTTCGTAAAATGCGTTTAGGTTTCGAAAAATGCTCATAATTTCTATCAAAGCGTTTATTGGGGGCATATGTCATCCTATGGAGACAGCCCTTGTTTTCCAAAATGATCTAAGATGTTGGAGCACTTTACTACCAATTATTACAACCATTAAATATTATCCACTGGTTGAAAGGCAAACATGTTTTTTTATGCGGATGAATATCAGATTTTATTGTTTGGTGCTATAGTCAATAGCTGTTTTATTATTTGACACCATTCATCATTTGTATGTATTTTTGGTTTGCAAAAAGTGAGCCAAACTTTAGTTATTATAAATGACATTATTTTTTTTTAAGTTAAATGATTGATAGACTGCTTTTGCATAACTTTTATCATGAGCATCTAGAAATGGGTATCGCCTGTCCTTTTTTTACTGAACATTTAACATGGGGATCAACTGGTCTTTTGAAAGTAGAAATTAGTTGATGTTATTTTCATTAGCCAACCACATTCTCAACCAATAAAATGTTGTTTATATATATGTATATAGATTGTATTATAAAACATATTTACTGCTTACCTTCAGAAGAACAAAAGGCCCAAGAAGAAGAAAAGAAGAAGCCTCTGCGAGCCAGTGACATTTACTCTGACGATGAATCTGATGAGGATGAAGGGGAGGAGAAAGACAAAGGGCGGCGAGACGATGATGACAATGTCAAGGAGGACTCGGACTCAGATGGAAGCTCGAGTTCAAGCAGTAGGAGTAGTCGGTCGTCATACAGATCAGAATCATCAGACACTGAGTAAATGTTTCACATCTGGAAATATATAAGCATTTACTACTTAGATACATATTTTCACGCATTTGTAGTTAAATTTAATTTAAGACCTTTTCTTACTAGATTCAAGTTGTTAAGGCTTCATCTCCATTCCTTAGATACTGATGAACAGCAAACAGCATACAACATGAACAGACTGCGTGTTTCTTGCAGGCTGTTCTTGTTTTATGCTTTTTGCGAATGCCACTTTCACTTTGCTTCTTATGGGGGAAAGGGATAAGCAGTGTTCTTGCCTAGGGAAAACATGCTTAGCACATACGTGGAAATTGTTGTTCCAGATTCCAAGGCTAATCAGGGACGACACTTTTCTCACTTTTATGATATTTTTGGTTGAAAGGAAGTCTCTTCTAAGCAAGAATCCATTCAGGGTAGAAAATGTCGTTTCTGATTAGCCTGCGTTTCTGATTAGCCTGCACCGATGGCCCAGGCTATTCTGGACAGACACTTGAGGCAAACGTCTCAGAGGGAGGCTGGTTTTTTGTTAGGAATTCACTTTTTGTACGAAGTGTGGGTATGACATGCTGGCAATTTGTGACAACCCCCCCACCCCCCCAAATTTATTTTTTTTTAAACTTGGTTAAAAAACACAAATATTTATTTTTATTATTAACCAGGTTTTCCGAAGGAAAAAACTGGTTATTAGATTGGCGAATGCGGGCTGGCTGGCTGGCTGGCGGGCGGGTGGAACAAGCTTGTCCGGGCCATAGCTATGTCGTTCATGGTCAGATTTTAAAATCATTTGGCACATTTGTTCACCATCATTGGACGGTGTGTCGCGCAAAATAATTACGTCGATATCTCCAAGGTCAAGGTCACACTTTGAGTTCAAAGGTCAAAAATGGCCAT
The DNA here is from genome assembly GCF_020536995.1 of Dreissena polymorpha. Taxonomy (NCBI): domain Eukaryota; kingdom Metazoa; phylum Mollusca; class Bivalvia; order Myida; family Dreissenidae; genus Dreissena; species Dreissena polymorpha. The sequence goes on from NC_068357.1 coordinate 67,897,812, forward strand.
AAATGAGCTTGTCATGGCCATAACTATGTCATTCATTGTGAGATTTTAAAATCATTTGGCACATTTGTTCACCATCATGGGACGGTGTGTCGCACGAAAGAATCACGGCATTATCACCAATGTCAAGGTCGCCACGACTAAAAATAGATTTTTTTAAAAAACAAACTTACAAAGGGGGTTAATTTTGTTTGTTCATTTCAAAGTTCAGTTTGAGTTTTCTCCCTTTATCAGATTTTTTTTTCACAATGAAAACCTGGTTTTGTGACAATTTTGTCCCTTGTTTTATTTTTTAAATACCGTCCAAGAATACCCCCCCCCCCCCCCAAAAAAAAATTACAATTTTTTTTGGCATTTTTTGGAAGATAATGTAATAAATGACCACACCCCCACACTATACACCCCTCTCCACTTCCTCCTTTGGGATTAAAATTGAGAAAGGTCCCTTCACCTTTAAAAAGGAAAATAGATGAGCGGTCTGCACCCGCAAGGTGGTGCTCTTGTTCTCTTTTAGCATTTGATTAATTTTCTGTTAAAAAATCAAGTTGTACCTATACATAATTGGGTATTGTAAATAAGTTTTGAAGTTGAACTTTGTTTGTTTTCTGATATTTCATATCACTTGGTATCTGCTCTGTATTTTTCAGGTCACGCTCACGGCCAAAGAAAAAGTACACACCTGTAACAGCCAAAGAAGAATTATCAAAAATTCGGTTATCAAGGCACAAATTAGAAAAGTAAGTACTTACTTTTATAATTGCAGTGAATTTGTATGCTCTTACAGAGGGGCTGGTGGTATTTGCAAGCATGCATTATTAGGGTAGAGTTTGGTAATACCTGAACTACTGTATATCAAGTAATTTTTAGCTCGGCTGTTTTCGGAGGTATTGTCATAGCCAGCTCTTCGGTCCTAAAACCTTAAAATTTTGTTAACCTTTTGAACAATGGTTCTTAAATTAAAGTGCTTCCACCTACAACATTGAAACTTCATATGTAGCTGCACCTTGATGACACGCACACCCATTTTTGAGGTCACTAGGTCAAAGGTTAAGGTCACTGTGACCTCTAAAAAATAAATTCTGTCAAGCTTTCATTTATTCAAAACTGCACCCGCAGCCGAGCGTTGGCACCCGTTATGCGGTGCTCTTGTTTTTACCACTAATTTATATTAATATAAAACCTTCTTTAATATACAGGTAAACAAATCACTGTCACAAACACAAAATTGAAGGTTAATGGGTTTGAAAGTTGTATAGCTGTGTGTCTTTTAGATAGATTAGTTTTGGTGTTGGTTTGGGGGCTTTAATTGGTCTAAGTAACGATAAGACATTCGTGCTGGTATTAAGTATGCTTCACATTTATTTTGCGTATTGATTAACTAAATTGTTACAATTGTGTTTCAGATGGTGTCATATGCCTTTCTTCAAAGATACAGTAGCCGGATGTTTTGTAAGAATAGGTATTGGAAATCATGAAGCCAGGCCAGTGTATCGGGTATGTGCTTTTTAGGTTTATGACCATATTTTATCTATAATAATAATTTATACTTGTATTTAGGATATAATAAAATTGTTGAGGTTGTTTAAATATTTTTTAATAGATCGAATTTGCGATATTTTTATATTTAAAAAACAAGACTGTTATTATAGCTTTTAATGGTACGTAACAGGTACAGTATTTAAGAAAGTGATTGCATGAAACAAAAATGATATTTCAGGTTGCAGAAATAGTAGATGTGGTAGAAACAGCTAAAATTTATCAGCTTGGAAGCACAAGAACAAATAAAGGAATAAAACTGAGGTAAATTATTATGACATACAACCAGGGATCATATTTTCCCAGAACATCAATCGCTCTGGATATAAATGGGGAAAAAGTATCCGAAAATTTACATCCGAAATCGTGACAAATTACGTTAAATATATTATTGATTTTGCCATTCATGAAGGTGGTATAATAAATGTACAAACAATGTACAAGTAAAATTCCCTTAGGCATTTTTTTAAACGGAACATACGAGTTTTCTCAACTGGTTTTATCATTTGCTATTTCATTGTTGTTTTGTGTGCTGTTTTATCAGACTTTTTTTTCATTGTTGTCAATCTGTGTAAGTCTATACCGATGTTTTAAATCATTGTCGACTTGATAATAGCTTACAAACATGCACTGAGCAAAACTAATGTCTGTGCGTAGGTTGGCTACTGACAATTACAAAACCAAATAATTAAGAAATAATTCGTGTATGTTATAGTTTGTTGTCAAATAACCCACGTTCGATAGTTTAGATGCGTAGGGATTAAATCACGAGTGCGAAGTGTGATTTGGAACCACGCATCTAACTTTCCGGTTGTGGGTTATTCAACAACAAACTATAAAGTACAAGAATTATTTCCATTCTAACACGTTTTTTACTAAAGATTTATACAATGTATATTATTTTTCTTGTGTAATATTTTATGTGAAGTTCCGCCCATAAAAATAACTTTTGGCTGTTCTGTCAATCAGATCCGCAACTTACATTCATAATATATTATATTACCGGATTATTACGCTGGTGAAAAATGTATCAGCATGTTTTGTTTAGTTACAGCGCGTGCTTTCAGTGTATACGGTCCACCCATAATTATTGCAGAATAACCCATAGACAATTTTCTTCTTTGTTTATATGAAAGTTTTCACGTGCCGTGTTAGAATAATTTTTTACTTCTATCTCAGATATTATTAAATCCATTACAGTTTACAGTGATAACAATACATTACAATTGCAACACATTGTTTTGTAACACATGCTCGTCAATTAACATCGAAGACCGATTACAATTAAACCAGTGCGCGCAGTCACCTGAGCAGGCACCTTCATTAATTTCGGACGCGTCTTTAATCCGCTGTTCACAAGTTTTTTATTCTTGGTCTGTCGTGCAATAACCGGTCCTGACCGGTTAAGAGACTGCAGCGAATGGTTTATCTCGCCTTATCAAGATAAGAATGTCATTAGGGTGTGTCAGCATGTGCACTGTGTAATCAATTTCATGACATGGAAATTTTAGCAAACAGAATCGGACCGACTGTTTGGGATTTTCAATCGGTCTTTCATGACTCCAATTGGTCTAGGACCGACAAAACCGAAAAAAATATGATCCCTGCATACAACATATTCATTCCAGCTTGTGTGAAAGAATTGGTCATGTCTGGGAGATACCTTTTGTTGAATATTTGATCGTATAAAAAGTTCAAGGTCATGTTGGTGTGAAATTTCTTGATCAGGCTTATGCTTTAACCCTTTGCATGCTGGGAAATTTGTCGTCTGCTAAAATGTCGTCTGCTGAATTTCTAAAATTAGCATTTTCTTCATTTTTTTTCAAAGAATATTATCAGAATAGCAAACAGTTTGGATCCTGATGAGACGCCATGTACTGTGGCGTCTCATCTGGATCCAAACTGTTTGCAAAGGCCTTCAAAATTCGGTTCCCGCACTGAAAGGGTTAATCACCTTTTGCAGATTTCCTCCCTTTTAGTGCTGAATAGTTAGTTTTTCAGTAAATATAAACTTTGCTTGATCTAATTAGAAGTGGTTCTGGTGAACCCTTAAAGGTTGAGGGGGAAGAGTTTTTCATTATAAGAATATAAATTTGTTATAGTAGAAATTTCACCAAAGAAATATATGGCATTGATTTCTAGTATGACACATTAATCCAGCTGTAGATCTATGGTGACAGTGCGGATGGTAACTATGTCCTAGACTTGACTACTGCTATAGATGGATCATTGTTTTACCATGAATTTTTACTCATTCCCCCTGTTTGTTTAAGAATTAATTCCCATTGATCAAAAAAATCACCAAAAACTCGTTTTATAAATCAGGTATTCAATTGGTATGCTCTTTATAAAATCATCAAATTAAACTTACTCTTTCTAAACATTTGTTCAACACAAATGAAAATCCTGGTTGTTCGATTGGGGTATAGATCCTAGTTGTTACATTTGGGTAAAGGAGGCATGTGTGGAGGCAGATGTGAGTGAGTCTTCTGAACCTATCAGAACCACAAGCAATGATACACTGCGTCTAGTACGATTTCTGCCATCCACCACACTCCCACTGTGGACAATTTTTCGTGAGCGTGGAAAATCTCGCGATCTGAAGGTGTTTCCATCATGATAGATCGCGTCCACAGTGGCTGAACACCGCGGGCGTTATTGGGAAATCAATCTCGCGGTGGACCACCGCAGCCTCGGTGGTTCGCGGTGAAATACAGGTAAATGTGAATGAACATGTATATTTCGATATTTCAGACCGTATAATTTTTGCAAAGTTCTGGAATGTTTTGTTACATTTGTATGTACATTTGTATACATTGTAACTTGATTGTTAACAATCGTCATTATTTTCTATTGTTTACCCTCGTTCCAGAATCATTTGACATGTCGTACATCGAGTGTGATGTACTTTATGTTTTGTTTCTACAGTTTCTGTGTGAAGATTTACTTGTTGTTTATTTAAAGAATTGTTTGTTTTTGCTAAAATTTTGGAAATGCTTCCTCGTTTGTGTACGTATAGCTTGCCAATAATTACATATCAACATGTTACGTGTAATTTGATTCTGACTATTTTAGTGACTTCCTCCTGTTTATATTCTTACATGTATTGATTTGAATATAAATTCGAAACATCGGCAGTAAGTATTTAATTCAGTGATATTTTAAGAACATAAGCATGTGAAAAGATCAGTTGTTATGTTATCAAGTGACTATGATCTGTTTTGTTCAATAACAAGTTCATTTTGATACATATTTTAAAAACGTATACAAGGAAATATTGTGATTACATATTATTTTTTAAATATCACAATACATGTGTACATGTATATATATTAAGATTAGGCTAAATGTTAAATAATAACTAATTTACATCTTTAAACACGACATTCAAAATTAGTTTATACTGTCAATACCTTACAAGGCCAGCCCCAAACTGCATTAACAACACATTACATGTCAGTGCATGAAATGCACACCCGCTGATGATGTGATTGGCCAGAGGCAGATATCAACTCAATTGTGCTTTTTAAGCCTCTATAACGCTCAAAATCAACGGAAATTTTGTTAAATATTTCATAAAATAACACATAAACAATCAGTGTTTCTTATAGCAATAGCCAAAATATTATGTATTAAATATCATAATACATGTGTACATGTGTTAAGATTACTTCGTTCATGTTTGTTAAAATATGTATCGAAATCAGTTGGCGAGTGACCATTTGTATACACATTGTTTGTAATTACGATATAAATTAAAAAAATATTATTGTTATATGTACATGTTGTGTTTTACTTATAGTATTACACTATTATAATGCATTAGATTATGCAAAAATAAATATTTTATATGACGGCGCTGCAATAGATGCTTATCACTGCTCAATATAAATGTACATATAATTTATGCAAATTTGCAAAGGAAAACTAAGCTCATTCAGGTGAGATTTAATTGGTTGCATACATGTACGTCATGTATCAAAATTAAACACGGTAAAAAAAATTAACTTTATTAACACACAATTTACATACCAATACAAATAAGCATTTTCGCTTAACATTTTATTTCCGGCATTTTTTTATATTGATATGTATTTTTAATAAACATTTACATAAAAGACAAATGTATACATCACAAATACTTGTACTTATACAGTCTCACATTCACACAGACATACATACAGAAACAAACTACATGCAGGCCGCATATTTGTATAATGTTGTTGTTGCAATCGCGGTGGTCCACCGTGAGATCAATTTCCCGATAACGCCGAGACTGACACCGCCACGGCGAAATCATTGTGTTCAACGGTGTATCGTGGTGAGATAGTTATTGTCCACTCTGAGCTGAATCACGGTCATGAGTGGTGGATGGCAGAAATCGCGCTAGACGTAGTGTAAGCTCATATTTGTCTACCCTTTACTGCTCAAAAGCAAATAGTTAATAGCTATATGCATCCAGCATTAAAGCCAAAGAGCCTGCAAGTGACTCGCAGGCTGTTCCTGTATTATGCTGTTTGCTGCTCATTAGTACCTTAAGGTTGGAAATGAAGCCTTTCAAACTCAAATTTAGTAAGAATGGTCTTAAATCTAATTTGAATTCCTAAGGGATTACACATGCGTCTAAATGCGCATATAAGTGGTAAATGGTTAATGGGTAATAATGAATGATTGACAAGCGTGGCAGTGTGTATTGTTTTCAGACATGGAGGTTCAGAACGGGTATATCGTCTCGAGTTTGTCTCCAACCAGGACTTCACAGAGTCCGAGTTCTTCAAATGGAAAGAAGCCGTGATGCTTGCTGGTGAGCAACTCCCTTCCACCGAGGACATTGCCAGGAAACTGAAAGAAATCCAGTCCGCCCACCAGTACAAATACAACGAGGATGATATCGACAAGGTTAACATAATGTTTGTCTTTCATTTCAGCTCTTGAAAGCCTGATGGTTATTGCATAATTGTATCAGGGGTTTGATTTCTCTGCCTTTACAGCTGATTTCTTCATTTTTGAGTGCAAATATCTCTTTATGTTTAGTTCTTAACTTCTATTTATCTGTTACATAAAAGAGTGTTTTTATTGTTGTTGTTGTTTTCACCATTTTGGGAACAGGGTCAGGGCCGGTTGCATTAGGAACAGTTGGGATATTTAGTTTGTTTGTTTGGTTACTGCTTGCTAATACTATCAAATTGAGAATACAAAATGTTTGAACATTATAGCTGCTAAGGTTATACTCGCAGAGCTGGAGGGGGAGAAGAAGTGAACATTTTGATTAAAAAAAGTTGTTTTACAGTTCAGTTGTGAATTTTAGGCAGTTATTTGCAAATAATTAAAACTTTTTGGGATTGGGAATGTTCCAAAAATTTGACCAAAAAGGAACAACTATGGTAGACCCAATAATTGTGGTATCGTTTTTCCCCCCTTAGGTGGTATTGGAAAATATACCATATAGGGAAAGTTAATATATGTACACATTTACTGTTACTTTGTTCTTCTGCTTAACAGAGTGATAGTAATATGTATTGCAATTTTTACATTAGATTATAATAAATGTTATACCCCCACAAACAAAGTTTAGGGGGGTATATAGGAGTGAGCTTGTCTGTCGGTCGGTCTGTCGGTCCGTATTTAGTGTCTGCTCTCGATTTCAAGTTGTTTTCATCCGATCTTCATCAAACTTGGTCAGATGTTGTATCTATATGATGTCTAGGTCAAGTTCGAATATGGGTCATGCCGGATCAAAAATTAGGTCACGGGGTCACTTAGTGCGTTTTAATTATTAAGCATGGTGTCCGCTCTCTAATTCAAGTAGTTTTCATCCGAGCTTCACCAAACTTGGTCAGAATTTGTATCTAGATGATGTCTAGGCCAAGTTCAAACATGGGTCTTGGCAGGTCAAAAACTAGGTCACGGGGTCACTTAGTGCGTTTTAAACATTGAGCATGGTGTCCGCTCTCTAATTCAAGTAGTTTTCATCCGATCTTCACCACACTTTGTCAGAAGTTGTATCTAGATTATGTGTAGGTCAAGTTCGAACATGGGCCATGCCAGGTCAAAAACTAGGTCACGGGGTCACTATGTGCGTTTTAAACATTGAGTCGCTGTTTTTTGTGAAGACAACATGCAAAATATTCTGTGTCAATGCGGAATGTGGGGGTATTAGTCACGTCTGTGACAAAGCTCTAGTTTATATGTATGTTCAAGATTTCAAGGAGCAAACTTTTGAGTTTGGTTGAAATTATTCTGCAGTGATACGATAGTGTTGTCAACACAAATAGACTTGTTAATCTCTCTTGCTGATTTCAGATTGTTGCAGAAAAGAAAAGGTTTAAAAAGAATCCACATAATTATGCTTTAAAGAAGACAGATCTCTTGAAGCTGAGAGTAAGTATTCACACTGATTTAACCCTTCCCAGTCAGAGGCAAAGTGAAAATGGCTATGTGCAAACAGCATAAAACCAGAACAGCCTGGGTGTAACTCGCAGTCTGTTCAGGTTTTATGCTGTTTGCTGCTCATCAGTATCTAAGGGTTAGAATTTAAGTCTTTAAAATGGAAGCTAGTAAGAAAGGTATTAAATTAAATACAACTTTCTAAGGGACTACAAATGCGTCAAAATATGTATCCAAATGGTAAAGGCTTAAACAGTGTGTGGGAAGTTCTGTATATGTATGTGAACAATTAGCCTAGACATACAAAAAAACAGAGGTTAGATATATAAAGAGATTATTTGACACAAAATATGCCAGCTTTGAAATAACAGTATGAAATGTATCTTATTAATAAATAATAAGTGTATCATTATACATTACCAAAAAGGTCCTGGTCAGTGCCAAGTTGAACCAACTCATTATGAAAATAGCTCATTACATAACTTTTGTTACGATATCTGTGCTGATTTTGAAAATTATTATGGTTTATTCAAATTCAAAAACATGGCTGCCATGTATATGTCTTTTTATGCCCCTGAAGGAGGGCATATAGTGATCACACTGTCCGTCCATCTGTCCGTCTGTCCGTCCGTCTGTCCTGTACACTTTGCGTTTAGGTTTCGAAAAATGCTCATAACTTCTATGTCCCTTGAGGTATAACCTTCATACATGTATTTGGTATGCATGTGAATATGGACAAGGCCTTTCCATACGTACACAAATTTTTACCCCTGTCACATTGACCTTGAACTTAGGGTCAGCGTTTAGGTTTCGAAATCTGCGTTTAGGTTTTGAAAAATACTCATAACTTCTATGTCCCTTGAGATATAAACTTCATATTTGGTATGCATGTGTATATGAACAAGGCCTTTCCATACGCACACATTTTTTTTACCCCTGTGACCTTGAACTTTGGGTCCGCGTTTAGGTTTCGAAATCTTCGTTTAGGTTTCTAAAAATGCTCATAACTTCTATGTCCCTTCAGATATAACCTTCATATTGGGTATGCATGTGTATATGGCCAAGGCCTTTTCATACGCACAAACATTTTACCCCTCTTACCTTGACCTTGAACTTAAGGTCCGCGTTTAGGTTTCGAAATCTGCGTTTAGGTTTTGAAAAATGCTCATAACTTCTATCAAAGCGTTTATATAGGGCATATGTCATCCTGTGGCGACAGCTCTTGTTTCCTTATAAGTCTATAGGAAACTTTGTAAAATACTTCCTGATTAAAACAGTTTAGTTCCATGGAGTATCAGCTGAGCACCTATGGGCCATTGGCCCTCTTTGTTCTATAAATACAACTGGTGAGACAGCAATCACTGTTCCCCACTCTATAATTCTTCAGGATCAGGCCGAGTTGAATGGAGACTTGGAGCAGCAAATACAGTATCAACAGGATCTTGATGCCCTGGAGGAACGCGCCGAAGACCTTGACAAGATACGCTCCTCGACCATTAGTTCTATCAGGTGAGAATACTGATTTCTCCTCCTGTTGGCAGATTGCTTCCTTTGGATTGCCATGTTATCTTCACAAATAGTTCTTTAATGGATCTATTGACTAGTGTGTCATGAAGCCTTTAAAACTTAAATCTAGTAAGAAAAGGTCTTTAATTAAATTTAACTTTCTAAGGGACTACAAATGCGTCAAAATACGTACCTAAGTGGTAAAGGGTTAAGGAGCTTTGTGACTACATGCCCAGGACTACATAGCTGAAGATCAAGTGTTCATTTCTTGGCCCAGCCACATAAATTATCATGTGGGTATTGGTCATGAAACTATTCCTGCAGCCTGTGTATTATTCCTGCAGCCTGTGTATTTTTCCTGCAGCCTGTGTATTTTACCCCCTGTTCACACATAGACGCCGCTTCTACTACGATCTAAGTGTGGCCGATCGTGACAAATCGCTGGAGAAACGTAGTAGAGTCTTCATAAGGGCAGTATGATCGCGGTAGAGTCTTCATGATCCGAGAGCTCTACGCTCTCGCCACGCTTATTTTGAACATGCTCAAAACAAGCGTAACGGGATTGTGGCCAACAAGAATCCGTGTAGAGTCGTAAATAGAGCGCAGTAGAAGCGCCGTTATCGTAAAGGCAGCGCGGAAGCATCGTGGAGAAATCTTCATGATCGTAGTAAAAGCGCAGTAGAAGCGTCATAGCATGATCTTGAATGTCGCGTCAGTAAACGCAGTAAGCGTTTGATGTAGGGGCACCGTAGAATGCGAAATGAAGACCATAATTTTCCAAATTGCTCGATTAAGACTCCGATCGGCCTCGATCCTTTTATTCTGATCGTGACTTGATGGGGATTATCGTCGTAAAGTGGCAGCTATGTGTGAACGGGGGGTTACCTCTTACCTTTAATTGGGACAGTCAAATATTCAATAACGTTGTCAAATATTCAATAACTGTTTGTCTTATACTTTTGGCAGATCAGCTCACACAGGAAAAGTGTTGTTACTGAGATACTATTTAAACCAAAAATACAAATCAAAAAGCAAATTTGTTGAATTGATACCCCCCGCAAAAAATTAATTTTGTGACAGACGGACTGACAACGCCAATGCTATATTCCTCTGCCTTTGGCGGGGGCTAAAAAAAGCAAACTGACAGGGGGGCTTTCTCATCGTTAAGAAGATTTGTTATTCTTATATTTGAATGCTAATATTTTTTTATTACCAGTTTTTCTAGAAATTATTGGATCAATTTAAAAGTTTTGGTTTAACCAATAGATTTTTGTCAACTGAGTTGTTTTAAAAATCACACCCCTGGACTGAAATGTAGTTATAAATGTAGCTGACACCTTTAAGCTCAACTGTATTGAAAAAGCCTGTGACTAATAAAAGCATCGTCATAAATAAGAATTGGCGTAAGGACAACATTATTATGTCTGAATTTCTTATATTTTGTTTTCTTGCTTTGCACGTGTTGGTTGGTCGGGAGAGTCTGTTTTAGACCTTTTTAACCAGGTTTTTAACCAGGTTTTCCGAAGGAAAAAACTGGTTATTAGATTGGCGAATGCGGGCGGGCTGGCTGGCTGGCTGGCTGGCGGGCGGGTGGAACAAGCTTGTCCGGGCCATAACTATGTCGTTCATGGTCAGATTTTAAAATCATTTGGCACATTTGTTCACCATCATTGGACAGTGTGTCGCGGGAAATAATTACGTCGATATCTCCAAGGTCAAGGTCACACTTTGAGTTCAAAGGTCATAAATGAGCTTGTCCTGGCCATAACTATGTCATTCATTGTGAGATTTTAAAATCATTTGGCACATTTGTTCACCATCATGGGACGGTGTGTCGCACGAAAGAATCACGTCAATATCTCCAATGTCAAGGTCGCCATGACTAAAAATTTTTTTTTTTTAAAAACAAACTTACAAAGGGGGTTAATTTTGTTTGTTCATTTCAAAAGTTCAGTTTGAGTTTTCTCCCTTTATCAGATTTTTTTTTCACAATGAAAACCTGGTTTTGTGACAATTTTGTCCCTTGTCTTTTCCATGTGATATGAGGAGTTTGCTGTGACGTACATGTATGCAAATTAGTTTGTTGATTGCTTTGGGAAAAGGTAGACACATATTGATGTTGAGGTCAACATGTAAAAGCCTGCAAGTGGCGGGGGGGGGGCATAGATGTTTTACAAACATCTCACGTTTTTTGGTAATTTTTTAAAAACTAATGGTATATTGAGATGACTTCTTAAATCGTAATCACTGACATGATTACATGACAATGTAATTAAGCAGCACTCAGGGAAAGCGGGGCTTAATGCATGTGCGTAAAGTGACGTCCCAGATTAGCTTCTGCAGGTCGGCACAGGCTAGTCAGGGACAACACGTCGGCACAGGCTAGTAAGGGACAGCACTTTCGGCTTTTACGGTTTTCTTTGGTATTCTTATGTTGAAAGGAAGTCTCTTTTTAGAAAAAATCGAGCCAAGGCTGAAAGTGTGGTCCCAGATTAGCCGATTGCACAGGCTATTCCGGGACGACACTTTACACACAGGCATTTAGCGAGACTTATTTGTGTTTGTGTAGCTATATCAACCAGAGGAACCGCAAACAGAACGAGATAGAGAAGGAGGAGGCTATGAAACGAGAGTTTGAGGAGAGTAAAGGGGCCATGGCAGACCCCTTCACCCGTAGACATAGCAGACCCACACTGGTTACCAAGGTAACAATTGAAGCCTCGTTCTGGAAAAACTGGGCTTAATGCCTATAAGTAAGTGTTGTCCCAGTTTAGCCCGTGCAGTATTTCCTGGCTTATCAAGTACAACACTTTCTGCTGTTCTTGAATTTGTCTTTTTAGTGCCCTACCGGTTTCACTGGAGGGGACTTATGGTTTGCGCTCCGTCTGTCTGTCTGTTAGTCTGTCCGTCACACTTTTCTGGAACCTGCGATAATTTTTAAAAGTTCTTAATATTTTTCATGAAACTTGGAACATGAATAGATGGCAATATGGACATTATGAACGTCATTTCATTTCGTTCCTACGTCAAAAATTATTGTTGCTATGGCAACACATGGTTAAGAAATACTGCTGAAAATTGTGGTTTTCTGGATCCTGTGATAACTTTGTAAGTTCTTAATATTTTTTCATGAAACATAAAACATGGATAGATGGCAATATGGACATTATGCACGTCATTTCATTTTATTCCTACGTCAAAAATTCCGGTTGCTATGGCAACTAATATATGTAAAAAAAAAACTGGAATTTCTGACAATTGTGGAGCCTGTAGGGGACTTATATTGCTTGACAATAGTCTTGTTAAGTAAGCATTTTTAGCTCGGTGTTTTAGGAGAAAACCCAAGGTATTGTCGTGTCGTCCCCCGTCCGCCAGCGTCGTGCTAAAACTTGCACATTTTGCTCTAAAATCAAAGTGCTTCTACCTACAACATTGAAACTTCATAAGTAGATGCACCTTGATGATTTCTACACGCCACATCCATTTTTGGGTCACTAGGTCAAATGTCAAGGTCACTGTGACCTCTAAAAAACAAAAAACAAAAACATTCTGACAAGCTTTCATTTATTAAAAACTGCCCCCTGAGTCGAGGGTTGGCACCCATGATGCGGTGCTCTTGTTCTTAGCAAATATCCAGTTAAGACAGCACGTGTCGTCCCTGAATAGCCTCCCCAGACTGCAAAGGCTAATCTGGGATGACACTATAAGCCCAGTTTTCTCAGAACGCAGCTCATTTTATGTGATTACTTTTGTAATCTTTCTTGCTCAGCTTACTTCTCAGACATAATTATAACTGTTACAATCCTGTCATGACGGTGAAAGATTGTCTAAACATTGATATAGCTTGTGGTCATTCCCTATTTGGCAAGAAGGTAACATTTCAAAATTTCACCCAATGATTTCAATGCCCAATCAGATTCACTTTTGTAACTTTTTTCACTGCCCTCTTTTTAACCAGGTTCAGAAGGAAAAAACTGGTTATCAGATTGGTGAATGTCGGCGGGCGGGTGGAACAATTCTTTCATTTCTCAACAGATTTCAATGAAACTTTCACAAAATGATTGTCACCATGTGCCCTGGCGCATATTGTCAGGATTTTATTATTCTTACGAAATCAAGTGCGCCACGATTAAAAATGGATTGAATTTGACACAAGGCGGCTAACTAGGAACAAGCAGTAACAATTCACATTTTGAATTGTCTTTCTTTATCAGACTTATAAATCAAGGTCGCCACGACTAAAAATAGATCGAGTTTTACACAAGGGGGGTAGCTAGGAACAATCAGTTATAATGCACATTTTGAATGTCTCCCTTTATCAGACTTTTTTTCAAATTGAAAACCTGGTTTTTTGACAATTTTGTCCCTTGTTTTGCAATAAACTCAGCGATTGTTTGCCACAGGCCAGAGATCCAGCTACTGTAGTGGCGGCGGCCAATGCGGCGCTTGATGTCAAGAAGAAAAAGGAAGACGAAGAGAAGAGAAAGCGACTTGTTGAACAAAATATTGGACAAAACTTGGTAAGGCTTAAACAAATATAGTGGATTGTGGGCTATTCACTTAACAAAAAATATGCCCTTGTTTTATTGAGTTTTCCAAATAGTGGTTTTGAAGGGTTCGTTGATTTCAATAATAAAACATTTGTTTCGCTAAAAATAAGTGTTCTGTTTTGATGGTATTCGCTTATAAACAGTGTTGAGGTATATTACTTTGTTTATGCTCCCCCAAAAAATTTTGGGGGAGCATATAGTCGCTGCTTCGTCTGTCCGTCCGTGTGTCCGTCCGTCCCTGCACAATTTTTGTCCGGGCTATTTCTCAGCAATTAATGACCGGAATTCAATGAAACTTTATGGGAAGCTTCACTACCAAGAGGATATGCATATTATCAGCCGGTTCTGGTCGGATGTTTTTTTTTTCAGAGTTATGGCCCTTTGAAATCTTCCATTAACTGTACATATAGTGCAATTCTTGTCCGGGCTATTTCTCAGCAACTAATGACCGGAATTCAATGAAACTTTATGGGAAGCTTCACTACCAAGAGGAGATGTGCATATTATCAGCGGGTTCTTGTTGGATGATTTTTCACAGAGTTATGGCCCTTTGAAATTTTCTATAAAAAAAGACGTTTCCTTTTATCTGTATATATAGTGCAATATTGTGACAAAAAAAAACTTTGGGGAGCATCTCCCGTCTCTGACGGTTTCTTGTTTTAATAATGCAACCATTTTCAAATCTCGACAAAAGTTGCCATATTTATTGAATTAAATGTTTATAAAAATCCACTACCCTCCTATCTGTATTAGTTTGGTAATAAAGGCTGAAACATGTATTTCACGTCTTAGTAAAATACAAACAGAACTGGGACAGTTTACATAATTGGCATTTCATCTTAATCGGATTCAATACTTGCTAGTTGTTGGCTTTCATGCAGGTATTGTGTAGAACGAGATTCCTTAACCATACCGTTTATGATTACCATCCTTTAATTCATTATACTCATTTACCTGGGTTTGTACAACCTTTGCTATCCTTGCTTAAGAAGTATATGAAGGGTCCTTTATTATGTGTCTGAAAAACTAATAATAAAGAAAAAAAATGAAATGTATCACAGGAACTTTTGGTTATCTTTCTTGTGTATGAACATGAGAACAATGATAAAACTAGCCAACAAGAAAATAAAAACAACAGCCATCAAGGATGGTCATATCTGGGGTCAACTAAGTACAGAATAAATTACCACCTTAATAAAAAGTTCTGTCACAAAAGAAGATATGCTCCTTTATACTAAACTAGCAAACTGACTCCCATGTATTTTTATGTGAAAGACATTAATTAATATGCTTTATATACACTGTTGATTTAAGGCTTCGCTGAAAGCTGACAGTGGAGCCAATATGTTGCAAGTAAGTAAACGTCACTTATCTCACACTTCTTGTTATATAAATTAGTGAACATGATGTATATAAGTACATGCATTATTGAACAAGGACCATACTGAAAAGTTTAGACTACAGCTATTCTAGCTCTCATGGGCACAAAGTACTCATGTGGAGCTTTAGGATACTTTGTTTTCTGTTTTCTGTCATTTTTTGTGCATGTGTGTGTTAACTTTTCATTCTAATGACATCTTCTGAACCGCCTGTCAGATTTTAATGAAACATTGCAGGAATGATCCATGGGTGACCCTTTTTCAATGTTGTTCAATTATTCCGGTCTATTACATCTTAAAATTGTACTTAAAAAATAAAACCTTTGAAACAACAAGGGCCAGGGCTTTAATGTTTAGTGTGTACTACCTTGAACAAGTCATAACCTTGGGATCAGAAAAGACCTTGCCATTTGTTGACATGATTTATATAGACTTGATAGCATTACTTAAAAGTCTTCTTCACTAAAACGACAAGGCCCTTTAATTTTGGCATTTCACACTATGGTGGACCGTGGTCCATAACCACGTTTGTTAAAATCATGCCCCTGGGATAAAAATCCCCCGCCCTATGGATATCGTGTTTGTTATATGTATATAGTGAAGAACAGCCACCTGGTTGTGCAAATGTCCTCATATTTCTTTAGTGAAACTTTGTGAATCCTTAAAAAGTGGCATTTTTGACAAATCTTTATGAAGCTTGCACAGAGCATTTGGTCTAATGATATCTGAGCCAATTTCGAAAATTTGGAAACATCAAACGATTTGCTCAGAACTTTTCATTTGCCCAGTCTCAGGCGCGCAACCAAGGGCCTATGGGGCTTTTGTAAACTCATGTAATTGTACTAAAAAAAACCCGTCTGGATTAAAGTTTGTAATACTCAAAATACATCTTTACATGGACTTGCAATGAGGGATTTTTAAATAACTCAACAAAAAAATGTTTCCCTGTTTATACGCACAAGAACATTTTTGTTGGCTTCAAGGGCAATGTCAAAATACAGCTTCTGCTGTAAAAGATTATTTTAACATTTGTGCCAAACTGGTATGTAGGGTTATTAATCAACTTCAGTGACATCTGCAAAGCCTATTTATTTCTGCCTTAGTCTGATTACGACACTATTATGTCTGTTTTCTGGATAGAACCAGTACTTGGGAGTCTGAGCATTATTTAATTGGGCATAAAACATATATAAGACTCCAAATGTTTTATGCAAGTGATTGCGTAGGCATTTATTGTGTGTGTTACAGTGAATGTCTCATTCTTACATTTTAGCCCATATCCAAAGCCAAAACCTTGGACAAACAGATCTCTGTAGACCCATTTGCTGATCATGATTTTGAAATCAACTTAGACATGGATTTATCAACCACCAGTAAGTGAATACAAAGTCTATACTAATTTGGGCACTGGGAAAGTCTATCGAACAATATATAATCTATTTTTATTTAGTTTTAGCATCACACTTGTCTCTATTATTGTTTGATATGTTATAAGCTTTAAGAACAATTCTAATTGTATGTCCTGATATTTGATGATTTTTGGCTGCCTCAATTTTTATGCTCCCCATATATATATATATATATATATATATATATATATATATATATATATATATATATTGCCAGTTCGGGGTGCCTTACTTACTTCCGTACTTTCGTCACACTTTTGTTACAGTTTCTCATAGCGCCTTTAATACTTTAACGATCTCATATTTGGAATGTAGGTACCTTCCATGGACCTCTACCTTTTGATGAGGTTTTACGTCACTGGGGTGAAGGTCATCGAGGCTAATAATAGATTTTCCCTCACACTTTTGTTATAGTTTCTCATAGCGCCTTCAATATTTTACCTATCTCTTTCATATTTGGCATGTAGGTACCTTGCATGGACCTCTACCTTTTGATGGGGTTTGACGTCACTGGGGTCAAGGTCACTGAGGCTAATAATAGATTTTCCATCACACTGTTGTTACAGTTTCTCATAGCGCCTTCAATATTTTACCCATCTATTACATATTTGGCATGTACGTACCTTGCATGGACCTCTACCTTTTGATTAGGTTTGACATCACTGGGATCAAGGTCACCGAGGCTAATAATAGATTTTCCATCACACTTTTGTTACAGTTTCTCATAGCGCCTTCAATATTTTACCCATCTCTTACATATTTGGAATGTACGTACCTTGCATGGACCTCTACCTTTTGATGAGGTTTGACGTCACTGGGGTCAAGGTCACAGAGGCTAATAATAGATTTTCCCTCACACTTTTGTTACAGTTTCTCATAGTGCCATCAACATTTTACCGATGTAGGTACTTTGCATGGACCTCTACCTTTTGATGGGGTCAAGGTCAAGGTCACTGAGGCTAATAATAGATTTTCTCAGTCACGCTTTGGTTACAGTTTCTCATAGCACCTTCAATATTTGACAGATCTCTTATATATTTAGGATGTAGGTACCTTGCATGAACCTCTACCTGTTTGATGAGATTTTAGGTCACTGGGGTCAAGGTCACCAAGGCTAATAATATATTTTCTTATGGTAACACTTTTTTTTTCCACACAGTTAAACCATATATCAACAACATCGGGGAGCATCCATCAGTTTAACTGATATCCTTGTTTAAATAAATATGGCATTTTTATATTGTTTTTTTTTATAGCCAACTCATGAAATTTTGTTAACAAGGCACAAAACACATGGTTTATCATTTGAGATTGAGTATTTGTTGTACAGAAAAAGACCAAACTCCATTTACCGGTAACCCCTCCCCCCATAAGAAGCAAAGTAAAATGGATTGTGCAAATAGCATTAAACCAGAACAGCCTGCGAGTAACTCGCAGTCTGTTAAAATTTTAGGCTGTTGGCTGCTCATCAGTATTATATATTTGGAAATGAAGCCTTTACAACTTGAATCTAGTAAGAAAGGTCTTAAATTAAATATAACTTTTTAATGGACTACAACTGCGTGAAAATAATATCTATGTGGTAAAGGGTTAAAATTGCCACTATTTACTTTCAATAAATGTTTTATTATTTTGACACATTAATGCTCTCTTCTCCTCAAAGATGTCTGCTTATTTCAGACTCAGCAATCAGTGTGCAAAACCGGCAGCCACCACAGTTCAAGCAAGGTGCCCCGAAACGCTCCCTCAACCTTGACGATTACAAGAAGATGAAAGGACTCATCTAGTGTTGTGTTGTCATCAATTTGGTTGATAAAAACTTTCATACATCTGTCGCTATGTGACTTGAAGTGAGTCATTTCGTTGACTTCTTGAGGGGCCATTTTTACCCTGGCATTGTCAATGGTAGTGGAAGCAGTTGATTTTAGAACAAAACTTTTATATAGCCATGCGGCTTTAAGTTTGTAGGTTTGCCAGCTTGATTTGCAGTACAGGTGACGATTTAACTTGGAGATCATCATAAGACTGGAATTTATGTTTGCCCTGAATTACGGTTGACATTTTAACTTGGCAGCTGTTATTAAACTGAAGTCAGATCATAACTGTCGTGGCTCAGCACAAGCTGCGCTTCGAAAACAGATGCCTATTCACGTTTGCCCATACTGACATATGGCATGTCTGTTTAAATGCAGTGTTGATTGTCCAGAAATTTTGCTGATTTAATTTTTAAACATGACAGCCATGCCTAGGCAGTTCCTTTTACATGTTATTAGGCACTGCTACATGTTATAAGGCATTGTGTGACAATGTGTTTGTTTTTTTTTAATGTTATATTTAAGAAGCAGATGGAGTCGCATGTAGTTTGAACATTTCTTGGGCTGCACAGTTTAATGCACTTAAACCAGACTGAGCAAGTGCTGTTTTAATTGTATGTTGTTACATAAACAATAAGTATTTACATTATGGTAATTACCGGTAACTGTATTAATAAACATGCACATCGAAGTATGAACTTTAACAAGTACTGGCTGGGCATATTGTACAAAAGTCATTACAAACTACACATCGTAATTAATGTATTAAGACTGAACTGCTGACTTTCATGTCCCGTCTTTATTTTAAATCAACTACAGTATCAAAGGCATTTTTACAGTACCGGTATATGATGTGTGGTGTAGACATTGATTCTCTGTATTGTCTGGGTATTCAAAAGTATGCACCGACAATTAAATATTTGACAGAATAGCCCATGGTCAATTGGACTGGCATTTTCAAATACAGAGAAATATGCCCCACCCTTACTATAAATGAGTGGTTCACAAGCAATGAATATACCTTGAAATTAAATTTTCATCATAAGCAGCCAGATTTATACAATTTATTATATCCCCACAAACAAAGTTAAGGGGGGGTATATAGGAGTGAGCTTGTCTGTCTGTCGGTCGGTTGATCTGTCCGTATTAAGTGTCCGCTCTCTAATTCAAGTTGTTTTCATCCGATTTTCACCAAACCTGGTCAGATGTTGTATCTAGATGATGTCTAGGTCAAGTTCGAATATGGGTCATGGCAGGTCAAAAACTAGGTCACGGGGTCACTTAGTGCGTTTTAAACATTGAGCACGGTGTCCGCTGCTTTTGTGAAGACAACATGCAAAATATTCTGTGTCAATGCAGCATGTGGGGGTATTCGTCACGTCTGTGACAAAGCTCTAGTTTAAGATAATTAAGATTATTTCGTTTACCTCAAATTGATCAATGTAGTTTAATTGAATTTTTCTCTCTAGTGTCTTTAATATGTTAAACATGTCTTAAAACCATTTTTCAAAATACATGTATATTGATGTGAATAAAATGTAAAATGAACAAAGCGTGTTACCCAGTGTTTTTGATTACATTTAAATCTTTGCAAAAGTCAGTTTCTGTTAAATTTATCATGCCTTGGAAATGTGTGGTTCTGGTTTTCTGGTCAGTATATAACCATTGAGTAGTTAAATGGTAATTAAATTGAAATGCATTATATTTTATCGCTTTTTAAAAAGGTTTTCCGAAGGAAAAAACTGGTTATTAGATTTGCGCATGTCGGCAGGCGGGCGGAACAAGCTTGTCCGATCCATTAATATGTCGTTCATTGTGAGATTTTAAAATCATTTGGCAAATTTGTTCACCATCATTGGACGGTGTGTCATGCGAAAGAATTACGTCGATATCTGCAATGTCAAGGTCACACTTTGAGTTCAAAGGTTGAAAATGGCCATAAATGATCTTGTCCGGGCCATAACTATGTCATTCATTGTGAGATTTTATAATTACTCAGTACATTTGTTCCTAATCATGGGACGGTGTGTCATGGGAAAGAATTACGTCGATATCTCCATAGTCAAGGTCACACTTTGAGTTCAAAGGTCAAAAATGGCCATAAATGATCATGTCCGGGCCATAAATATGTCATTAATTGTGAGATTTTAAAATTACTCCGTTCATTTGTTCACAATCATTGGACAGTGTGTCATGCGAAAGAATTACGTCAATATCTCAAAGGTCAAGGTCACACTTGGAGTTCAAAAGAAAGTAAAAAATGGCCATAAATGATCTTGTTTGGGCCATAACTATGTCATTCATTGTGAGATTTTAAAATTACTCTGTACATCAATTTTGTTCACAGTCAAATTGATTTTACAACTAAGCAAGTTTGACAGTTCGAAGCAAGCGTTATATGAGTTGCACTGGTTGCCGATCAAAGCGAGGATAATCTTCAAACTACTTACATTCATGTACAAGTGCTCAAATGATGAGGCCACGACTTACCTCACTTTACTTCTCACGAAACATATTCCAAACAGACAAGGTCTGCGGTAATGTGGCTCTAACATGGTCCCATATGACGTTCCATTCAATAAGGGAAAGACTTTCAGTGACAGGAGCTTCAGTACCGCTGGGCCAACACTTTGGAATTCCTTGCCTCAGGATCTTAGACAATCGAATTCATTAGAATCTTTTAAGAAGAATTTAAAAACTTACCTTTTCTGTGATTTTTATGCACTTTTCTGAGATTATGTATTTTAATAGAAATACCGTATATGGTTCAATGTTTTAAATAACCCTGATTTTATCTCTTTTACCAGGTTTATCAATGGTTTATTATTTATATATTGTTTAACTTGTTTTATTTTCAGCTTATTGTAAAACGCCATTGAATATGCATTTTCATAGTAATTGGCGTTTCAGCAAATTACACGTTTCATGTTACAGTCATTGGACGGCGTGTCATGTGAAAGAATTCAAGAGTTCAAATTAAGTCAAAATGGCCAATGAAATGATAATGGCATAATAATTCTTAAAAATCGCCATAAATTAGCTTCTCTTGTTTTGTGAAGACAACATGCAAAATATTCTGTGTCAATGCAGCATGTGGGGGTATACGTTATGTCTGTGACAAAGCTCTAGTTCAAAGTGATGGTGATGGTAACAATGCCTGCTATGTAATCAAGAGGACGAGCGTGATAATTATGATAATAGTAGGGAGTAGACCTAAATGAAAAAATGAGGAGGAATAGAAAAAATGATAACTATTATAAACTTAATAAACAATTATACCAGAGTGGAATTCTATGGATGATACTAATCATTTTTATAATATTATTTGAGAGCCATTTACCTTATGATGATGATGATGTTGTAATTGTTGTAATGAACTTACGTGAACCTTGGAAGAAATGTATGCCCTGTGCTAGGATTGAACCTTCGAAAGTGCCAGAACACTAGCATGGCGCTCTGCCAGCTAAGCTACTGGTTCTAACCCAAATGCGGATTTCCGGGACTGACGTGTTCGCTGGAATAATGACGTAATTTCGTCAAAATGACGTCATTTTACATTTATATAACTAGTGTAATAACACCCGTGTAATAAACAAAATTAAGCATTACGTTATTTCACCCCTGTCATGTTATGGGTGAATATTTGATTAGGTTCCATTCTTAATAAAAAAATATTCAAAAACACAATTAGTAAAGCAGTGTCGACAGACCGTTTATCAGTTAGGTACATGTCAGACGGACGTCAACCTAAGCTGGGCACGACCTAGTGTGACCCAGATCGCGATTATGAAGGCTTATTTGACGCAAGTCAAAAGCTGTGAAGAGAACACCGTTACGGACATAAATACTTGTTTGCTAATATTATTTTATTTCAACTTAATTTAAATGAATTTTTTGGCGTTGTTTCATTGTATAAAGTGATCATGAGTGGCTATTACATCAATTCCAAATCGTCAGTGACTTTATCAGAACATTAAGTGCGTAACGGTGTAAATACACATTTTAATTACGTTTTACATCTTTAAGAATTTCTATAAAATGTTTGGGTACATGTTTATATACCAAATTCTTCTTTCATTGGACACCTTTTTGAAGACTTTATGATGTTAAAACACGTTTGCAGTTTTTGTTGAATCTCAATGTATAAAAAAGTCTTCTTTTTATGCGGCGTAACAGTGTTGTCACATTTGTAACGGTGTGGACAGATTATCTTATACTTTCATATTCTTGTTTATTCGCATCGTGTTTTTTACAAGAAAGTATGTCAGATAAGTTCCATGTAAAATGTGTGATGTTGTTTTAAAGACAATCGGCGATATGAATACGAACTTTATTCTCATCATATTGTTTGTATAAAATTGTCCACACCGTTACGATGATGTCAACACCGTTTCTCATTCAGCGTAACGGTGTGGAACGTTACGGTGATGACATTCGGGAATTCTGACAGAACTGATTCCAATTGTATTAATTCTCCATTTTTGTCTGATAAATTCCTGTAAAATTTGCGATGTTGTTTGAAAAACAATCGGCGATATGAAAACGAAGTTTATTCACACCATAATGTGTGTATATATTTGTGCACACCGTTACGATGTTGTCATCACCGTTACTCATTCAGCGTAACGGTGTGGACCGTAACGGTGATGACATTCAGGCATTTGATCATCCACAAACAGCATGCTACTTGTCTCAAAAACACATTACGCACACATTATTTTGTGGCATCTAAGAATACATAATATTTGAAAAACATATAAAGAACAGGAATTGGAAATAGCAAAGAAAATGGAAGAACGGTGTTGACCCTGAATAAAAGTACGTTCAATATTTTACTTACTTTTTGATGATTTTCACATTTTTCGCGCTCTGTTCATTGCTTAATTATGACGTAAAAGGTTGAAAGAATGTTTACTTTTCGGAAAAAAAGTTGTATCCCCGTATCATTCCGGCCCGTGCGGTAGATGAAATTTTCTTCGTAACGGTGTCGACTTGAAAAATTACGGACAGAGCCATAACTGACCATTAATAAATATTCTGCATATAAAGCTACTAAATGTAACTGTTATTAAGTTAAGTTTAAATATATTTAGCTCCATATGGTTTTTTTATATTTTCGTTTGACATTCTTTTATAAAACAATCAAGAAAATTACCATTACCCTTTAAGAATTCGGACAACACACCGTTACTAAAATACATGGGGGTATAGTTGCTTCGACAAAGCATAAACTGCTTAAGCGTGTGATCTGCTAAGAACTCTTATCTAATATTGTTAACATATTATTTAATATTGTAATTATGAAACTTACCTCTGTTAATGTCTACCATTTAGATAATTGTTGAATATGGACAGTAAATGGAACCTAATCAAATATTCACCCTTATAATTGTGAATATTTCAATTAAAAATACCTGTTGTACTTCTATGTATGTTTTTTTAATTCCTGAATAAATAATAATTTTACATATTATGCTGTGTTTATGTTTTTATGTTTAATCAATTTACGCCATGACCAATACTTTAAGGCAGCTTTAGGCTTACGCCTAGGCTTAAGCAAAATATCACTTCCAAGATAGATGCAAACACTTCGGGAATCATTGTTTTGTATAGTTTATTGACTTTAATTTATACAAATATTTTTCAATTCACTTATGCAGGCTTTTCAATTAGACCTGAGATGAAAAAAATGAGGTTCAACATCCTATTACTATTTAATACTTTTTTAAGCGTAGCTGTTTAATTCAGCTTTTCACCTTAAATGACCTATATTGATAGCTATGAAGTGCTGAGAAAATTTCCAGTAGACGCGAATGAATACATCCGAATATTTGTTGGCTGATTTGAGAGAAATCCCCCGAACATCGGCCACATCATTACGTCTGTTAGTCCATCAAATAGTATTTAACACTGTTCAGTGTATAGATATCCAACTATTCTCAGAAACTTCGAAAAGACTCATAGACATAGAATTAGGCTCAGTTACTATAACACATTAAATTTCACCTTGCAGAATTTCAGGGTCAGTAATCTGTCAATTAATCGTCAGGGGAATACATTATGGACTACCGTTGTTAAGGGCCTTATGATGATAACACAGTATTGCTTTCAAGATATACAATAACATGAATGATTGAGAAAGAAATGAATGAAACCCTATTGGTAAATGCCACTTATTTGCATTGTAAGAAAAAACCAAAACTACCAAAATACTAAAGGTGTCGTGATAAGGGGAAAGTCGTTTAATTATCCAAACACACATGTATGACGTTCATTTTTAATTACACGGGTGCGTTACAAATATGTTTTATGTGATAAACATCGCGAGATGTACCATGTTTAATGGTAGAAACTTTATAAACTGTTCATGCAATACACTTTTAAGTTTTAAAGTTGATAAAATAATTGATTTACGACGGATAAAGCTGGGTTCCCACTGCCGATCAGATCAACTCGATCAAGCCCGACCAAGCGGTCGGGTACTGGTCTGGTTCGGTCGGCATGAGTGATCGAGGGCGGTCGGGTAGGTCGGCATTGGTCGGGCTTCCTACCCGATATTTTTTGACATGTCAAAAAAGATCGAGTAGCGGTCGAGTAGGAAATGGATCGAGAAGCGCTCGGCAAATGGTCGTGTATAAGTCGAGTAGAAGATCGAGTTGATCGTGAAGCAATCGTGTGGCGATCGGATTGACATCTTTTACACGATCTCTACCCGATCCGCTCGACCTCTACCCGAGTTATTTTAGATCGCAACACGATCCACTCGACCTCTATTCGATTTGATGTACATATTTACTAGACTGCTACCCGACGATTACTCGACCGTACACGATCACTTCTCGATTGCTATTCGACCATACACGAGCTCATGTCACTAAAACAAAACTCACGTGCAAAACGTCGTGCTTGTCTCTCATAACCTTCTTAGAATCGGACGAGTATACATCCAAAGATGCCAAGAAATTGCAAAAATGCGACTGATACTGCTAAAACTAGTAAAAAAAAATCTATGATGATTAAATTGATTAGTGAACAGCAATGGTTGAAGTTTTTATTCTCAAAGTTTCAATACACGACCGTGCGCGACTTTGTACGACTGTAGTACGACCATCACGATCTGGTCGTGTGAAAATCTGGTGGCAATTGAGCTGAGGTCCACTTGGTCGAGCTGAGATCGTATAGGGCTCGCATATAAGGTCGAGATGATCGAGCGGAAATCGGAAAGATGGTTGAGTGGACGTCGTGTGGGGGTCGTGTGTTATCGACAAGAGGTCGAGAAGAAGTCGTGTATACCCTTTTTAGTCGAGCTTGGTCGGGTTTGGTCGGGAAATTTTGGTGATCGGGATGGTCGAGTTGATCGGATCGGCAGTGGGAACCCACCTTAAGGGATAAACAAGTGATGCACGTTTAGCAATATTTAGTTTTTTAATTAATCTATATGCAATAACCGGCGTATATAGAAGTGTTTATTTTCAACTATCATATTTGAAATTAACGCTGTATATCGTGTTTAATATATTTATTGTTTAAGCTGAAACTGAGTACGTTTTGTATATACGTTCTCATTACTTTTTAAAAGATATTAAACGTTGATTAATGAAAACTATAATACAACTTACAAGTTTAGAAGAATTAGCCCCAGAAAATAAAGGGAAAAAAAGTTGTATTTAAAAGTAAATATTTTTCTAATGAACAGCCAAAAACTCCTTCATGTACAAAAGATATGTACTCCGTTTAGAAATCCCAATCAGTCTGTGCAGATTCGTTCATTCCACACAAAAACACAATTACGAGTCTATGGGTCTGTATCGCTGTTATCTTGCTCATTATAAATTTCACTGAAGTAAACAATTATTGATTTAATGTACCATATAAACATTGTTGATTATTTTTTTAACATTCCACAGTCATATTCATGTGTTGGATTTACAATGATATAATATAATGTTGACATTGAAATCATAAATACTAGCTTTAAGAAAAATTAAGTCTTTATTTTATTTCCCTCTTCTACTTAATCTGTCATCTTATAAACATACTGACATCCCTGCATATTTTGACCATTTGGAAATTATTTCCTCTTTTCGCGAACCACAACTAAGCAGGAGTATGTTTGTCAAAAATATTGTTCACATGATTCAGTTATTTAATTCTCGCAGGACTAGACGAAAGCATTGGTGTCGCACCTCTGTAAATAGAAAATGTGAAGTTAGATAAAAGATATGATGTGAGGGCAGTGATTTAATGATACCAATAATGCATTATACATGTTCCCCTAAACAATTTTTTAATTATATATTCTTCAAATAACATCACTTTCTTCTATTAAATAGATTTTGAAATTTAAAATGTCTAATATTGTTCAATTAAAAAGAGAACAACAACCAAACTGAGTATTAAAGAGTTTGAAAACATGATTAATGGTTGTTTCATCTAAAGCCTAACTCTTACTCTTGTTTGTTTATTTGTCTAAAAAACATATTACATTTTATTAGTTTGTTCAGTTTACATATTTTTATGTCAAACATTTAAAGGTTTTGTTCCACAATAATGATTATGTTCAGACATTTACAACTTATGTTATCTAAAACTGACATCTTATTAGCTTTTGCCTGTAAATTAGGTAGCACCTATAATCATATTATTAATAATGAGGTGCGAGATGCAGAAGGAACGGAAGGAACGATGACGCAGACGGAAATATTCGATAAGGGAAAACTCCAATCTGAACGCATCGGACAGTGGGCTACACCACACCGTTATGGCGGAATTGTCCGAGGAGTCCCGATTGGGAAAACTCCTCAATCTGTTTACAGTTGTCGCCCTTGTGTGCGGTTTTCCAAAATATTGCGCGCAAATAGTCTTAAAATATCAATGACTTTTTGCTGACAAGTGAAAACGAAAACAATCTCAGCTGTGTCTTGGAAAGTTAATTATCGGGTAAATCGAACATTTTCTTTGATACGTATGTATGAAATTATTATATATCTACAATATACATGTATTATTTTGTAGATTATTTTTCTGTAGGCATTTCTATCTATCGATACTATTTCCAAACAATACAATAGACAACACAAGTTTTATCGTAAATATGTCATACGTTCTAAAATAAGCGGGTTCCAAATCTACAGGGAATTATTAAAAATACCTATGTCTGTTTCTTGACGTAACATATTTCCGGGTTTGGGGTGACTATGGACGTTTCGTGCCACTACCAGTTCGTGCCACTGATATTTGTGTTGAAAAGGGGTAGACGTTTCGTCCCACTGATAATATATAGGCGGATAGGTGTGAAAAATGCTGTATATGTGTGAATGATATTGGGGTGTTAATAAATGTAGAAAATTACAACAATTTTGACAATTATAATGATAAATAACAAACAAATAAAATGATTTATCGTTAGTATGGCTTGTTCTCATTGAGTCGTGGGTTCCCTTTGTGTCGTGGTTATAGAGATCGCGTGAAATCACTTGAAAGAACGTTCACAGGCGCTGCAGTTCGTTCCGGTAAAAAGTATGACAGAATCGGCGTTCATTTTACAGATCGAAAATGCGTCAAAAACAGGTAAATAATTCAATTAACCATAACCCGATGCATTTTTATACACAAATAAACACTATTTCTACCCTTATATTGTTTCTAAGTAACACAAAATCCCCTATTTATGAGTATTTCCCATGTTACATCGTCTGTTGACATTTTTACACAAATGACGGTCTGCGCATGCGCGAAGCACTTGCTGTAAACACACTAAAGTTTAGGTCACACTCAACAAATTGTTCCTTAATTGAATTGTTAAAATCAATTAAGAAACAATGGGTTCACTTTGAGAATTCCAATTAAACACATTTTGTTTTTATTTTTCAGAAACAACCTATCAGACTGATGAAATGCAAGGCATATTCTAGGGAAATGATGATGAGTGCATACAAGGCAGTGAAAGATGACCATTTGCCAGTTGATAGAGCAGCAATCATGTATGGTGTGCCAAAACAAACACTGAGGGACAGAGTGTTGAACAAAGTCAAGATCAGCTCAAGGTGGGGAAAAGATTCATTATTCACCTATGAAGAAGAAGAACTGCTTGTTAGCCATCTGGAAGGGTTGGCCCAGGTTGGTTATGGCATTAATCGCTCTCAGTTGAACATTCTTGCAGGTGATTTGGCTGTGAAACTGGGTAGACGTTTAACTGACTCCATACTAAGCAACAACTGGTATTATGCCTTCTTGAGACGATGGACACACAGGGTTCGCCAAAACCGTCGGTCCGCCGGTCCTGACCGGCAAATTTTTCTAAGGACCGACAAGTGATTTAAGATAATCGGTCCGACTGACCGACACAATCGGATGAAAAAATGTTTCAAAAAGATCACTCAAAGTGTATAATATGCTATTGGATTAATAGAAGGTAAATGCTTTTTGTTCAACTTCTGTCAAAATCCTTTTTTTCTTACCTTCATTTTGATGTTTTGATGTTTAAAGTTGGATTAGAATTGACTATCGCATGCGAGTTTAAAATCAACGGTCTTTGTTTAAAAAAGCAACCGAGTGCGTCTGCCATTTTATTTGTTCCATTTAATTTCTCCACAACAAAAACCGCATGAAAACTTGTTTCAACAGGCATTTGTGAGCATTTCTGTTAAATAGTTTCATTATTATATTGTTCTGGGAAGGATATATTTTAATTTACATACCAACAATTTCTGAAATCAAAATTAGATTTTTCACCCACCCGATGTACTTTATTTCGGATATTTTAAAATTCGGACAAAGGGATATTTATGTTTTGATTTGTTGTTGATAGTTTGTAGCAATATGTTTTGTGTTATTTCAGACAACAAGAATGGATGGTGGTAATTATCATGGGCCTTTCTATCAAGAAATAGGTGTGAAAGACATTCATTTAATTGAACCTGGAAATCAACCACCTCAGCTAAGAGAAAATATTTTAACGATAGGTGTTGTTTTAGAACTTGTGAAATTGGCTAATAAACAAAAACTGAAGTCATCCAAAGTAGTGTGAATGGGTGTGTGCAAATAAGTCAAACTTGATTGGATGTCACCCTAACTTTTCGAGAACACGGATTTGTAGAGCTGTGCAGGCTAAAAAACAGTTTGACAAAAAGAATTTTTAAAAGAAATACCTTTGGTTTATATGTGGTTTATTATTAATATAATAATTGTTTAATTATATCGACTTTTGACATGTTTTTATTGTATATTAATGTGATCAAAACCAATAAACATCAAAAAGGTACTCTCTTTTGATGTGTTTTGCTGTTATAGTTTAGTCGGACAGTGGGACTGACAGAAACTGATTCGGACTGACAAAAATTTCAAGTCTGTCAGTCCGAATAACTGACAGATTTTTCAAGTTTTGGCGAACCTTGGACACACAGGCTGAAAGTCATTAAACCAAGGGGTCTTTCATCAACAAGAGCAGCCGCTGTCACACAGGAGAATATTGACAGCTACTTCAGGGATTTGGAAGCTATTCTTACCAAGTACTCCCTGAAGTGTAAGCCACATCTAATTTATAATCTGGATGAGAATGGCATTCAGCCAGAGCATCGACCATCAAAGGTTATCACAGGAGTTTCATCAAGCAAAACTCAAGCTGTCACCTCTCCGAATACAGGCACCACAACCATTATAGCGTGCGTAATGGGGCCGGAACAGCACTACCCTCTTACTATGTGTTCAAGGGAAAACGGACAAACGATGACCTATTGAAAAATGCAGCAGTTGGTGCCAACTACGCCATGTCGGATTCTGGATGGGTGAACGGGGAGGTATTGATTAAGTACCTTGAAGAACACTTTCTGAAATTTGTTCAACGAGGATCAGGTGACATTTCCCAACCTATACTGCTCATATATGATGGCCATGCTTCACATGTCTCCATTGACATAGTCAACTGGGCAAGAGAGCACAATGTCATACTGTTTGTGCTACCCCCACACAGTTCTCATGCCCTCCAACCATTGGACATTACATGTTTTGGGCCGTTCAAGTCTATTTTCCACAATGAATGCCATCTATACATGGCTAAGCAGAGGGGAAGAGTCATTACAAAATATGACATAGCTGACTTGTCCGGGAAGGCATACTTAAAATCCATGACACCAGCAACAATCCAGTCTGGATTCCGGAAAGCTGGCATATTGCCATTTGATCCGACAAAAGTACCAGCAGAAATGATAGTGCCGTCTAAATCATTCCCCAAAATCATTCCAGAATTGCCGATTAGGACCATCAAAGAGCTCCTAGATGAAAAGTTAATGGAAACAGCTCCAAAAGCCAAACTTGAAAAACCAAAAGCTAATAAAAATAAGACACAGGACAAAAAGAAGAAACCAAAAATGGGTGGAAAGGCCATAACAGAAGACTCTACAGACTTTCAGCTGCTAGAATACCAACAACTGAGAGAAGAAAATAACACAAAAGAAAAAACAAATAGATCAAAACAAAATTTGCACAAATCACCCCAGCCAAGCACAAGCAAAGGAAATATTGTGGACTCTGACATTGAATGCGAAATTGAAGATGAAGATCCAGCTAACAACTGTTGTATATGCAAGAAGTTTTCACCGCCAGGATTGGATCAGTGTGATGAACTTGTGATCGTCAAATGGGCCCAGTGCACAGCGTGTGGTCATTGGTGCCATCTGCGATTTTGTTCACAGATCAGAGTAGTGCGCCGGCTATCTGATTTCTTCTGTCCGCATTGTGCTGAAAGAGAGTGTTAAATCTATTGACAGTTACTTCATCTGTTAGGTTGTTTAAATAGTATTTTTATTAAATTGTTATGGATCAGTTAATTTCATTCCATCAGTATGTAATGTTTATAATTGTTCTTGTTGTTGTGTAAATAGTAAGTGACTAACAAGTAATTATTGAGTTTATGCACAACAATGACTTTTGATATTTGTCAATAAAATCAATTGTGAAGATATTTTTCAATTACTGTTTATTGACTTTTCTTGCATTAGCTTTATTAACAGAATTTTGCTGTTTTAATTCTTAATTATTGATCAAATAATTTGTTTGTCATTTAAATTATTTGTTGTTATAGAAAATAAAATTGCATATGTATTTCAATAAAATTTTATGATTATTGTTTGAAATAAATTAGTTATAAAACACACACACACACACAATAAAACACTTACTTGGTTTGCATATTACATTCAATAAAGAATGTAACCTGCAGTTTATATTGCATTAGTGTGTTTACAGCATGACATATTTGCTTACATACAACAGCCAATCAGAATCCACGACTCAATGAGAACGTATTTCCAAGATGGCCGCTTGACATGATGTAAACAAAACAAATAGAAGTTTTTGTATTTGTTTAAATCAGCGAAAAGTATCCAAATTGATTAACAAAGGGTTATACTTGTGAAATTAAATCTTAATTGATTTGAACTCTTTAGTTAATAAAATATTTTACCGATTTTTACACAATTACCCACGACTTAACAAGGCAATAGTATATACTAATATTTGTAAATAGTGTAATATATGCGATAAACATAAAGCATAAAGTGTTTTATTTTTTATGAATCATGTGTATGTGCTTGTAATAATAAAATTTTGCATAGTTCATTATGTTTAATAAATATAAAACATGAAATGCTGTTATTTTCTATGCACACAGTATATAATACCGCCAGACGGTACGAACGAACAACAACGTTGAAGGTATTTTTTTTTACATATATAGAATAATAAAGCAATATATTATTTTCGATTGATAGTTATAATTTAAATATTATCTTATAAAAACGAATATATCATATTTTCGTTGGATAGTTATAATTTAAATATTATTATATACAAACTAATATACATCATAGTTCACAACATATTTCTATTTTCCAGGATAGCATCGCAGAATCAACGGTCGAGCAGGGCGTCCCGACCTAGAGTTTTACGTGCTCGTCCCCCTGTTGCGCCGTGAGGCAGAAACAGTGGATCTGACAATTTCTCTTGTGTCGGAGCACGCCCTGACTCGGGTACACCGGAAAATCTTCAAAGAAGTGCACGGGCGGCTCTTCGAGATCTGGGAGAAGTAAGAAGACGATGACCTGACAACTTCTCAACTGCTGAGAGCGTGTAGCCATATCATCGGGCTGGGACCGAGCACAACCCAGGATGACATCCATGATGAGGACTTCTGAAATGCAATACATTGTATATATGATTTGTGTATGTGTATGATATGATAGTATGCTGTTGTATTTGTGTTTCTATATTTGTGCACTTTTGTATATGTGTATTAAAACAATGTTTGAATATATTTATGTAATCAATCTAGATATTGTTAAAATGTATGCATGCATTCACTTCTGATGTTGTTAATGTCAATTTATTGCAAATGTTTGTATATATTTATGTAATCTCTGCCATTTTTTTAAATGTATGTATGCTTTCACTTCTGATGTTTTAATATATTTATGTAATGTATTGTGAATGTATTATATGAAGCATTTAAATTGACTCTAAAACAATCTTGAAATAAAACAATGTTGTTTTCCCTGACATTGAACAGATGTTACAATCAAAGGTGCGAAAGTTTGATTTCACACATATACGGTATTATTCACACCTATCCGCCTATATATTATAGTGGGACGAAACGTCCAATGCCCTCCTACACAAATATCAGTGGCACGAACTGGTAGTGGCACGAAACGTCCAGCACCCACTGTAAATGGCGTAACTTCTCTAAGTTTTCGGACACTTATATTTTCGGACGACCAGAATTGTACACAAAATAATTATTTTTCGTGATCCAAAATTTTCGGAAAAAACGGGGTTTCGTCAATAATTAATGACTACATTTCCGGACAGTTTATTTTAATTGATTTTTAGCAGAATTCTGCCCTGCTCCGCTTACTAGGTTACACTTCTATCTTGGATTAAGGTCATAAAACCTGGCTGACCAAGGCCTTAAGTTATTAGACCATTAAATTTTGCATTATTGGTTAAATAACTATGTATATTTGTAAAAGACAATTTTTCATCCGACAGTTTGAATTAAAGCATATATTATGAAAGGTAATTTATTCTCTACTGAGTCCAAAAACTTAGTGTGAATAGGGTTGTCAAAATTCATCAACCATCACACTTTTTTTCAATAACCACTCTGAAACTTATAATTAAATTATAATACTAATAACATTATTTATGAATTTGGTGTGTTTATTTTATTTGGAAATTTATATTGTTACTAATTAAATCAAGATTTAAAGACATCTTTACACCTAAGAGTAACAAATGTTTGCATTATGTGTTTCAGGTCATTTATAAAGAAAGTAGATAAGATTGCACAAAATGTCATCCACATCACAGAAGCACAAAAATTTTGTCTCTGAGCCGATGGGAGACAAGCCAGTCACAGAACTAGCTGGCATTGGTGACGTTCTGGGCGGCAAGCTGGAAGAAGCAGGCTTTGATAAGGTACTCATGACACTGACATTTCTCACATCTAGCCCTAGCCTGCAATTCCTATACATACGTTGATAACATTTTACATAGGGCAATAAGATTTTAAAATTTATATAGGCAGGCCAAGAACGTTTTTGAAGCACTGATATTAAAAATTTGTGCAATTTACTGAAGTGCTAGCTTTGATGAATTTTGCCATAATTGCTGTGTATGCCATAAGTGTGAGGTTATTACGCCCATTCAGGGAGGGTGATTATTGACCTCTTTGAGTCGGTCTGTTTGTCCACCTAAAATGTTAATAGGTTAGTATAAAGGGAACTACTTCCACATTTTATAACAGGGGTTTTTATCTGATTTTGTGGAAAGGGCCTGGCCTTTTTTGAGGGGAAAAAAATCGCACGAAACGCCGGATTTTGGGGGGAAAAATCACACGAAACGCCGGATTTGGGGGAAAATAAGGAAAGTCTTAAATAATCAAATAAGCATATTTTACTGATTTTAAAACAAATTCAATGAAACAGAAATTTATTATGCAATGTTTTTCTATTTTCTTCACTGGTTTAGGTTAACTTATATATTTAAAGGTTAAAAAAAATTAAAAAAATAATTTTTTTTTTTTTTTTTTTGAGGGGAAAATGAAATCTAGGGGAAAATTTACCAGCTGAGGGGAACAAAAAATCGGAGGGGAAAGGGACGATTTACGGCGGGTCAAAAAGAAGGAAAAAAAAACCTGTATAAGCTGTTTGATTTGAATCTTATTAAGTTTATTCCCCTGTGATCCACACTTTTTTAGTTATTGCCCTAAAATGTAGCTGACAAAACCTTGAAGAGGTGTTAGTCAAGATTTTTTCAAAGCTCTGGTTACCATGTTTTATACATGTATAACTCAAGCATCTGGTAAAATACCTTGCAGCATAGTGGGTATTAATTTTCACTTTCTGTGTTGAATATAAATGCTATCACATAATTAAACCTTGTGTTACCATTTGCCTTATTAGTCCTGTTAAATACTGTTATGGCGCTGAAACAACAATAAAACATACAATGATGTTCCAGGCTTATGTGGTGTTGGGCCAGTACCTAGTGTTCAGAAAGGACGAGGAGCTGTTCAAGGAATGGCTCAAAGATACGACAGGGGCCAACAAGAAACAGCAGAATGATTGCTTTGGATGCCTCAAGGAATGGTGCGACCAGTTCTTGTAGACATGAAGCTGGAAAATGGAATACGATTTCATTTCAGTGTTGTTCTTTTTTAAATGTAATTTATTGTTATTAGGATGTAATGTTTATCAGTAATCAGCTAATTTACGATGTAATTTATATAGCATTAGCTTGATAACTGCAACTTGGTTTGTCATGCACCTTATTCATGGTATTGTGCGCAGTACTCTTTTGTTTATGTCAGCTTGTATCAATACAGAATCTTTTAGATTGTCTATAAAGAGATTGCCAGTATTTGATTTTAACTAAACTAACTGTTCATATGTGCACATGACTTATTGAAATAAACCCTGTTTGGTTTGGTACTATTCAACAATGTTGCATTGTAAATGTTATAGCCTTAAAACATGGTAGAAGTTTGTTTTAATGTTAATGCTGGAGTACTTAGAACAATAAGGAGACTGAAATATGCGTGACACTTTTAAGTATATGCTTTATTCAGCACTTAATATTTAACACAAAAGCAATTTTTAACTACACTTGGAGACTTTTCTAACGCATCACTTAATCATATCAATATAGCTCCCTTATTTTTAAAATTCCTGAAAATTTAATTGAAATTGAAAAACAACAAAATATAAACTTTGACAAATTTAAAACGTCGCTTCAAAAGTCAAATTTGCAAACTCGTATAACGTTCAATAATAACAATGTGAAAAGTAAAAAGCATAAACCTACACGTCTTAATAACTTACTGACTTTGCAACATGCCGATTGAGCCGTTATGCTCCTGAATATTCATATGAGCCATATTGTTTTTCTTTAATTAATGTTATGTTTTTTTTGTATAAAAACTTACCTAGAATTATGAAATTGAAATTAAATTGGAATAACATGTATTTTGCCTTTTACTACAATTGGTGATTTTTCTAAAGCAACACTTTTAAAACTTACATATCTCAGTAATGAGTAAATATTTTTATTTAAAATTGCACATGTGATCATTTTACTACAATATGTGCAAGCTAACGATAAAATCATTCATCCGTGACGATCTGACGCTTTAGCAAGTGGGAAAGGTAGCCTGTAAAATGCAAAGTGCGCGATTGCGCTCCTGAATATTCACACAAGCTATATTGTTTTGTTAATTAATTTTATGTTTTCCTTGTGTAAGAACCCACCTCAAATAATTAAATTGCAATAAAACTAGTATTAAATCGCGTTTCACCATTTCCACGTTCAAAAATATGGAACCACACCTACCCCACGTAAAGCGTCCAATTGTCGTGGATGAATGATTTTCTCGTGAGCTTGCATAGAATGTAGTCAAAGGATGGTATGTAAAATTTTTAATCAATACCTTTACTCATAACTGAGATATTCAAAATTGTAATGTGATGCGCTAGAAAGTGTATTTTTGTAGTGAAAGATGAAGGCAAGCTTCTTGGTGAGCTTATATTGGATAAGGCTAAGAATGATGATATAAGAGGATAATTGATTTATTATATAGTTGGCTAAAAATTGCATTAAAGCAAAACACTTGGACTCAACAAGTTATAAGGCACTAAATGGACAATGTTGAAAATTTGGCTTGAAATGTTGACCATTTGTGTAGTGCTTGAGTGTGTTCATACCAAAATGTTGAAATAAATTGTAAGAAAATTGAGCTCATCTTTTAACAGCTGCAATATACACAAACAGGAAATTTACAATTGAACCATGTAGTACGTGTGGCCATGTGTATATGATGTTGATGTAGCTTTACGCACAATTTATTGCTGTTATTTTCAACACAGCTGTTCATTTGTATTTGCAATGGTCAATTTTTGTTTGTTCATGTAAAATATGGAGACCTATTGGTACATAAATTCTTTAATAAACAATTACCATAAAAAAAAATAATTTAGGATGTCCAATGTTGAATGTCTTATTGTTCAATTCTGAATACATATATGATAATTAGTTTGGCATCAGAAATATTTTAGTTTTTAAATGTCATTAAACTTATATTTAAAGCTATTTGTTTGTTCATGTCATTTTTTCAGCTTGTTGAAAGTTTTCCTCAATTATTTGAAAGTAAAGAATACAAGAATCAGAATTCTTTCTTCAGGATTTGGAGACTTAGTGCCGTTAAGTTAATTTTCATGTGCGAATAAAAACTTTCTTTGTATTTAAGTTATGTAAATAAAACTGTACATGAATACAGGAAATTGTGAGGGAGTGCAGAATAAACAAACCACATATGATATCTCTTATCATTTTTATGCTCCCCCAAAATTTTTTGGGGGGAGCATATAGTCGCCGCTTCGCCTGTCTGTCCGTCCGTGCACAATTTTTGTCCAGGCTATTTCTCAGCAACTCAGAAACTTTATGGGAAGCTTCACTACCAAGAGGAGATGTGCATATTATCAGCGCGTTTTGGTCGGATGATTTTTCACAGAGTTATGGCCCTTTGAAATTTTCCATTAACTGTACATATAGTGCAATTCTTGTCCGGGCTATTTCTCAGCAACTAATGACCGGAATTCTATGAAACTTTATGGGAAGCTTCACTACCAAGAGATGTGCATATCATCAGCGGGTTCTGGTCGGATGATTTTTCAGAGTTATGGCCCTTTGAAATTTTCTATAAAAAAATTATTGTCCCCCCAACTACTGTGCCCTCAAGATGTTTCCTTTTGTCTGAATATATAGTGCAATAATTTGACAAAAAAACACTTTGGGGAGCATCACCCGTCTCGGATGGTTTCTTGATGTTGATGAGTAATTGCGCGTATAATATTATTGTATTAGTCTTTTTCTTGTGTGGAGCTTAAATCTGCAAAAATTGATGATATTAAAATGAACCTTATTGTAATATTGGCATTAAGAGAAACTGTTGAGTTCACAGGCCATAACTCTCTTCAGTATATGCAGATATTTTCCTTTGTTAATATTTCTAGGCATTGTTCCTTGCGATGGGGCATAGTGTGAAAGTGTAGGGAACAAGGACCATAACTCTTTCTTAAATATTTTTGGAGTCATTGCCATTTGCAGAACATAGCTACAAATTGTAATTTTCATTATTCAATTACAAAGTTACTGCCCTTTATTTGATTGTTGCACACTTAAAAATCTTTTCAATTGACGATAAACATATTTAACTTTATAGATTAACAGAGAACATGTTGAATAGATAAATGATATTCAACTGTATACTTTAATTTTGTCAAAAAACAATGGCTTATTTTAATAAAACTGCACTGTATTCACCCTAAGTTTTATCACTTTATATGTTATATTAATCTTTCCAGCATGTTGCATAAGTCACTGGAGCCATACAAATAAGGAAATGTTCATTGCTGGGTGCAGATGGATGAACAGACCTTTAACAGTAAAATGACAAATTGTATGGTTAATTTTTGTATTCATTTCAATTCTACTGATTTATATATATACACTCAGGAAGTTTTATGTTTAAATCTAAATTGTAAATTATTTGAGATATAACCATGAAAACTTAAACAAAACAATCACAACAAAGGGCAAAACTATTACTTAAGTATTAAAAAGTGTTTGGTTTTGGTTCTTGTTCTTGGCACTTCATCTCATTGATATCTATACCAACAGGAAATTTCATGTTAAAAGCCTTTTTAGTTTCTGAGATGTAGCCCTGGAAAGTTTTTGAAAGATGGACATCATGTAGAATCAACACAAGGCGATAACTATTACTAAAAACAAACCTAGGGTCATGTTCTGAAATGTAGCCCTGAAAAGATTGTGACTGATGGTGAAAGATGGACATTATTTAAAATCAACAAAGGGTGATTACTCTTATTTATTAAAAAAAACATTGTTATGGTTCTGTGTATTGCACGTATTCTCATTGATATTTTTTCACCCATGGAGTTTTACGTTGAAATCTTATTTAGTTTTGGAGATATGACCTTGAAAAGTTTGATTATAATATAAAACAAAAAAGGGCAATGACAATTTTCCTAATTGATGTCTATACACCCATGAAGTTTCTTGTTGAATTACTCGCAGATGACCCCTATGGATTTTCAGGTCACAAGGTCAAAGGTCAAGGTCACAGTGACCCGAAATAGTAAAATGGTTTTCGGATGATAACTCAAGAACACTTATGCCTAGAATCATGAAACTTCATAGGTACATTGATCATGACTCGCAGATGACCCCTATTGATTTTTAGGTCACTAGGTAAAAGGTCAAGGTCACGGTGACTCAACTTAGAAAAATGTGGTTTCCGGATGATAACTCAAGAACGCTTATGCCTAGGATCATGAAACTTCATAGGTACATTGATCATGACTCGCAGATTACCCCTATTGACTTTCAGGTCACTAGGTTAAAGGTCAAGGGCATGGTGACTTGACACAGTAAAATGGTTTCCGGATGATAACTCAAGAAAGCTTACGCCTAGGATCATGAAACTGCATAGGTACATTGATCATGACTCACAGATGACCCCTATTGATTTTCAGGTCACTAGGTCAAAGGTCAAGGTCACAGTGCCAAAAAACGTATTCACACAATGGCTGCCACTACAACTGACAGCCCATATGGGGGAGGGGGCATGCATGTTTTACAAACATCCCTTGTTGTAAGCAAATTTTGATGTTTGGTAAGGGGGGTCAACTCAAAATATAGGTAACCAGGTCAAATCTTACAAAAACAAAAACACTCCATACGCCAGTGTTTTGGTTCAATAATGATGAAACTTGACCAGGGTGTTTGTCTGGACAATATCTAGGTAAAGTTTGACATTTGGTAAAGATTGAATAAACTGACTCCTCTCAGGTTAGTGAACTAGGGCCATCTTGGCCCTCTTGTTTATTTAAGTCTCATCCATTTCATATACATACTAATAACATTAAAACACATAAAAACATGATAATGGCCATTCTATATAAGAATTATAAGAGACTGCAGAGTTAAATATTGTATAATTTCCACATACTTGTTCTCTATGTACATATTTAAGTTAAAAAGTTAGGTTGCCATTGCTTATCCATAGTTAAAAACTGACATAAGATATATGTACGTAAAATACTGACACTGCGAAAAGAGGCACTAACGCGCATAATATAAAATGGTTTAAGAAATCAATTATCACCTTTGACCAGGTCAGAAATTAACTCATTAGCAATGGTTACCAACGCTTAGATTAAAACTAACAGACCCTAATAACAAAGACAATATTCACATAGCATACAATTGAAAACCATATCAGTTAAAAATTATAACTATGACAACCCCCCCCCCCCCCCAGAACAGTGACTCCAGAATAATTGAGACATACTTAGTAGAACAAAAATCCAGTTCATACTTCTACCGAGGAATAAGTAACCCTACCCAGTTTCCCATAGCAATCGGTGCGACTTTATACAGGATTTGGTCTCCTCATTTTGGGTGCACACCATTTAAGGAAGTTATTTTGCACTATCTAGCATGTTGCAATTGTGGATATAACAATCAAAAGGCTATAATACTCCAAAATATGTCCCATTACTAGTTTTAAACCTATTTTGAGTATATGTATTTTTTCCTTTCGTGAAGAATAGAATAGCAGGTTTTGGCTGATAAGTACATAACATTCTCTGTAGTAAATATGTATTTAAATTTTTCACAATCTGACCTGGCATGACTATCAGGATTTACACTTAAATTTTCCATTAGCATTTTCCTTGCATCAACATACAACGGACAGTGAAAGAGTACATGTATTTCATCTTCGATCTTATCTGTACAATGGAAACAAGTTCTACTACAAAGCTCAATATTTTCATATCGGCCGGTCTCTAGCCTAAGCGGCGCCACACCACACCTAAACTTAGTTAAAGCACTTCTATAATTGAATGGTATTTTACCGCTAATACATGTTTCAGTACCAAAATCTACTTTAAACAGTTTATAAGTCCTTAATTTATTTCTTCCTATGTCCATTTGTCCAGATTCTCTATTAATTGAATTTCTCTATTTAACAGTTTCCTTCTCTAATAACTTAGATTTTATATCATTTATAACATGTTTACTATTACCTAATGGTGTATCTACAATATCAGACATATTAAGATCATTCAAACACACATTTAATCTTGTGTACCCATTACGAACAGTGACTGATTTTGTCCAATTATACATTTTCTTGTCAATTATAGATTCATCCATATTCACATTTCTAAAATGCTGTCTACAAACAGATCCTTATTGTTTTACTATTAGTGGTGTCCAGCCCATTTCACCCCGAACAGCCGCATTTGGCGTGTATTTATCAACACTAAGATAGTACCGCATAGCTCTTTTCTGAACTGCGTTGATGCATGAGTAGGATTTATCTCCCCATATTGGCGCACTATAATTAATTATGGGCCATACCATGGAATCAAACAGTTTAGTAAAGGTTGAAAACTGGAAGCCACCAAAAGATTTACATTTAGAAATTACTAAACCCAGAGCTCTAGATGCAGACATAGCTACACTTTTTGCTATTTCATGGTAGTATAAGTACTCATTTAAGATAACACCAAGGTATTTATAACAATGTACAATTTCTAAGTTCATACCAGCAATGTTAAACACATGTTCAGTTTTAAAAACACTTTTTGGTCTAAATTGAACAATCTTTGATTTTTCACAGTTAACTTGCATTTTATTTCGTGAACACCAGGTAGGTAAAGAATCTAACAACAGCTGGAGGTCAACAGCATTTTCTGCGAGCAGAACTACATCATCAGCGACAAGGAGAATACATACTTTTTGATCATCTATGTCAATACCTACTCCTAAGTTACTCAAAAAGGATATCAAATCATTTATGTATAGATTGAAAAGCACAGGGGACAAAGGACAGCCCTGCTTAAGGCCGCATTTTACGTCGAACCACTCTGAATCGAACCCATTTATCCTTAGACAACATTTCACATCTCTGTATAAAGACTTCACGGCTTGAAACAGGCGGCCCTGTAGTCCCTCATGCCTTAATTTCTCAAATAAAAGAGCTCTATCAATCATGTCGTGCGCTTTCCGATAAAGGCGATAGTCAATAAAGGCTGTGAAAGTTGATAACTTTTTTAATTTTCTGGTTTCAATTACATTTGTCAAAGCATGGACATGATCAATAGTGCTTTTTCCCTTAATAAACCCATTTTGTTCATCATGAATAACATTTTCTATTGAACACCATTGTGCGATACGATTATTTAATACACTACAATAAATCTTATACATAGTAGGGGCGAGTGTTATTCCACGGTAAGACAAAGGATCTCTCGGATCTGCTGTTGACGACTTGGGAATAGGCGATATAATGCCTTTTGACCAAGCACTAGGCACTTTACCAGTAATAAAACATCTATTATATAAACTATTTAACATAACTAGAGCTCCATCATTCTTAAAACAACTCACTAGGTATTTGATCATAACCAGGAGCTTTTCCAGATTTTGCAGCTAAAATACATTTAAGAACCTCTTCAATATGTATCATTTTATAAAAAAACAGAGTCTTCATCTATATTGCCATCAGGAATTGAACAATCAACAGTATTATTATTACTATTACTATTATCGGTTGTGTCCTCTGGGTTAAGAAGCCTTCTGAAATCAGAACCCCATTTGTTAAGTACAGCATTTGGGTCATTACAGATATGGAGCCGTCGGCCAATTTTACCTCAAAGGGAATTTTCTTCAATCGTTCATTTCCTATCCCTATTTTCCCAATAGTTTTCCAAAAAGAACCTGACGAAGCATTTACTGTAGATTCCAAATCAAGCTGTGCCTGATATGCAAAATGCCTGTTAGCCCGTTAATTGAACACCACTATCAAAATGTTGTCTACTCTGAGCATATATATGTTTATAATGTGGTTTTTCATTTGTTTTACATTTTAACCAATGTTTTTTCTGCTTTACACATATTTGTCCATAACAGTGTTAAGTGATCAGACCACCAAGGTTATAAAGCCATATATTATAAATGGCATTATAACTCTACATCACTATAATCTAACTATATAACAATAGAACTTAATATAAATAATTTGCAGTATAAACAGAATATAACACTATCTTGTTAAATTAATTGGGCTGCACGAAATTGGCATTAAGTGTTTAGATGTATTGTTGTTTTTACTCCATGTACAAGATACCGGTAGCTCAGCACCCTCCTATTACGTCTTATTATTTGGACTTCCCATTATGTGCATCCTGCAACACACGTTTAAACATATTTTTAACCTGAAGGTTTTAATAACAATTTAAATACTTGGGTATTTCATATTTTTACTTAAGCTTAGGTAAAGGTTCATCATCAGTGTTATTCGCATAATAAACATTTTAATGAGTGTATGTTTCGACATTAATAAATCTTTACTTAATACATTGCAATAATACAAACTGTCTGATTTTGTTATCTCCATCAAGTTAGTCTCAAGAATACTAGGCATGTAAATGTATTGATGGATGAATCTTCAGCTGACCCTAATCGTAACATGTTAACTATTCCTGAGAAAGTTTTCTCAGTAAAAATAATCCCTGAACAGTCTTATTTCAAAGCATGAATTAATGATGTCACTCATTTAATTCCATGTGTACATTTTATTTGAAGTAGGTGTTATTATGAATTAAAGTGTTTGCAACAGATTGTATGTTTTGTGATGTAATATGTATGTTTTAGGATTGACAATTAGATTAACGCTTAATTATTGCTTCGGTAAGTTTGGCGGATTTTACCATGAATTTATTCGAGTCATTACATATTTACTGAACACATATTTATACATTTCCATGACGCATATAAGCATCGTATCGCGATGTATGAATTATGAGGTCAGGCACGTGATTGTACGACAAAAGAAATCCTAAGCCCAATTAAAATAATTATAAAATTATTTTACAAAAAAACGCCATTCTCCATCATTACGGAAGTCATTTGGACAATCGATCTGAGTAGCTTCAGAAGTATCATACCTGACCATATCATACTTACAAATAAATTTCGACGGAATCAGTGGATTCTGTGGT
Source organism: Dreissena polymorpha (assembly GCF_020536995.1). Taxonomy (NCBI): domain Eukaryota; kingdom Metazoa; phylum Mollusca; class Bivalvia; order Myida; family Dreissenidae; genus Dreissena; species Dreissena polymorpha. The sequence goes on from NC_068357.1 coordinate 67,942,036, forward strand.
GTGCTTGGGTATGACTTAAGCTTTGTTATTTTCGCAGTATAAAGTGTTAATGGCAGTACGAATGTAATGCTAGCGTGGATTGGTCAGTAGCAGTTGACTCGTTCATTCGGTAGTTAGAAACCATTCTATCGTTCCAACGATTGCAGGATCATGCGTTTTGAGCGGTGCATATTCCCTTTAATAGAGTAACAGTAAGGGCAGGTTTTCTGTAGCATAGTAATTGTCCATGAAACTTATTTTTTTCGTAACCATAGTCTGAATATTAAAATGTTATTTGAAGGAATTTGGCCCCCGCAGATTGCGGCGAACTAAAGCAGCATGAGAAAAAAACAATGATTGATATACATCGTAAAAGTCCTCTTCATTGAAGCTGGCCCATTGCTTAGTGTTTTTATGAACTAATAATGAGTTGTGTTAAATTAGTTTCTGGTGTCACTCATCTGTGTTGAGCTAAGTGAATAGTTCAGTTATTGAACCATATTCTGTCATTTTATCAGCCGTATGAACTGGAGGTCAATCCTCAACATAACAAGCCGTCAAGCCAATCCTATTATCGTCAGCCTAGTCAATGAAATCACGGCTGTTTTATTATCATATATATCTATATGCCTGTTAAAAAACGGGACGTATTATGAAAAGACAAAAGACTTCAAGGAAAATAATGTTTAGTCAATATTGGAAAAGTAGGGCGGCGTTTTGAAAGTTATGAAACTTGGTGATACAGTTTGTGGACAATAAAGTTCAACAACCAGCTAGATCGCATGAAGCTTTTTCGAATTTTGGCCCTAGAGTTATTATACATTGGCCAAAATTTAACTTGTCCACTCTCGGACTCAAATAAATGTTATCTTATGATATCCAAAGTTGGTGACACAGTTTATGAGCGTAACATGTTGACCGACGTTGAAAACCAGCCAGAACGCCTTATTCGTTTCTAAATTGTTCCAAATTTGCGAATTTAATGTATATTCTATTTTTAATGATTCACGTTTAACTTTTGCTTTTAGATTTGCATTCAACCATCTTGATGATACTTTAGATATATTTTGCTTAAAATGAGGCTTAGAGCGGAATGACTTTGGGGTTTGTACGGTCATGGTCTAGGTCACTGTTAATAAAAAGAACAAGAGCACCGCCTTCCGGGTGCAGACCGCTCATCTATTTTTCTTTAAAGATACCTATCTCAATACTTCAATCACAAAGGAGGGACGGGTGGGGTGGAGAGGGGTGTAAAGTGTGGGTGTGTGGTCATGTATTACATTATCTTCCAAAAATAAGAAAAACAATGCAAACAAAAAACAATTTTTTTTGTGAGGGGGGGGGGGGGGAGGGTATTCTTGGGGTGGGATTGTTGGACGGTATTTCAAAAATAAAATTAAAAAAAATATTTTTGTTTTTTAACCATGTTTAAAAAAAAAAAATTGCGGGGGGGGGGGGCGGGGGGCGGTGGGGGGGGGGTATAGTGTGAGGGTGTAGTCATTCATAAGATGATGTTTAAAAAAAAAATTGGGGGGGGGGATTCAGGGGGGGGGGGGCGTGGGGGATGTTTTGGGTGGAGTCTATTGTGGTATGTAAGGTAAGAGTTGTTATGTCAAAGTATCAATCAAATCTAATCATGAATAAAGAAGTTATGGCAATTTTAGCAAAGGTACAGTACCCTCATGATATCCTGAAAGTATTTGAAGTTTGAAAGCAATAGCCTTGATACTTTAGAAGTAAAGTGGATCTAAACACAAAATTTAGCCATATATTCAAAGTTACTAAGTAAAAAAAGGGCCATAATTCCGTCAAAATGACAACCAGAGTTATGCAACTTGTCCTGTACTGTCCCCTTATGATAGTTTGTGAGTGTTCCAAGTATGAAAGCAATATCTATGATACTTAAGGAGTAAAGTGGACCAAAACACAAAACTTAATCAAATTTTCAATTTCTAAATATAAAGGGCTCAAAATTCTGTGAAAATGCCAGTCAGAGTTACATTACTTTGCCAGCACAGTCCCCTTAAGATAGTTAGTAAGTGTTGCAAGTATGAAAGCTATAGCTTTGATACTTTAGGAATAAAGTGGACCTAACACAAAACTTAACCAAATTTGCAATTTTCTAAGTATAAAAAGGGCACATAATTCTGTCAAAATGCCAGTCAGAGTTACATTACTTTGCCTGCACAGTCCCCTTATGATAGTTAGTAAGTGTTGCAAGTATGAAAGCAATAGCTTTGATGCTTAAGGAATAAAATGGACCTAAACACAAAATTTAACCAAAATTTCAATTTTCTAAGTATAAAAAGGGCACATAATTCTGTCAAAATGCACGCCAGAGTTATCTAACTTTGCCTGCCCAGTCCGCTCATGATAGTTAGTAAGTGTACCAAGTTTGAATGCAATAGCATTGATACTTTCTGAGAAAAGTGGACCTAAACACAAAACTTAACCGGACGCCGACGCAGACCGCGGACGCAAACGCCAAAGATGGTCTCTGCTCAATAACTTTAGTTCAGAGTTCAGATGGATATATATATTGCTTAGCAATTTGAGTTAAATTTTGTGTTTAAGTAGCTCTAATGGAACTAGTCTGGGAGTGCAGTCGAGTCAAGATCACTGTTACGCAAATTCAAAATCAGTTTCCGCTAATTAACTTTAGTTTGGAACATGGTGTTATATAAAAATGCCGGTTCCGCTCAGAAACGTAAGTTTGAAATGAGGAATTGCACTGACATTTTGTGCAAAGGTTGCTTTATAGCAGACCTAGCATTGGATTGCACATGGGCGAGCCGGACTAGGGACCATGTCACTGTTTCCAAGCATAGAAAATCAGCATCTGTTCAATAACTTGAGTTTGGATGTAGGTATAAATGCTAAAATTGTGTGTTTTTACATTTTGTAGCATACATGCATGACGATGTCGTTTTTCTTTGTTGTATCAATTATTTTCTGTGCGATCATAATACTAATACACCCTTCACAAATAAATGGTATGCATTCCTTTAAACGGGCGCATTAAGTGAAAAGTTGGCACTCTTGTTACTTTGTAACTTCAAATGCTTGTGCTCTTCGTGCATTGTTTATATGATCACTACCGCCTAACCGCTTTACCTGCTCGCCTCTTGAACCCATGTATGCGACATTTTATACTAAGAAGCAGTAGCCTTTATGTGAAATACATCTGCACATATGTTCAACAGGCTGATTCAGAACAATAAATTGGATTTGACATCTTATATATTAATAACGTATTTGTTCAAAAAGTTTTTAAAAAATCGTGTTGATTTTTATTTTATAAAATGAAGGCCAAAATAAATATCCAACCGAACATCATGAGGCACTTTGTAATTTTGACCCTTCATTATTGCCATTTAATGATTTTTACTTTTTTTGTTATTTTGCTCAAAGAAAAGTGTGTAGATCTCATTAAGTGGATGTGCGGTGCGGAAGAACCATAACTCACGCTCCCCAACATTTAGAGTTGCTGCCTTTTGTTATAAAATGTACTTAGGCTAGGTAGATTTCATTGATGGAAGGCGCAGTGTACTAGAACCATAACCATTGCTCCTCCTATGTTTAGAAAAAGAGCCGTATGTTCCAAGTTCTTTCATATTTTAAAGAAAATAATTCATTAACAAAGGTACTGTCAAAACAATCATTTATTTGTAAAACGTGCATCCTTAAATCTTTTTTATAATTTTATAATTAAGTGAATAATTTGTCTGAAACATGCATTTATTTTGTTTTGGGGTTGTTAAAGTTAGGGGCCGATAGTTGCATTTTTTGTTATACGGCCTGACATGTCAATATGGTTAGTATTACTCGTTTTAATTAAATGAAACATAATAAGTACCGGGTAATTGTACAAATTGAATTAAACTTGACAACTATATACACGAGTTAGCTACGGGTCCCATAACTGCACAGGCTTGAATATGTGTTATCTGCTCGATGGCACAGGTATCCTCGGCGCAACACCACTCTGTGCTGCCCTTATTACGTTCCTATTTTATAAACGTTATTTGTTTAATTAACACCTTTGAGTTTTGGTTGTCTAAGGCATCTAGGATGGATAGTTGTCTTTCTTGGGTTTTGTTGCCAGAATAATCCAGTGGTTTCCTTGGTTGTTGGTTTGCAGTCTCAAAAGCTCAGAGTTGGAAAGAGTTCGTACATAGAAATTGTTGTACTGAATTAACACTATACTTCCACAAAATTGTCCAGATCTCTTATACAAGGTTAATTCATAATTGCGAAATAGTAAATATGTGTTACATAAATACAAAAGTGCTGCGTTTAGTATTGATATTAGGTCTGTAATACCTAAATTTCCATCAATATTGTAAGACCAAAGGTCTCATTTGATAACAAAGTAATTTTACGAAGTATTTCATGAACGGATTTAAATATATTGAAAGTTCATACTTCCAATAAAGACAATGGCAAAAAGCATGTACACAATTTGACCATAATAACATGTTTATACAATCAATTTATTTTTTAATAATTTAACTAGCAAAATTGGAAGAGTTGTTTTATGCGAAACTAATATGGAAATCAACAAATAATAAATTAGTAAATTAACAACAATTTGGGTATTTAACTAGTTTAGTTGTTCAATAAATAATGAAAATAACCGTTCTGATACTTATTGTAAATGAATGTGAAGTTTGGGCATACATCACTTTCAGCATATTTGTCTGCTTTTGTTTACAAAAATGTTTGTCTGCTTACCAAACTTTAGTTATTCCTAAAAACTTACATGAATACATAATTTCATTTCTTTGAAAAAAAAATCTTTAGGCCAATGTATATTGTAGGAGAATATTAATTATGAATCTAGTTATAAATTTAACAAACATGCACAAGAAGATTTTATAATAATACAACAATTTGTTTATTCTAGACATAGCAAAGTCACTTGTTGTAAATGATGATGACGTAATGAACGCCCGTAAAACTGTTCATGGATGTCCATAGTGGTTTAGTGTTTGCATTTTTCATTGCATCGGTTATCTACATGGGCATTCGTTTAATGATTAACGTGATCGTATGTGTTATATATATTATCTCATCAATACATTGATGTTGTTTGTATGCTACTAAGTATATAATTTAAATGTGTCATTTTCATACACGGAGAAGAAGGGAGTACACTTTGTGCTGGAGCTGCGTTTGGTGCGCTGTGCGAACAGAGAATCATTTAGGTAACGGTAATCATCCCAGTAACTCTGATGCTTATTGAACATTGATATTGTCTTCAATAAATTAAAATAATGTTTATGCCAAATAAGTTTTTATACATCACTTTGTTATTCATAAATAAATATTCTTCAAAATTTTTACATTATGGTATAATAGAGAACAGGTATGTCAAAGGGTGACAGAACATTTTATAAACATTGCATTTTTGTATATATTATATTGATTTACAGTCCAGTTGTCAGTATTGTAATAAAAAGATAATGCATAAATAAATATGCATTTACTAGACGATTCACAATAATCAACATGTTTATAAAATTGCAAGTGGGTGTAGAAGTTATACATGTTTTTACACAGTTTTTACACAGTGCCTGTGGAAGAACACGTTGCTCCCATTGTAAATCCATACACGTTGGAGAAAAATTTAAAAGTACAGTAACAGGCGAGCAATTTAATTTACAGAAGAATATGAATTGTGCATCTAAAGATGTAATATACCTCATTACATGTAAACAGTGTAAGAAACACAGTACGTTGGACAAACCATGCAACCGGTGTCAAAAAGAATGAACAGTCATCGATTTGACATAAGAAACTTTTCTAACCCTGAATTTTCAACTTTGGTCGCATCACATTTTAATGAAGATCACCACAGCGCAAATGACTTTTCCTTTATGCTAATTGATATTGTTAGCAACAACATAGATCGTCTATGTAAAGAAACTTACTATATACATAGACTTAAAACATTACACCCTAATAGAATGAATAACAAAGTTCTTTTTAACATAAAAGACTAGCTCTTCAATTTAATTAAGCTTACTTTTGTTTTTTCCTATTAGTATTTTTATATATAATTTTATAGGAAATTGTGTATTCTTGAATCCGAAAGTTAAGCTTAATTTAATTAACGTTCATTTTATTGACGTACATTTTCCCGCATTTTAATGTACGTTAAGTCAATGACGTAACATCCGCTTTCTGTTATTATTTGTATTATCCTGATGAAGGCGTAAGCCGAAACGTTGATAAAAAAGGAAAGAAAAAATATGTGTTTTTGTTGGATTTATCATACTACACAGTTTATACAGAGACTTGTATGAAGCCTGGTGTTTACCAAATCATAAATATACTTTTTAATGGTTTTATTTGTTCTTTCATCGAAGCTTGGTTTGTGGATGATAGGCAGATCTTATACGAAGTTTCACATTTCACTCCTGGCAGATTTCCTCGTTCATATACAAAGACCAATGCTATTTTCTTCCATTTTTATTAAATTGTGCTCATACAAAACAATTTGTCATTCGCAAATTATTCTTCTCTATTTTTAGCACAACTATATGAGAAAAGACAAGCTATTTATCCGTCCCCAGTGACTGTTTCAGCGACCAAGCTAGGTTAACTTTTCTGGAAACCTCTTTATTCAGGAACGGCTTTAGGAATGTATTCCGCATATATAAATGAAAGCAAAGGCAAATATTTGTAACTATAGTTACCGAATATTATTGTCCATTTAACACGTTATATATGCAATATAGAGGCATATTTTGGTAAATTATTTCATTTTGTAGCGAGGCTTTCATTTTTTCTTGTATAATAAATGTTCGGACTGTATTTAATTTACTCGAATGTACATTTTTTAGTATTTTATTAAATTATTTTGCACAAGTCTCACAATATTGTCCAAATAAAACGGTTTTCACTTAAATACATCATATGTGTTCTTTTATTATTTATGGTCAAAATTAAAGTGAAATTTGGTGTCTATATTATTTCAAGGAGATACAGAATTGACATTTTCTCTGATAAACATTGGTGAAAGTTAAGGGATGTTAACCCGTAAACAAGGGAGCAAATTGATAGCTGCAATCAACCAAAGTTTATAAAACAGCATCAGGAGGTATCAGTGGTAAAGGTAATCGCATTTCGCGTTACTCCCACCGTAAGATCATACCAATATAATGAACCATACATGAATATATCATGAACACTCAGTTGCATGTTAACTCACAATCAGTAACTTCACCTATGCAAAATCACATTAATCATTAATCAATGCATTCTCAATACATGCATTTTTGTAAGTCAGTTTTTTTCATATTGCAATACATAGAAAGACCACCCAAGTCGAACCTGACAAACAAAGATAGTTTCTTATGAAAACTCGTTCAGTCTGTCCATAGCAGCGATAGAGGCAATTCGTTTTTGACGTTTTGTTGTTTTGAACTTGGTTGTTTTGCTTTCAAATTTACTGTTTTTCTCCACACTTGGGTTGTCACTAAACACCAACGATTACAAAAGGTTAAGCGGTCTTTTGATTGAAGTTCCCGACGGTAGTTTTACAACGTATTAGTCCTTCATGACTCAACTGTAGTCGCTTTATCGTCGCAATTTTCCATTGTCCTCTTTGTAGATCGTCCTTCACTCTAATGACACCTCATACGGAAGAAAAATGATTAGCTATCACACTATCACACGCGATGAATTTATCTCAGACGTGAACCTCTCTCGTAGAATCTGGATATATTGGGTTCTTTAAATGTTTCGAAACATTAATCAAAGTTTGCCCATTCTTCCACATTTGGAGTAGGTTATCAGTAGTTTATCAGTATTGAAGTACACATGTCCTTGTGATCCATTGATGTCCTTCTGATCCGGGTCAGAATCATTGTACTTATATCATGGAAACCCGTTTTATTGTTCATGGAAAGAAAATGTCCCGGAGTTATTTGAGTTAACATCATCGTCTAAATTCACTAGAGGCCCTGCATTCACAATTGCCACAGCTTCTTTTACAACTGTTTGAAATTCGGCAACTGGGAGAATTTTCGTCCAATCGATTAACCTTTATAAAAATTATATATTATTTTCAATAATTTACATGACTCACCCAGTCCGCTAGGACGAAATGATCCGTGAAACAAAATTGTGTCTTTGTGTCGTATGAACGAATCTGCGTGAAAACTACATTTAGACTCACATCGTACATCGAATCAATTCTGTCGTCAGTTGTCAAAACGAAAGTACGGTTGATATTCAAATGGATTATTTTATTTTTTCCGGGATATTGTTTTAGTATGTTGATACTGCATTAACAAATATAATTGTATATGAAGTGAAAGCCCCAACAATAAACAACGGTTGCGATAGACACCTAAATAGGTGTTAGATGCCCATAATATCACTTTAACACCTAGGGCATTATTTGTAAACGAAAGGATTCGGGCCCCAAATAATTCCAATTGATCAGTACATATTGCTAACGTGCGCATTTATCATAATCAAATCATATCGTTACAAACAATTTGTTAACATGGCATCTAGCCTCTTTTCCTGTATATTCATCCACTTAACACATTAACAGATTATATATTATAAATGCGCACAATTCAAACAAGAAGAATTACGCATTTTTCTTGAAGTTAAATGTGCTTCCTTATAAATTAAAGTCAGTAGATGCATATATAATAATTGTTTGTAGTTACAGGCAGATTTTAGGATGGTACCCTAGCAACAATAAATTTGTCAGATCTTTCTATCAATCTGTTTAGTCTCCATTTTGATAACATCTGAATTTTCATGCAATTTTGATATACTTCATTTGAAGCTTTCCTGACTTGGCAAACATACAACCGTTCATTATTCGAAATTAAGATTGTGCAATATCATTGGTTTTTACAAACTGTGTGTAGCAATTTACATAGAAATCCTTTTAATTTTTTCACACAAAATGTATTTCTCCTCATTATTGCGACAACAAAAGAAGATTTTTGTGAAAGAACTGCCCCAATACAGATAACTGACGTAAATTTAATAAGAATTCCTAATTTATTTCCAATATACAGGGGTAGATGAATCTATAAGAATGGATAAAACAATGGGAAAGAAGATTACATGCATAAAAACTACTCACCAAAACCTTGTATTTTAAAACACTTTTACTAAAAACGAATAAGACAAAGGGAATTTTAAAAACGAATAAGACAAAGGGAATTTTACAAATTAATAAGACAATTAGAATTTTAAAAACGAATACGACAAAGGGAATTTAAAAAACGAATAAGACAAAGGGAATTTTAAAAATGAATAAGACAAAAGGAATTCTAAAAACGAATAAGACAAAGGGAATTCTAAAAAAAGAATAAGACAAAGGAATTCTAAAAACGAATAAGACAAAGTGAATTCTAAAAACGAATAAGACAAAGGGAATTTTAAAAACAAATAAGACAAGGGAATTTAAAAAACGAATAAGACAAAGGGAATTTTAAAAACGAATAAGAAAAAGGGAATTTTAAAAACGAATAAGACAAAAGCAATTTTGGCTTCTGAATTAAAAATATTTAAACAATCTTAAATTGTTTACTATGTATTTGTTTACAACACTGTTTTATTTGGAATACTCAAAAATAAATAAAATAGCAAAAAATCCTGGATAAAATAGTTTTTCTCCCGCGGGAATTGAGCCCTTGACTTGTCGATATAAAAGCGTTTGCTTTAGCTTTACACCACAGTGGCTTTTGCAACGAGAGCTGAATATTAAAACAAATATATATATTTTTGTTTTAGACCACATTATCTTAGTTTAACACACATACTCGGAGACCATACAACCGGACATGTAGAAAATAAGGCAAAAATCCACGATGTTTATTATAGGTCTTGAACATTTATTTACTTGATATCTTATACTCATTGAGTTGCTGAATTTTTTAACTTAAACATCGAAATATGACGGATTAACGGGGCCAGGCTTACTGAAATTTACAGGTCCAATAAAAGGACATTACGGAAAGCGTAGATCACTGGAAAAAGAAATAGTGGGTACTTTCTTAAGGAATGGAAATGCCCTTTCTAGAAATGCAGCACGCACTATTAACCTTATTTCAAATTCATGTATGCTTTAAAAATGCATATTTGCTTAAATTAATATAGGAAATAAAGTTTAAACCACTAATCAAGAGTATATATATATATATATATATATATATATATATATATATATATATATATATATATATATATATATATATATATATATATATATATATATATATCCTTATATAATAATAATTATATTTATATAGTTATAGTTATTTACGTAAAATGCAATAATCCAGATTATGAATATTATATAATAAAAGTAAAAACACGTGTCTGGGATTTTAAATATATATTTATATATATATATAGCCAAAGCGTTTCGCACAGCTCATCAGGTCATAATACAATTATACAATATATTATATTATGCCCTGATGAGCTGTGTGTGATGTTAGGTTGCTCACAAGAATATGAAAGTATCAGGATATTTTTCTCCAACCCTGCATTACATGATGCTATTACAGAAAACCTGGAAAAAAGGTTAAAAAATAACAATATTTAGGACTTGATCAACGCTTTATAAGTTTCTAATACAAGCTGCATTGAATATATAGGCATATGCCATCACCCGATATTGTATATTGTAATGTTGCGAAAAGGCTAGTACTTAACCAGTCATTTTCATGTGGATTTAGAATTAGCTTGTATTTAAAACTTTAAAAGGTGTCGAGCAAGTCCTAAAATTGTTATTTTCAGCATTTTTTAAAAGCTTTTCTCTAACTAACATCATATTTTTAAGAGCACCCTAATATATATATATATATATATATATATATATATATATATATATATATATATATATATATATATATATATATAAACACCTAAATGGAATCCCAATGAAACTTGTGTAATAACTAACTTAAACAGGGAAAAAAATGGCCAACAAACAATGAAGTAATAAAATGAAGTCTTAAAAAACTAGAATAGCTGCTTTATTGGATCGTTGTTTGACAAATAAATTCTTAATATTATAGATCATTATCGTAACTACAATAAAATCGTTTTTACATAAAAAGACTGTAGCTTTCTAGATGCTTCCTTAGCTTCGATTTTATTTTGTTACAGAACAACCATATACACCTTTAAATGCTCGTTTGAACCGGCTTTAAAATGTAATGGTTAAAATAATATTGAGAAAAATGTCTATCCTTACATAACATTAGTTTATGATTAAAGAGGAGTAACAACAAAACCTTGTCTATTACTTGAATCATCACTGACTGTTTTTAGGATGTTGAGAGAATTTACTGACGAGAATGAGATTCGAGCTCACGCTGGGCGAAACCCAATGAATAAGAATTCCATCGTCCGAACCAATCGGGCTTCTAGTGTAACGGTGTAAACTATCACATTATCAACTTCACCACCTTATTATCTTTGTTCATTAATACACGGAAATAAGGTAAAATTTTGACGAAACTTCCGGTTTTGTAAAATTTTGAATACCAATTCAACCGCACAGATACATTTGATTTTGATGAATTGATTAAGATTTTATTGAAGAGCCGTTTGAATATATAAGAATAATAGAATTTCAAAAACGCTTGCATTTATTGAATGTTACGATGCAATAGAAACATATGTTTAACCTTTAAGATCGAAATGAAAATTAGAATTTCTTTGTCAAAACTCATGAATGAAGTATTTGGTAATGTGGCACTTGATGTTGTGGTTTATTTTAACTTTCAAGCGAAAAATTATTAAATTTTAAAATGTTTGAATAAAAACTCAATCTTAAGATTCAATGTCAATAGTTGGCATGTTTTTTCAAAATACATAATTTATTTTTCGGGAATGTTGCACTTGATTTTTGAAGTGATCATAAAGGTATATTGGAAGTATATATCATAGAAATATCTAATGAAGTTTAAAAGTAAAAGAATAATTTAAATATAACATTGAATATACATTTGCAAATAACGGGAATATTTTATTATCATGTAATATGCAAATGAGATACTTTAAAACAAAACACATTTATATGAGATGAAGATTTCACAGATTAAGGTTCTGTGTTTCGTCCTGAAGTTTAACAGAACAAGCTACGGGTAGTTTTGTGTTATCCATTTATATACATAATATAATAGATTGAATGCTTTACTGAACATTACATGTTACATGTATTCGATATATATAAAAAAAAATAGCCAGTGTTAAAATAGACGCTTTAAAGATAAAGTCCCCTTTAATATCCCCTACTACGTTGCGTTGCATGTCGGATTACGCAGCTCGTTTTGTAAATATCAATAAACAAATTCTAAGATGAAGAAAGGGGCGCGCCTTTGATTATTTATAGCGAAGGATAAGTCAAATTGCACGTGCACATCTTCATATTATAACGAACAATGTACTTCGTCGGACATTTGTACGTGTACGGACGGACGGACCGACAGACAGAAACACGTCCATTTTAATCTTCTACTTTGTGGCAACGGTACACATACATACATATACTATAATTACGGTCACTTGCAGTCCTTTACGGCATCTCATCCATTCCATGTAAACGATCCTTTTTGGAGCGGAAAACGCAAGTTCTGTTTTCCCGTCTTTTTTTGGAGACGGGAAAACAGAAAATGTGTTTTCCGCTCCAAAAAATGTCGGGAATACACAAGTTCTGTTTTCCCGAGTCCACAAAAATTAGCTCGTGAAAACAGACTCATTATGTGTTTTCCCGACTTTTTTTCTGGAGCGGTGATGTCACCTAAGTGCCATCGAAGTAATGGCCTGTAGATCTCTTCCTTGTTTACTTTAAACCTAAGTCTCAACTGACAGAATAACAATAATTTAACACTGCGTCGATTTATTTGAAACATGTAGTGTGTGACTCAACTTCGAACTCCCGATATAGATCTATACAAGTAAAGATCCAGTTCAATTTGTAACTCATAGCTTAATACAAGGATACCAACTGGGTCATAATAATGTGAGTACTTGAGCGATTTTCAAATCATTGACTTACATAAAATCCATGTAATTTGTTGTTGGTTATTTACATTCGCTGTTGTCATTTCATGACTTTAGTGTTAAACACATCTATAACAGATAGTTATAAATACGTGGAGCTATAATATTTAACAGTATTTGACGTTTAAGGTTCACAAGATGCGCATACTTGTTTCGATATTGTCAATTTTAATAGGTATCGACTTTGTGATTATTTGGAAAGTTATATAGTTAGCGACGTGACCAATTAAGCAAATTAATGTATATTCTCTTTATTTTAAAATCACACAAGCTATGGTTAAGCTTAAGCATTAGTTATCGGAAGCCAGCGTAGTTTTCATGAGCTGCCCGAAGCCGATCTCGCGTTCGCTTGTAAATGTTCGGATATCGTCGCGGAAAAGTAACATGAAATAGATTGACACTCAAAAACTAAAACCGAGAATTTTGTTTCTCAATAAATCTTTGTTACCATATCTATCGTTTACATTTTGCTATTGCTGTAAGGAACACTGATTATTATCGGTTAACTTTATTTTTACTATGATTTTGAGTATGAACATGTATGTGGCTTTAATAGTAATATTTCTTTGTGTAACGTTTTCATGTTATTAGGAGGCTGCAGCGCTGCCCGGTTCACATGCCGAGATGAGAAGACCGGACATATTGAACAATACGACAACGGCACTCACACATGTGTGAATGGTGGGTGTTCCGAACACGTGTGTGAATTTTGTGTCAATGCGATTGTCTCAAGTTTTTATACAGCAAGGCAGATAGCAATACATTTTGTATAATAAAACATAATTTTTACACTGTTTTAATTTTTGTTGACAGGTGTAGTTAAACAAATAGCAACAACGATCGCAACGACAACATTTCCCTCTTCAACAACTGAATCCACTCAATCTACCAGCACCATTATCTCGCCACTGTTGAAGCACATGTGCTCAATTGGTAAAGACAGGTTTGATTATTTGTATAGACTCTGTTCGTGTTGGTCAATGGGTTCATAGATGATCATGATATGTTCATGTTTCGTTGACATCGTGTTCTTCTTACTTTTAAAACTGGTATGTTTGTTTTTTGGAAAAAAAAAATTATGCTAACATTTCTGAGAGGATTTGCACGAACTTTTCTGACGTCTCAAGTGGCCAATTACAAATCATAACTTGGAAGTTGTGCTCAAGACTTCAGCATGAATTTATGATTGTAAAGTTAATTTTTATAGTATTGGAATGTATGAGATAGCCACATTGTTTTCTCTGAGTTGAATGTGTGAAAATAAGCTGCATTGGCAGAGGTAAGCCTTATGCTATCGGAGTGTTAAGTGTTATGGTGTATGTGAGTATAATGTTATAAACATACAATAAATACCATCACTCTCCTGATTTCAGTATATTTTGGCCGAGTTAAATACGTGAACCAACCCACACCTATTTACTCGGACTTGGAAATTTGCTTCAACAAGCTCGACTTGAAGTCTCCAACCTTGCAAGGGCGGGACGAAAAGGTAAACCTGGAAATTGAAAAGGATCGCCACAGACCAGAGCCACCGATACTTCACGGGAAATACTTTCTGAACATAACAGAAAATCCAAAGCCCACAGAAACATCCTCCTACATTAACGTCAAGAATGACGCTGTGTATAATTTAGCGAAATTACGTAAACGAGCTATTAATAAATTGCTCAAATTGCTAAAGTTGTGCAAGAGTCTGTCATGTTGAGCACTGGATCGCCGCTTACTAAGAGTAAGCTGCGTTTGCGTCCAGGGCGCGGCGTGTGTTAAATTGATGTCAGGAAAGCACCTGGCTATTTTTGTAGCGTTTTGTTTTAGTTATAATTTCCGATGAGTTAACGGATTTCGGTGTTTTACGTGGTTTGAACATACACTGTCTTATCTAGAAGTTGTTTACTCAAATATTGCCCACCGAAATTATCTTATACGTACATGAACGTGTACACATTTGTCTCGCTTATTGTGCTAAACCATAGAAATGGGAGTTCACTGTGCGGAGTTTCGTAAACAAGAAATAGCTGAAATCCTTGAGATGAAAAGACACCAAAGTCCGAAGGAATTAATGCAGATCAAGGTATTCAGAAACGCAAAATTGGATTTTTAACAATTAAGTACTGTCTGAACTAAATGAACTATAAAAATACTGTATTCCTGAATATTTTGTTGGTATATGATACAACAATTATTTGATCATAATAAATTGTTGAAGATTTATTTTATAAATTATTTGACAAAGACGCCTGTGTAAAAATTTATTCAATCTTGCTTGAAATACTACATTTTAAAGCACGTTAATAAATATTAAAATGCTCTATTTTAATATACGTTAACACAATAATTAAACACCCCCCAACACACCGAAACTGAAAGTAAATGACAGCATGTGTAACCAACAATTTTTGAACTTCGGTTTTATGTCAAAATAAAGAACTTTTTTTCATCTAGGTAAGCAAATGTTGTGGTACTTGTGCATTATTTAAGAGCTTTTTCTTAATTATTTGTTCTATGTTCTCAATTTATTTAAACATGTTCTTCACAAACAGTTTAGCTAACTTCCATGTTCCACTTCCACTTCGATTGGAATAGGAAGTCTATACTTAGGGTCTCTGCGTAGTATTTGTTAGGTTTTTTATTTTGAATAAAATTAAGGTCACCAGTAATAACATGTCCAACTGGACTATATACATATTTTGAACTAGATGAGCCACATGATGTAGGACAATGGCTTATTACATTAATATATGTGAAAATGGAATTATAATGAAACACGATACTTCTTACAGGTTTACTATATTTGTACCAAATAAGTGGTGATTCAGTATTGCGGAAATCCCGATATTGCATTTGAATTGTTGCGAAAAGGCTAGTACTTAAACAGTCATTTTCTTGTGGATTTAGAATCAGCTTGTATTTAAAACTTTAAAGTTGTCGAGCAAGTCCTAAATGCTGTTATTTTCAGCATTTTTTACAGCTTGTCTCAAACTAGCATGATGTAACGGAGGGTTGGAGAACAATATCCTGATACTATCATATTATTTAGAGCATCCTAATATAATATACAAATGTATATATATTTGCATACATATGTATAAATATGAATAAATGTATATTTTAAACAGACCACCGACTTTTACCCGAAAACTGTTTTACGTTTAAACACATAAGTGGGACCACAAACACCTTGTCTTGTAGTGGCTTTCCAATAATCCAAGAAAATTACATAAAATACGTGTGTACGTGAATATCACACAATATGAATTCTGATTATTATGAACCTTAAGTTACATCACTCTAGCAGCAATACCTATCGAGTTATATGCGATACAAGTACAATTTATTGTTTGCTAAAAGGGGGTCTGATGTGGGAACGAATACCCAGATGCAAAGCATATATAGTGATTGATATGTTTGTAAAGTTTCCTCGACCCTATCGTTTTAAGAGTTTAATATTTTGCGAAAAATGCCATGGCTCACCACTGTCAAAAAATTAAACAGGTGCGAATGCTTATTTATAATTCGTAACTTCAGCAATATTTTTGTCTAGATACACGCAAAGTTAAAAAATGTCATTTTTGTTAGAAAGGGTTTATGCTCTCGGCTTATACTAAAACAGCTTCACAATTTTGGGTATTTGTTTACATTTGAGATATGAGGATTATGCAACTTAAAGGTTGAATTGATCCAAAATACAAGTACATACGATGTGTAGTTTTCATGAAACAATCTGTAAAAATGAATCAAAACAGTCAGTTTTTGGATAATGTCTGTAGTCGTTAGAATACAAATGTTGTTGCTTTTAAGAAATAAACCATAGCAACGAGGTCCTACTCTGTTTTCTTCGAGACGTTCCCAACAACTTCCTACTTTCGTCGTTGATTGAAAGCAAATATACTAGCAGTATGTTCTGAACCCGGTTACTCTTTAAGAAAACATGGACACACCCACGCTTCTGTATATAAAACGTAATGACTTTTAGGTGTCTTCCTTGTTTACCTTAAACCTCAACTGACTGAATAACAAAAATTTAACTCTTCGTCGATAAATATCTTTGAAACATGTAGTGTGTGACTCAACTCAACTTCGAGCTCTCGATATCTACAAATCTGTAACTTTAATCTTAATACAAAGACAACACACGGGGATTACAATGTGAGTAAATGAGCGATTTTCAAATCTTTGACTGACGTAAAATCCATGTAATTTGTTGTGGTTATTTACATTCGCTGTTGAAATTTCCTTAATTAAGTATTAAACACATCAATAACATATAGTTATAAATACTTAGAGCTATAATATGTAACAGTATTTGACGTTTAAGGTCTACAAGATGCGCATACTTGTTTCGATATTGTAAATTTTTATAGGTATCGACTTTGTGGTTATTTGGAAAGTTATATACTTAGCGACGTGACCAATTAAGCAAATTAATGTATATTCTCTTTTATAATCATACAAAAGTTATGGTTAGGCTTAAGCATTAGTTAACGGAAGCACGACGTAGTTTTCATGAGCTTCCCGAAGCCAATCTCGCGTTTGCTTGTTAATGTCGCGGAAAAGTCACATGAAATAGATACACAAAAACTAAAAACGAGCCTTTTGTTTCTAGTTAAATCTTTGTTACTTGACCATATCTAGCGTTGAAAATTTTGCTATAGCTTTTAGGAACACTGATTATTATCGGTTAACTTTATTTTACGAAATATTCGTTGATTTTGAGTATGTATGTGGCTTTAATAGTAGCATTTGTATATGTTACGTTTCCTTGTTATTAGGCGGCTGCAGCGCTGCCTTGTTCTCATGTCGAGATGAGAAGACCGGACATATTGCACAATACGACAACGACACTGAGATATGTGTGAAGGGTGGGATTTTCGAACACGTGTGTCCATTTCGTGTCAGTACGATTGTCTCAAGTTTTTATACAGCAAGGTAGATAGCAACACATTTTTTATAATAAAACATAATTTATACATTTTTTTACATTTTTGTTGACAGGTGTAATTAAACAAAAAACGACAACGATCGCAACGACAACATTGCCTTCTTCAACAGCTGACTCCAATCAAACTACCAGCATCATTATGTCGCCTCTCTTGATGCACATGTGCTCGATTGGTAAAGACCTACAAGACAGATACAAGTGTTGTGGTGTGTACACCAATTACCAACCTGATTTTGAAACTTGCTGCAAGATTACGATGACGAAAACAAAAGTGCATTCAGGGAAACCGGACAAAGATTACACGTCAGTTTTTTTTTCTTAATTTGTTGAACGTAATATGCATGCAAGCATTAAGTTGACTAAATTACAAATAAACTCGAATATTAAATAACACATCCCTTTGCGCGTTTCAATATAATTACAAAAAGTGTTTAGACTAAAAGAAAAGCACTATGCGAAAAAACAGAATTTCGAGAAATTTGTTTTTTCTGAAAAAGCAAGATCTTGGTTAATTGTACTTTGTAAAATAAAATTGACACAGGTGTTGCCGAGACGACATTACTATAGCCTATAAACGAACGGATTTGCCGTGTTCCTACCACCAAGCGAACAACGACAAGTTCTGGAAGGCCCCTCAAGTTACCGCTCTCTTTAAGTCCCCTGAACTCCTGAATCAGGCCTGTCTAACAAAGAAAGGTTTGATTATTTTTATAGAATCTGTTCGTGTTGGTCAATGGGTTCATAGATAATCTATGTCTTAAAATGTGATGTTTTCCTGTTTCGCTGACATCGTGTTTTTCTTCTTTTTAAAAAGGGTTTGTTTGTTAGCAAATTTCTGTATGCTAACAGTTCTGAGAGGATTTGCACGAAATTGTCTTATGTCTCAAGTGGCTAATGACAAATCATTACATGGAAGTTGTGCTCAATACTTCAGCATGAATTTATGATTGTGAAGTTATTTTTATAGTATTGGAATGTAGGGGATATTGCCACATTGTTTTCTCTAACACAAGAACTGCATGTGTGAAATTAAGCTGCATTGGCAGAGGTAAACCCTCTGCTTTCGGAGTGTTAAGTGTTATGGTTTATGTGAGTATAATATTAGAAACATACATTTCATATTATTATACCTCACTTTTATTCACAATGCTTAACTCCCATAGGCCATTGTGACATAGAAATACTGTCAGACCCAGCGAGAATAAATTTACTGTCCAAAATATACTGTATCCCGCTGCCATAGCAATCACGTGCTACCAGCGGGAAAAAAATTACTGACAAAAAATACTGTATCCCGCTGCCTTAGCAATCACGTGCGGAATGTTCGAAAATTATACTGTCCCATTCGCGCATGCGCAGTACGCAGTTTTGCTTTTCCGTTGTATTTGGGTAATTAAAATATCGATTGCAGCTGAAACTGTGCGTAGAATAGATTACTGCCATTATTAAAGCTTTGACAGGAGTCATAAAAAATCAATTTAGTATAAACGACACGCTTACCTCAATGGCAACTTTAATCGCATGCTAATAACAATAAAGTTACAACGATATACACTTCCAGTGTCTGTTCTTATGCATGACAAACACACAATCCGAAATACGTTTTGGATTCGTTCGATGCTTTAAACTAATATTTTACTGTTCAAAAACTACCACGTCCATAGTGTTGTCCCAAAATGTTTCGTCACCGAAATGACGTCACACGAGTACGTCATAAATTGCGTAATCAGATGATAAAATAAGATACAGAAAGCTGGTTCGGTAATATATTTTTAAAGAATTAATTGACGACTAAGAAAATTGATGGGATAAATCGATTGCTAGGTTCCGAATAAAGCGAAGTTCATTTTGCTCGGCCCGAAAATGTGAACCACTCAACATATTAATGGTTGTTCATTGCTTCTCCTTGGTTTACAGTATTTCCTCAAGTTGACAAATTTACTCTCACCCTGTCAGACATGTAATATTTATATACCATCACTCTCCTGATTTCAGTATATTTGGGCAGAGTGAAATAAGTGAACAAACCCTCAGCTATTTACTCGGACCTGGAAATTCGCTTAAACAAGCTTGACTTGATGTCTCCAACCCTACAAGTGCGTGACGAAAAGGTAAACCTGTACATTGAAAAGGATCGCCACAGACCAAAGCCACCGATACCGCAAGGAAAATACTTTCTGATCATCACAGAAAATCAGCAGCCCACAGAAAGACCGTCATTCATTAACGTCAAGAATGACGCCGTGTATAAACTTGCGAAATCGCGTAAAAGTGCAAGTAATAAATTGCATGAATTGTTTAAGTTGTGCAAGAGTCTGTCAGGTTTAGCACTGGATCACCGCTTACTAAGAGTAAGCTGTGTTTGCTTCCAGGGAGCGGCGAGTGTTAAATTGATGTCAGGAAAGCACTTGGCTGTTTTTGTAGCGTTTTGTTTCAGTTATGAATGCCGATTAGTTAACGGATTTCGGAGTTTTTACGTGGATTGAACATACACTGTCTTATCTCGAAGTTGTTTTCTCAAATAGTGCCCACCGAAATTATCTTATACATACATGAAAGTGTACACATTTGTCTCGCTATGAGTGCTAATCCTTGGAAATGAGAGTTTACTGTGCAGAGTTTCGAAAACAAGAAATAGCTGAAATCCTTGAGATGAAGAGACACGAAAGTCCGAAGGAATTAATGCAGATAAGGTATTCAGACGTCGGTAAAACGGATTTTTAACAATGAAGAACTGTATGAACTATATGAACTATAAACATACTGTATTCCTGCATATTGTGTTGGTATATGATAAGAACGTTATTTGTTCATAATAAATTGTTGAACATTTATTTTAAAAATAATTTGACAAATACGCCTGTGTAAAAAATTACTCAATCTTGCTTGAAATACTACATTTTAAAGCACGTTAATACATGTTAAAATGCTGTATTTCAATCTGCATTAATACAATAAGGCAGCCCCCTCCACCGAAACTGAAAGTAAATGACTGAATGTGTAACCGACACTTTTTGAACTTCAGTGTACTTTTTTTTGTCAAAATAAAGAATTTTTTTTTCAACTAGGTAAGCAAATGTTTGGTACTTGTGCATTATTGAAGATCTTTGTTTCCTAATTTTTTGTTCTATTATCTCCATTTGTTCAAACACGTTCTTCACAAACAGTTTGGACAACATCCATATGATAAATTATGAGAGTAAATGTAATAACAAAACATCATGCGTTTTAACCAGGTTTTCCGAAGGAAGAAACTGCTTATTAGATTGGCGAATGTCGGCGGGCGGGCGGGCTGGCGAGCGGGCGGAACAAGCTTGTCCGGGACATAACTTTGTTGTTCATTGTGAGATTTTAAAATCATTTGGCACATTTGTTCACCATCATTAGATGGTGTGTCGCGCGAAGGAATTACGTCGATATCTCCAAGGTCAAGGTCACACTTTGAGTTCAAAGGAAAAAATGACCATAAATGAGCTTGTCCGGGCCATAACTATGTCATTCATTGTGAGATTTTAAAATCATTTGGCACATGTGTTCACCATCATTGGATGATGTGTCGCACGAAAGAAATACTGAATACAAGTAAACCTTTATATTAAAAACTGTACACAAACAAATTACTTGAGCTTGAAAAGAGAGTCGTAAAATAAAAGTGTATACATGATACGTTTACCTAAATTATAACTTCAATCCAATGTGTCTGAGAATAGCAATCCAACAATATGAACTTCATTTGCCTTTTATTGAATCTATAAATCTTAATTTAACGTACCTTACTTTGAAAAAGCGAGAAGCTCTTTCATATGCAATCAATTCTGACCAAAATCATGATTAACAATATCGAATGACTAATACGAGCGATGTAAAATACTCCTACAGAAGTTTCCAATTTTCCATGACAAACACTCAATCCGAAATATGTTTTGCATTCGTCGATGCGTATTTATTTAACGTGTTTCTAATATTGTTTCTAGTATTTTGCAGTCAAAAACCGTCTCCCAAAAATCCATACAGTCCGGATTTAATTAGTTGTTTTCATCACAGATAGTACGTAAACTCGAGATACGTCATTGCAAAAATTTTATTTGACTGAATCGAAAAGTACAGGAAAGCTGGTTGGTAGTAAATGTTAGCGAGGGAATATAATAATAAATATAATATTTGTCTTATAAACGATAACATGCGGCTAAGCTGGGACGGTAGATTACTGTAATCAATGTTAGCCGTAGAACGGCCCTCGGCACAGCTCTGCTTAATTTTATGTCTAAACCACGATCTACAATATAATACCACAGCCACTTTTTTCTTGTGTGCATTTTTGGTGCGGGATGCGGCGCTATATGATATGCCCGGAAAATGTTCTGACGGTTTAATAAGGGGGGTGGGGTTTTAAAAAAGACCCCCCCGCTAATTTTGCCGGGCGTTTTATTTTTCTGACAATAAGGCATTTGATCGCTACATGGATGGACATAAAATTTACATTACAATTTTTTGTATAAATAGCAGATGAATGCTTTACTGAGTCTAAAAACGTTCGTTCGCAAACATGTCGTTGTATCAGAGACTTCAATCGTTTAAAAACTGGCCTTCCCATTTCGGCGTGTCAAAGGAAGACCTGGCTAGCCAAGGGTTCATCTACGACACTTGTGTAATCTCCGAAAATATTGAGTGCGTTCGATGCGTGTTTTGCCATGTGCACATTTCCATTTGGAACATGGATAAAGAAGATGTAAAACTTAGGCATCGACAGCTGTGCCCCGTTTGCCCTTTTGTGTTCGATTGGGTCATGAACACAGAAGAAGAAGTGAAACTTAGTCAGCGACGGTTTAGCCGTGCTTGTCCTTTTGACAATGAATCATTCGGTCGGTACTTACAAAATGAGTTTTCCAAGCTATATCAAAAAGCAAACAATGGAATTGCGAAAACAGAAAGCAATAACCAACGATGTTCAACGAAATCGGTTGATATCCTTCAAACCAAAGATAACCAAAATGATGACGAATACGATAATTACAGTGATTTCGATGACCTGCTTACGGCGAAAATTGACAAGACTTGTACTCGTACCCGCTACAAATCTTATCAAAAACAAACTGAAAAGCAGCGTAAAAAGGCTGAAAACAGGCTGAAAAAGAAACGAAGAACAAAAATACGCAATGCAAAACGAGATCAAAAGCAAACATATTACCAGGACAGAATCGACGATGATAATTACATACCTCAAAAAGGTTCCAATGATCAAGATGTAAAGAAACATGATAGAAAAATGTGTTGGGTTTGCAGAACTAATGATGCTGGCGATATACTGGAAGAACAGGTTTTCGAATCTTACGAACAGTTTTATCAAAAGCAAAAATATTACCGGGGCGAAATCGACGATGATAATCACATATTTCAAAAGGGTTCCAATGATCAAGATGCAGAGATACATGATAGAAAAATGTGTTGGGTTTGCAGAAGCCGTGATATCGATGATATGATAGAAGATCAGTTTTTGCAATCTTACGAACGTTTTTTGGAGGAAAAATATAAAGAAGAATTCGACAATTGTTTTGCGGACGAAATCGGTGGCGTCGATGATGAAGAACAAAATAAAATTGAACATCTACCTTATGTTCAATCGCCATATGACTATTTGATTGACAAAAAGCTGGATGAAGAGGCCCACCATATTTATTTTTCTGATTACGAGGCATTCGCGCAATACATCGAAACGCGGGACGAAGAGGCCGACCATATTTATTTTTCTGACGATGATGCATCCGATGCGGCATTCGAGTGATACATGATATTAACACATAGATGTGTGACTCAATAATTAACATTTTATGCATGTTTGTTTTGTTGTGTTCGATTGTATATGTTAATAAAAAACCTTGAAACAATTGTGCGTGTTGTTTGTTATTTGAGTATGTTCTGAACAAATCACGAAAACACAAGCTATGATACAATACGTTTTATTGAGCAATCACGATGTGATACAATATTCGTGGTAATTTTATTGGTATATCTTGTCATCGCATGTGCGCTTAACATTTCAAAAACGTGCTCTGTTTCAAGAATATTTTTGGCAATATCTTTTGACTTTTCAACACCATGAAAATCAATTGCACCACATATCCAGTTTTCGACGTGAATGAAACTATACAATAAATCGAATCTACACAGATTTGCTTTCGTAGCAAGAACGTTCAGAGTTTCTTTTGTCACATCTTTGATCAGAAACGACCAAACTGAAAAAGTTTTCCTTGAAGTACAAAAGTCCATCAGCGCATGTTGAATCTTGATTTTGCTTATGTTTGTTTTGCTGCAAACGAATTCAACAATTTCATCAAATAGACACATTATCAACTTCGTTGGTTGTAGAGAAGCTTTGAGTCTTGCGTACGTTTCGAATCGATGTGCAAAATGTTCTCTTGTATTTATTTCTACATGCTGGAAATCTGTCCACAGACACATAGGAATGCTATTTGTGGTGTAATCCATGTGAATGACTGGAAGACAAATAACTTCAATTTGTTTGTAGAAAATACTTATATAGGAACTTTCCAAAATAACAATGCATCAAAAACTCGTCATGTATATGTTTGTGCATATAGTTGCCCTGTTTTTTCCCTTAGTTTTACAAACAAATGCGTTAGGACGTTCTAAACCAAATTTTTATGAACCGTCTTGTTTCAAGCATGTACAGAATACACCGATTGACGTTACGAATGGTTTATTTTATGTGTTGATAAACGTAACCTATGAGTATTTGTCATTATACGACGATGTCAAAGAAAATTTACAATTTTTCAACAAATGGATGAAAAACCCAGAGTTTAGTTTAGAAGGACATGAGCAACAATGCAAATCCATAGGTCTATCTAGATGTCCGAACAAGAAAAAAGCGTTTTCGAAACCGGTATACAGTGTAGTTGATGGTTTTGTAGCGGGATCAATGTTTATCACTTACGACTTACCCAGTCTTTTAGTTAGATTGCAAATTGAGCCGAAAACGTACTCTATCAGTGAGTTTGTGGAATCTGTGTTTACTGAGATTTACACACACGCTTGGATACCTTTGTTTCCGTACAATTTTTCATTGACCTATGATGGAAGTGAAATTTGTGCAAATGGGATGCACGGTCATGCCTTCATCAGATTTAATACTGAACTGTGTACAACGTTCGGAACATGGTGCGATGTGAATTTAGAAGGTGCTAGTCCCGAGAAACAGGATCATGCGTTAACACGAATCAAAAATGCGTTATTGAAGAGAAAAATGAATGATTTGTCAGTCGCCAAGTATATCAAAGAATATGATCTAGGTTTGGAAATAATCCCTTCTAAGTCCAAAGAATTGCGAGACACAATTACACAAATAGAGCAAGAAATGAGTGAGATCCGCTTAAAAATCGATGATAAGTTCGACTTTGACTATGATCAATCTGACGAGAATTACTCTGACGAGGATAACTTTGATGAGGATTACTCTGACGATAATTTGGATGAAAAGCAAAGCGCTGAAAATGTTCCAATTATCGATTTTTCTGACTTTTTTTTCAAAAACACTAAAGTTCTGTCAGTAACAAACAAACCTATCGTTGAACCTATCGTAAGCCAAAAAGTTCACGATATTCAAAATGCCAATACTTTCGTTAGCCAAAAATTTTACGATATTCAAACTTCTACCAACAAGCCAAAAAACAAGATAAGTCCAACAGTTAAAAAAAATACTGTTGATAACCAAACTTCTCACAAAATTCAAAATGCTCTTACCAAGCCAAAACTCAACGTTAGTCTGCCAGTTAAAAACGATAACATTGTTAACCAACAATTTCAAAATATGCAAGATGCTATCAACAAGCATAAAATGGGAATTAAGCACAACAAGCAGACCGTTGCAGAAGTATCTACGTATGGATTGCAAAATTGTTACTGCCTAACATGTAATCGTTCTACTACAATCGGTAAAGTACATAACAATCGTTGCTATTTCATCAACTTGGATTCATCATTCAAGATTTCCTCTAATACGCATTTTTCTCCGTTTCGTGAATACACACTCTTGATTATCAACGAACGTAATCATGCTTTACGTGCGATGCTAAGTCAAATAGTGAAACAAGTGAGTAACGAAGTTATTCTCGCGAAAAAGGCTTCATCATATCGACTTACTGTCTTCAGCACCAAAGATGGCACAACTGTTGATAAGATTTGTATGTCGTTATTCAGAAATACGTATCAAATTGAGAATTGTACCGAGAGCACGAATGCTGTGCTTATAGCGAGAAATGGTCATTTCATTCGCGTACCACAAATACAATTGGCTAATTTCACGTACTGCGATATTGGTGCTGTGAAAGCGGAAAATGGCAAATGTTTTCGGATTGATGCAAATTGTTCGCACTCAAGTATTGCTAGTGTTTACAATTTGGATAATACGGTTGTTTCATATTTGGTTAGCATTACTCAGAACACGGCACACAATATGAGTGAGGCAAAGTTTCAAATAAAAAATATAGATGAAACTTCTGTAACAAGCGATCACTTCATTGTGTACAACAAAAAAGCAATCAGTGAACACGAATGCACGTTTGTCAACATGCGATCAAAGACAATTTCATTCGAAAAATGCAAAAAAGGACTCACAATTTGCGAGGTATTGTTTGGTAAAAGTGCATCGAATGACGAACCGGGACTTAAAAAACTAACGTTGTGGGAAACTGTCGCTGTTAGCGTTGGTGGATTCATTGTGCTTGTGATAGCTGCTATTTGCTTCATAATTGTACTACACAGCATAGCTCGGCATAACGATACTGTTGTAAAGAGTTAACATATATCAAAGCGTTTGTATCCGCTATTGTCATAACTCACAATGACTTCGTATGACAACATGTATACCATTGAACGCGAGAGCATTGGTAACACTCAAGAATTTTCCATCCACGTTTTTAAATGCATCAGCGTTTTGATCAATGAACAAGAACTGCTCGAAAGCATTTTTGAAACCATACTAGACGATATTGGAGACGAAAACGTGTTCATATTCGACTTGACAATCGAGTTTTGTTTCACAAAAGTTAGTAAAACTCTACATATCAGTCAGCTAAATTCGCAAAACTGTTCGTGTTTTGACATTACTTGTGCTATGCAGGAACACGGAATCAATTTCACGGTACCAGCTGATCTTCACGTCTCAGTAACAAAAAGCGTATAAACACATTTTTATTCACAATCTCGAAATATCGAAATTTGTATGGATTACAAAGTTAAACCATGTAACGGTATGCGTTGCACTTTATGTTCTCAAATAAAGAGTGGAAATAGTTTTCAGTTCAATTGTGGTTTTGTATACATTGTTGAAGATGAAGAGAACTTGACTTGTAAATCAAAAGATGTTATATATGTTCTGAAGTGCAACACTTGCGGCGGTGAGTATATTGGCGAGACCGTTAATTTGAGAAAACGCATTCACACACACAACTCTCATATTCGAACAGAACAGCACTATTGTCGAGCTACTGATCATTTGATAGAATGTGGGAAACACTTGTGCGATGTAAAAGAACGTTACACTGTATTCGTTTTGGAGACAGAGCGAGACAAGCATGTGCGTAAAGCAAAAGAGGCGTACTACATTCGTTTATTCCAGCCAATGATGAACAAGTAAGGCGTGCATTATTTTTCAAGCGTATATATATAGCTGCAGTTAACAAAATAAGCACACTCGCAATCACTTTCTACGATGGCACAAGCAATGTTGACCTCGAGCTATGCTATAAAAACGAACAACCGAGAACGAATACAGCAGTTTGCGAACACTGTACTCAATCACGGCGTGAAAAGGAATTTGGTTTCTGAAGTCGAGTCAGGTGTCTTCTTGTCGCCTAACGATTATTTGAAGATAAAAGAACTTTCAGAAAAACTAAAACAGATTGATGCCAAACTAGCGCAGTACAAAAGCCTCAAAGTAAGAACGCAGAATCTGATAAAGGGCATCAAGAAAACAAAAAACCTGCAGGACGATGTTGTGAAGACTGTGAGCTCTAACGTTTTCGATCGAATTCCAATTGATGTGATTAACAAAATACTCGGTTCTGGGGAAGACGAAAACATGTTTGCGCTAATAGAGCGAATAAAATCTTCCAATGTTGAGGAAAAACGCAAATATGCCGATATCGACATCTCCGATACAGAAATCTCAGATACGCTAAACGATGATGAAAAGGAAATTATGAACGGTCTGGCTGTTAAAAGAATGCGCAAATCTGGTGAAACGAAAGCTGCAAAGAAACCGAAAAAGGAAAAGACTATACTCAGTGATCTAGAATTGAGCGATGATGACGAATGACTACGTTGTTGCAATATTGTATGATTATGTTGACTTGTGTGTGTTACATTTTTTGTATATGTTGTAAATAAATTGTATCAATGAACTGTAAATATTTGTTGCCTTATCAATGGATATTGACGAGGTTTTGATTGTTGACGAAGACGAACAGTTAGCACAAAACACCTACTTGCTTTCACCCATGTACTCTAGACATCACCACGAATGCTCGCTATGCATTTTTCAATACATAACAGAATATGAAGAACCAATACGAATATTCGAAAGCAAGCTAGTAGAAATGAACTCAAAACTCGGGTGTGGAATTCAAACGTGTGTCACAATGGTTCTCAATGAGTTCAAAGACGATGAACGCATGTCGTTGTTCAAAAAATTGACAACTAGCGAAATTACAAGCCATTTTGATTCAGTATTTGGCGATCCTATTTGTGGATACAACCGACTTAAAGCTTACAATTTTTTCTCATTGTTTGACGAAAGTACAGTTAACAATTCCACATACATCAAGTTTATTTACGATACATACAAACATTCGAGAAACACGTCACTATGTCCTTATTCGCTTCTAGGCGTTTATGTTTTTCTTGTCATGATCAACACTATAGGAGGTGATGCCCAGCTTAAGAAAAAACACGACTTTTTGTGGATGTTTAACTGTCTATGCAATCACAAATTACGGTTTGGAAAACTGCGATAAAAATCTATTTAAGGATAGTTTTTCTATAGAAACGCTAAACCCGCACACAACCAACAACCATGTCAACCATAAACATTAAAGATATTAATCGTGTCACTGACATCGAAGCCACTAATCGCTTGTTCACTAAACTGAAGTACGATATTGGTATTGAAATCTCTTCAAAGCTCATTCAGTCGCTTAAACAAAGCAAAGACAGGGTTGTATTTTATGTGGGCAAAGAACAAAAATCATACCCAGCAGCAATTGTGAAAATGTTCACTAACGTTAAGACAAATCATGTCAAGATTCAGCCGAAGTACAGTGTTCAAGAATTGATGAACGTGTTTGAAATTCTCATGAACCTGTCTGAGTACCAATGTAACGGTCTCACGCTAGATTACTCGGATTGGCAGTCAATCTCTAGTCTGGTAAACATGATCGAACTCGCTGAGCACCTAGGCATGACAGAAGTGGTGATGTTTCTTAAACGCATTCCACAACTTCTTACATTTCACAACAAAACCGCGTATGATAACGAATTGTTAAGACGAGAAAACGAGTCTAAGGAAAACCAAAAACCAATGTCTGTCAACGAACCTAGCGAAAACGATGAAAAGCGGTCGAGAACTAGAAAGAGAAGCTTTACAAAAGTGTTCAGTCGTAGTTTGAGCCGAAAGCGCAGAGAAGAAAATGTTATGAACTAAATGTCGTATTTTGTTTGTTGTATGTTGAAAATAAAGAGCAAAAACAGTAAACACGCGTGTTTGTTTTCTTCACGCAGCAAGATAAAACCCAAAACGTCAATATACTTGCATCTTCTCTACCAAACTAACAACCAAAACATAAAATGCATTTCAACATTTTATTTGACGATACTATTCAAACAAATACACACACAAGCATGCACTAAAAGTCATAACACTAATCAGTCCAATGAATCCGCTTCCAATCAAATATTTCAGATCTACAAACAGCGCATTTGTTCCCGTATATATGCATGTGCCAGCAACAGTGTACGCAGAAAAGGTGCATGCATGGTGCTACGGCAAAGGTTTTCTCTTCATTGCAGCAAATTATACAAGTACGCGAGTCTTTCACTGCTTGCTCTTTTTCCAGGTGAAGTTGAGCCATACGTTTTTTGCAGTCTTTGCAATCACAGCAACTATTTGCTTGAAAGCGTTCACGAAGTTCTTTCATAACCTGTATGCATTCTTTTCGTATTTTTCTAACAGAAAACCACCATCGTAAGTCTTGAATACAGATAATCGCAAGCATTGTAACACCGATCATGGCTTCTTGTTGTTGTCAAGTTTAGTCTTTTTGCGATCCCAAAAATCGGGGTTTCGTTCTTCGATGATGAATCGAATAAGCAAAATGCCAAGAAATATAGTCGCAAACATCAACAAATGAAGTTAACTCTGCGTAGCGCTAATATATATGCACATTTTGTAACGATTTCGATCACAAACCATTTAAGTGTCAGTTAATATCGGAAAGTGTTACATTTCAAAACATGTACTTTGGACGCAGATGGTCATCTTATGCTCGTCCGCAAATGTCGAAGTATGATCGCATTGAAAAAAGGAAAAGGAAAATCAAGTCACAAGCTGATGCAAAACAGTTGTGGGAAATAGTATCGAAGCATTTGAGCATCACATCAACTGAAAAGCCCAAAGTTAAGAGGTTCTATAAGTTTAAATCTGACACGTTTCAACCGGGTTGGTCAAATTCTTGTTTCGAGCCAAGACCTGAGTTCAAGTATGAAATTAAACTAACGTGCTTTGGAATCACAGTTCACCTTAGCGTGTACTTATATCTTGTTGAAGATGTTGTTGGAAACGTCGACGACGATAATTATGGCGATGTCGATCTAATAGTAAGGGATACACTAGATGAAACGAAACTGCTTTTCAGTATTGCTGATCGAGATGGCGAGACTGAAAAGAAATATGATTTACTGAAATCCAACGGCTGTGCTATGTGTAAGGAAATCATCGATATGATTGGTATCAAAGACATTTTCGATAAAAACAATTTGTTTGTAGAGTTGGAATCAAATTTATTGTTTAGTTTACAGAGCGACCGTGAATGTGATGATTGTATATATGAAATATATGAATAAAACAACCAAAAACGTATTTTTCTGTTTTCTACTTTTTATTCAACAAACATGCTTACAATAATCAACAAATGCATTCCATTTACCAGGTTGTTTTTCAACCCAGTCATTTAGTCTATACTTTCGAAAAACGTCTTGAATCTTGACCAGGTGGTAGAAGCCTTCAAGGTTGTATTTCGATCGTTCATGCACGACGGCAACAAACAAAACAAATGCAGTCACAAACACATCCCAGCTCAAACCACTGTTCAGCTTTTGTTCAAGCAATTCGGCGAAATAGTCTTTATCGACACAAGAGTTTATCAAGTCATATTTCGTAAGAACATGCATCGTTACCGTTCTATTTACAAGCAAAACCACACATTCAACAATGTCACAAAGAGTGTCATTTGAGTCCTCAAACTGCTTGCATTCCAAGTAATTTGCTACCATCGCAGCCACAAACTCACAGCTGAACATTTTTTTACGTTATGACAACTACTGACTTTGCGTGAATGGTTTTATACTCGAGTTAGGCGCTTGTTATTTGAACTGTTGTAGTAGTTTGTAAACGTCTAGATTGAAATCCTTGCAACACATACGCAATAACTATAACTATAACCAAAGAAACAACCACAAATGTTAGTGCAATAAATAAGACCCAAAAGCTGTTTATTTTGGAATCATCGTCACTCGGTGAATCCAGTCCCATACCAGGAATTCTAATCTGACACAGAGTTCGTTTTGTTGTACAATCTTCATACGAAATAGATTTTTCATTCACGTCGATATACAAGCACGTATTGTTCTCATCATATGACACTCGCGAATAGACTATCGCGTAATCGTTTAATTCGAGCGTTTCGTTCAGACTGTCAATTTTGAACATCAAATTTTGAGATATTGCATTCACCTTCGGGTCGTGCGTTCTGTTAATCAGATAGTCAAAAGCGTTTTGAAACTCTTCTTCTGTTTGCAGCACTGCTGGTAAGCACTGGCCATCTTCATTCACCACGAAACAAGTTTTAGGAGATGTGATCGACGCTGCTGCGTTTTCGTCAAATGAACATGTCTTGTACGCACGCGGATTGAAAGGTGACACAGTCACAAACTCTCCTCGATCCGCTTTTAACAGCGCTACGTTAGCCGTTTCGCATGAAATGCCCAAATATTTTCGTTTGAACAAATGAACGCATTGAGCAGGCCTATCTTTGTTGTTGAACAGCGCTATCTTGATAGAACCTTGAATGTTGTTCAAAATAAATTCGTTGCTTACTTGAGTGAAAACCGTTTTTAGATGAATGTTTTTTTGTCCAAAAATGACCACATCGTATGCATTATAGTCGGTACTGTTTACAGTTTTACGTACATTGACGTGCGTTGAAAACTGGTTTCCAACTTTGAACTGTTGCTCAATACTGATAAAGTAGCAAGATCCATCATATATTTTACCAATACTTTTAGTCGGATCACACACATTGCAATAACAGTTTTGTAAACCGTAAGAAGAAACGCTTTGAACTGTTGTGTTTGCGCGGACAACAATGAACAAACACAAAACGATAAACGACCGCATGCTTGGCTTAGAACATAACGAATGGCAAGATTCGTTTATATGAGTGTGTTTTATATTTATTTTAGTTCCTTTGTTTTTTTTATAACGTTATACACAAATCCTATAAGTCCAAGAACGATTGCAAACACGGCTAGAATGCAAAACACAACTTCGATTATAACAAGGACAGATCCTGTTTCGCTATTTTCGTTAGCCTTTGTGGTTGTTGAGCCATTATTTGTGATATTACCACTCGTTATGTTATGGATTTCACTGTAGTTTTGTTGTGTGCTAGTTTCGTTTGCAACTATCGATGTGCCAAGATCGCTATTTTCTTCAACCTTTGAGGTTGTTGAACCATCGCTAAGGGCATTGACAACTGATGTGTTATGTTTTTTACTTAATGTTTTAGTGGTATTTTCGTGTGCAACTCTCGGTGATGCTTGCGTGCTTTTTTTGTTAACCTTTGTGGTTGTCGAACCATTGTTGGGGATATAAGCAAGCGTTGTGTTTTCCATTTCGCTGTTTGTGTGTGTGTCAATTTCGTTTGAAACTGTCGATGTGACGAGCTCATTATCGGTACTGCGTTTTTCGATGTCTGCAACATGATTAGATGTATTGTCTGGTACCAAGAATCGCCATAGAGAATCAGTAGCTAGCATCCTGCCTATATTCTCGGTCAAAATCAAAAAGAGTTTGCCTTTGATTTGGAAACAAAACCTGTCCCTGTGATTATCAATGGTCAAATAATTGTCTTTCACGCCCAAATTTTGATTTATGACTTTTCGTATGGCCTCGAGAATATCATATTGCGTTGTGTACATTCTCTCAGGAATATATACAATTTTGCGTAACTTTTCTAGCGCATCATCATAGGAAACGATCGAGAATGCACCATTGTATATACCCAGATCGCGCTCTGGCGATTTCTTGAAGCAGTTATCGTTACAGCTACATAGAGACACAAACAAGACAAATAGTATGAAGCGCAACATAGCTGGTTTTTATTTCATTCATCTAACAAAACACATGTAATAGCTATATAACAAAAAATTTGCACACAACAGACTACAACACAAAATCTGCAGGAATGTACAAAACGAGGCCGTTTGTCAGCAATTCCTTCGACACACAAAATGCGACAAAGTTCGGTGGGATGTGAATGTTGGGAATGCATGTTCTAACCGCTTGAGAGAGCATATCTTCGTGTTCTTCGTTTTGACACTGATTGATGAAGTAAACTTTACATGGGTCTTCTTCGGGCAACATATCGCTTACGGGCATCGGGTTTTCTTGTACCTCTTGTTCTGGGGTGAACGTTTCCACGATTTCTTCTTTCACGACTGCCAAATCGACCGGCATACTGATTATCTCGTTTTGCTCCGAACACGCCTTCTTATCAGAACAAGGCAAGTCATTCCATGTTTGTTCTTGTGTTTTGCAAAGCATCTTTTTGGGGAGACTGGACTGATCCTTTGAATGTTCAGCAAATTTGCGTTTACGATTAGGAATAGCATTGGTTAGTCTTCCCTTTCCCCCATCAATCAGCTCCGTTTCAATTTGAAGACTCTTCCAATGCTTTATGTACAAAGGATGCATCACAAACAAAACCTCTAACGCCTGACACAAATTTGTATTTGGATATCCATATTTTGGTTGCAGTGAGTATACGTTAGCATTCATCTCTCTCATTTCGATGCCAGTTTGCAACGCTTCGTATATTTCACCACAGCTTCTCACAATTTTCAGACCTATTGTGAGCTCTTTCTGTGTACTGACAAGCTGAAAGTTTTTACTCGGTAGCACTCCTTTTTTCACCAATATTTCCACGATATCATTTTCCGAACAATCGAGTAATGTCATGACTGCTCGAAAGTAGGTGTTCAGCTTCAATCGTATCTGAGTCCTTTCCAAAGATAGGCAAGTGGATTTCACCGAATAGACTTTGCTAAACTCCTCGATTCCGTGCAACTCCAACACTGGTATTATGCATATCGGCAGTCTGTAGTTTAACGTGGGATTCGACTGCATGTATCTACCCTTCTTTATGCGCTCGGTTAGAGTTGCGAAATGTTCTGGTACTAATGTTTTCAATATTTTGAAGTAGCACATATCAATCTTTTCATCGGCAACAGAAAACATCAAGTCAACATATCGTTCAAACGCAGCTAGTGTCGGTTCATCGAGAAACACATGGTCCAGCGTTGGCTTGTAGTTCAAGTAGTCATACGGACTGTTAGTTATCGACGTAAAACGCAGTCCCTCGACATCTGTGAAAGGACATGTAACGCTGAACATGTACTTCTTCTGGTGACCATTCGCATTGAAATTTCTTTTCTCGCGAATGAATTTTTCGCACAATGTTTGGACGAACATGTTGTCGCTTCTGTTGTCAGATTGTAAATGAGACACATTCAGTTTTTGTTGCAGTATTTATACAAGTCGTCGTATTACAAATTCCATGATAAAAACCTAAATTGTTGAATTTGAATAACAGAAATGGCTCGTTGCAGCGAAAGGAAAGGCGAAAGCAAATTGAATACACTCATCAAAGCAAACCAACCCGAGTTGCTAGCTACACACATTAATCAAAACTTTGGTTTCGATTCATCGTGTTACATTGTTATCAAAGAAAAACATGTTTTGCCTGTTGATTTCACACAAACAGACCTAGAACAAGTTGTCATTCATATATCTAAACCTGAATACATACAGTTTGTGAAGCTCAGGTTTAGTGGTTCTCAAAGCAATGGGTCTGATTTTCTGCTTTGCGAACAAACCGATTACGAAGATAACTACGGCAATGAGGTTCATCAGTGTCACCTTTATTTTTCAAGAACATGTACCAAAGATATGGCAGCTACGAGCTATTACTTGACACAAGCCTTAAGTATGATTGGAGTACTAACATTTTCAAAGAATACGCATGACAAACTGGCTTCGTGTCTAATCAAACGTTATGGTCAAACACTCGTACCCAAATGCACTACTGATTTTTGGAACAAACAACTTGACTCATTTCGCATGAGAAGCATTCTTGAGGTCTCGCAGCAAGATGACTCAGCGACACTTCGTGAGGAAATTGAGCGTTTGATGCAATCAAAGTACAACTTCGTTTCTTGTGAATACAATACGGCCAACAAAAACCTAAATATTCTGTATACTGAAACAAGTAACAACAGCTTTGGGTTAGTGGTTGTCAAAGAGTCGCTGCAAATAAAAGGCGCTACATGACTGGTAGATCAAATCATTCTTGATCTAACCTTCAAAGCGATAACATGTCTGTGCCAGCAACTACATTCCGGGTTCCAAAAACTGAGGACTGGGATATGGAGATTAGGCTGTCTGAGATAAAAAGTATGTTGTTAAGAATTTCATATGTTAGTGTTGGAGGTTTGATTGTAAACGTTGAATGCTGTAACTAACTTTTGCTTGTTCTGTTTCAGAAACCGTCACTCCAAAAACTGAGGACTGGGATGCCGAAATTGCGGTGGCGAAACGTCCGACTTTCAACATCAGCGTGGGCAAAATGACGCAGAGACAAATTAACAGACTAAACCGATGCTGGACCTGTCGCTGCGTGCCTGTCAATTGTACATGTTCAAAGTATTGAATAAAATTGTTGAAACGTTCACAGGTGTTTGTTTGTTTTGTAGAAAAATGTTATATAGCAGTAATTTGACTTAGTACACTTCACACAAAACAATGCTAGCCGTCGAACTCAAAGATTTAGGTTTTTTTCGACACATGTTACGTTTAAACCTCGAAAAGTGGAACAAAGCTGTCGAAATGTACATCATGGATCTCTATCCAGATGTGAAGTTTACCTTTTCGACGCGAGATCAATGTTGGAAAGCGACAGATACGGAAATTGTGTACTATGTCGATATCGAGGTTATTCTGATCAATCCGAAATATGATTTGTGCTGGACACACCAAGATCCCACAAAACGACTTCAAACCATAAATGGGATTTTGTTGAGCTCAAAAGCCAAGAGAACAAAACTCGTAACGTTTGACCAAGAGTATTTTTGAGACAAAAAATGTATAAAGATGTTGAAATAACCAATTTCATGTGTAATATAATATCATATCATATCATGGATGATACCGACGCTTTCTGCACGTATCAAACAAGTATGTACATGGAAAACTATATCGATAGACTGAAAACGTTTGAGCATTGGTCTCCCCAAATACAACCAAACAAATACCAGCTTGCTTTTTGCGGGTTGTACTACTTGGGACAACACGACCGTTGCAAATGTTTTCGTTGTGGCATTGTGTTGTATCATTGGAAATCTACAGACGATGCGTTCTTGGAACACCATAAACATTCACCGAATTGCCAGTTTTTGCGAATGGTGGGTCCAGGAACAAGACTATTGATAGACACATGAGTAGGCTTTGTATGATCGTGTTGTAAATAAATATCATGAACCGTTCAATTCGTTTTGTTCTTATTCTTGTAGTAACATAAACTTATTCGTGCAACTACCAAACGCAGAGTTGAAAAACAAGTACTATTGTGTGCACGAATGTTTGATTTCGCTATTGCGTTAGTTATTGATATAACCCAGTGTCGTATGTTTTCTTAAACTATATTATCCAACTCTAATCAAAGCAAATACAAACAACTATGTATATGTAGTTTCAAACGATTTTATTCTGCAACAATCAATATTTCAAACATTCAATCTTTCGCAACAACAACGTACAACAGTTTACATAGTCCACTAGATCAGCCCACATAGTCCGCTCGATCACAGATGCAAAAGCCTCACTCCTCTGTTTTGGCCGTAACCCTGAATTTCGCCACACCATTCGCAGCGATCGTCGATCCGCGTACATGACACACAGCTGAGGGCCTCGCATCTACGGCAAAAGTTCACCATCGAAAACAAGTGTGTGCACCTATGACACACAATCACTAACGTAGTGTCATACACAGTTGGCAGCATTTCGCCCATGCTCTTAATCCATCTGTCACAAGCTGCTTTGTTGTTTCCAGCTAACGACTCATTCTCACGATGCTTATTCTGCCTCTCTAACCATGCCTGGAAACCTCCACTTTTCTCCACACCTGACATCCATTGCTCGCAAGCTTTTCTGTCACTCATTATGCGTGTTGTTCGTTCGGTTTCAAAAATCGAAATGATTCAAACACGATCAATTCGCCCTTTTATAGTATGCCGTTATTCAACTCAACAGCATAAAACTCGAAATGCATGTCCCTTCCCCAGAACATGAAATTTCACAAAGTCGACAAAAGCCCAAATTGTATGTAAACAAAGTGTTTTATGTTTTCATCGCCGAGTATTTTTATCAACAAGCCGAATTTTGCGGAATATGCGGTGTCATTAGTTCTAGAAAAGATAGTTTTAATTCATGCAGACAAAAAGTTTGTAGTTTACTTTGCCTTTTGGAAAAATACAACGTTCAAAGATATGAGTTTCATCCGAACCTCCGAAAAATGGGTGTTGTTCTATGTACAGTATCGATACATGTATGTGAGGCATGTTAAGGCTTTCTTTCTTGGATTGAGAGTTCAAGAAACGATGAATTCTGTCAAAACATGATTACGATTACAAGTAAGTACCACCAAAATATATTTTTTTGTTTCATGATAGACAAAACCGTGTATTGTTGAAATGTCAACACATCTCAAATGTAAACAAAGAAAAATGAAGTACATGATAAATCATATTGTGTAGATTTTTGTACCAAAGTTAAATGCTCTTAACAAAAGGCGTTTTGCAATTCAGATTATTGTGACCACTTCTGTTTTGTGTTTAAGAAGGCAGTTTGGAACTTGATATGTGTTGTTTTGTTTTTTATCTGCATCAGACCTTTTTGACTGTAGGTTATTTGTAAACATCAAACTCTGCCATACAAAGTTGATTTCTACAATGAATGAACACTTAGTATATACTTTTTACCGAGTGCTGCTAACACCGTGACTGAATATTTCATCTCATGTCATAGGTTGAACAATTTCTTACCAGAATTTACATTTGAGTATGACAGTTTATGTGAAGAAAACATGTGCACTGATTTGTTTTCATATTTCTATGTAGGCTCACTTTTCATATTTTATCCATAGAATGCATAATTGTCCATTTCAAAGTCTTCTTCACAAAAATATTTGATGTCTAAAACTGCAAAAAAATCTATATACACACCAAAATGCAAATTCTGCTTTTTGCCAACATGTGAATTTTTGGCCACAACAATCTTTCATTCAAGTTGACACAAATATGTGTATCAACAGCAAACCCCATAGGAAGTTTGTCTTGGTTAGAGTACCTATAGTATAGATATTTAAATATCAAGAAGCAAACCCTTCATAACAGGTTATGGTGTACAAAGTTCAAAAAAAGGTATTAACACAAAAAATGGAAAATTTGCATGTGTATCAGTACAGAAATTGTATTGCACTCACATATGTTATCATGTTGACTTAACAGTGTAGAATATTTCATCTTGAATCAGAATTTGAAATTGTGATACACTGTATGAATTACAAAAGAACATGTGTTCACTTTCTTTTTAAACATTTTTCTCTCTACAAAAAAACTAACTGCATATGTTATTCTGTTTCAGGTCTTTTTTCTGATCAGTTCCCATGTAAGGTATATTTTAGAATTTTGATATAAATCCCACATAACCGGCTATGGTTGAGAATGATGCAAAAAAGGTATTTACACAAAAAGTGGAAACTTTTGCTATTTTGCAGGCATGACAATGTCTGTTTACCAGATTTCATTCAAATACATTTTACAGTGTGTGTGAGCTAGCAAGCACAACCACAAGCCAATTCTTGGTTCAGATTCATAAGCATCTGCATTCTTGTTTCAGTGCAAATATGTGTGAAGGTAATTATGGGTATGAGCTAGCAAGCACAACCACAAGCCATGTCTTGCTTCAGATTTTATAACTATAGAAGAATATTTGACAATTTTAGTACACATCCAACATAACCGGTATGATGCAAATGCTGAGAAAAAAGTATATAAAGGCTATTTAGAAAAATATGGTTTTTTGTCAGCAAATTCATGTCTGGCCACAAAACTCATTGCGTTGTTTGTTATGCAGTGATGATCAGTATATATTATCAGATTGGTTTAGAAGGAGATCTATGTCATGCAAAACTAAATCTCTTCAGTCAATTTCTTCTGGGCATGATATTGAAACTGTGTGGATAGTATTTACAGTCAAGTATAAAATTTTGCATTTTGGTCTACACATTCATATTTGATCACAATAATCATTCTCTACCCAAGCTAATTTGTATGCAATGCAAATTGAAGCAACCAAAATGTATTAACACTGTGTGGGCTGGGATTGTACAACTGTTCTCTCAGCTTAGCATGTTTGAAATAAGAATTGGTTAACGACTTGTATGATACAGATATTTGAGGATTGCAAATCAAAACTGGCATATCATGTTTGCCTGAACGTATGTGAACAAATGTCATATACATGGTCAAACGGGGTATTTTAGTTGAAGAGAATATCTGATCACAATCATAATTGCTAGGTTTTGACTGCTATGCATAGTGACTATCCAGCATTGATCAGTTCAAACGCCAGAGTAGTAGAATGTATAACGCTTTCTCCAGTCCTGTGCTGGTTGAAAAAGATCCAGGTTCAAGTCCTGGCTTTGGCATGAACATGTGAAATGGCTGCATTAGTCAATATCTTAATTTCTGATCTATCACTATCAAAGAAACAGGATTAACGGTTATAGAGAGCATTAACTAGAACAACATGTTTTAAAAATGTATGTTTCCACATTGCAGTTTTTTTGTGAAAGTTGATATGTGTGTCTGACGTGTGTGAAATGGCAGTTTTCGGTATTTTCATATGGCAAAGCATTTGACAGTTCGTTCTTGGTGCAAATTCATAACGTCATTTCAATATTTATTTAATTTCATCCTACCAACTAAAGCGGCGTTAACATATCGATAATAGAAAATTGTGTTTCTTTGTAAGTGGTTTAAATGCAATATCTCTATAACCCGTTGTCCGAATTCAATAAAATTTTCACAAGATTAACAGAAATTTTTATGCGCTCATGCTGATACTATATGTTCATACAAAATCGAATGCGCGAGGTATGATATTTTGATCTTACTGCAGTTGAAAAAAGAACAGAGCTGTAGTCGCTTTAATAGTGCGGAATCATATCGAGCTGATTTCGTCAAACGAACGTCATGTAAACAATTGTTATGGGTCAAAATATTGTACAATAACGTGTGTTCATCTGAGTTTTCATTCCGCTATTTTTTAAGGCCAATATGAGCCTGAAGTCGTGTAAGCATATAACATCAAGCATGTGAAACAAAACACGTTGTAAGGTTCTATACATTTTATTCATTCTAAGTATCAACCAATAATGCCATAGCAAGCACCAAGTTGACATGTTGCATTCTTATCGTATGGATGTTTGCATTTCAGACAAATCAATTGCCCAGAATTTTTGTTGTAGACGTATTCCAAATACTTCACTATGCACTTCATACAGCAAAACCCGTGTCCGCACGTCTTGCTTATAATTGTTGGTGGATTGTCTTCATTTTTACAAATTCTGCAGGAGTCAACATCGCCACTGTTTTGTAGTTCGCTCGAAATGCTTTCTATAGCATGCGAAATATTTGAAGATGCCTCGGACAGAAAAGAGCAAACCGTTGGCTCATCGCTTTCTTTGGATTGTACATATTGTAATGATTTTTCAATAAACGCGATCCTAGTACGAGCATCAGCGTGCAGCGATTTTAGTCTCTGTTGTTTCTTCAGATACTGTTCTACAAAGTCAGTCTGCTTGTTTCCAGTTGAAATCGGGTCCTGTTTTGTATTTCGCGAACCTTTAGGTTTTTTGGCAGTTTGGCCGTTATTATTGGCAATAGCTTTGCGTTTATTCGAATCCTTTTTACTAGTCAAACCTGACGAGTCGTTGGAATTGTTATGTACAAGCTGCGCCAAAAAATCCGCAGCTTCTTCGTCTTCTCGCGATTTAAACTGATTGCCAGCTTCTTCGTCTGTCATTTGGAGAAGAGAGTGCACATTTTGACAAGTTTGGTCAAGGTCACTTGGAGTGAGATATAACGGATGACTTTCATCATCCAAACAAAAACCAACATCAGCAAGTTGTTTTGACGTCATTTCGCTTTGCTAACTCAAGAGTGAATGATTGAGTTTTAATAAAAAGACTGGCTTTTATAGAAGACGTTTGAGTTATCTTATTGTTTCTTTACTTCGGAGGATATTGCGAAAAATGTTCATACTACTAGATGTTATATACAATGACTCATATTTAGCATTCGATCCATCGCAATTCGATACGACATTGTTCGTAAGCTCAACGTTATTCTACTAAACAATCAAACTATATCTAACCTGCTCGACTAACAACCAACACATGATATGCATTTCAACATTTTATTTTACAACAAACATCAAACATATGAAAACAGTCAAAACATTTAATCCGTGAAAAGCATTCGCACCCAGCCAGTAACGTCAGCTCGACACATAGCGCAGTCTCCATCGAACATCATCAGGCAGCAGTTTTCACAAAAAGTGTGCCCACACCTTGTCAAGGTACTGTTTTTTTCCTCATCGTAGCATATGGTACACGTTTTCAATCCTCGAATAGCCTCATCTTTTTCTTCTTGAAGTTTTGTTCTAAGCGAATCCAAAGCCTGCTCTTTTTCAAATAGGAGCTGCGCTATTATCCTATCGGTTTCGAGTTCATGTTGGTCTTTTAGCGCGCGTTCGCGTTTAGACCACTCATCCTCGAAGAAACGCTCTTGATCATCAACCAAATGTTCGCTCGCTTCTCGCTGATAAGATGAAGCCTTTTGAATACACGATACCATTTTCTTGCAGACATCGCGACCTTCTTTAGACATAGCGAAGTCGCTGCTGTTAACGAACGCTGTAACCTGACTTCCAAGTCTGTTCAAATGATAGCCGAACGACTTTAGATCAATTGACGCCGATTGTTCTGGTCGAGTGTATGGCTTTGTAGCATGTCGCTTGCCCTTGCCAGTCGTTTCGCTACTACCACTAGCAGCGTCTGTGTCCTCGAACTTTGGCAGTCGGTTTGCGTATTTCGGCATGATTTCGAGTCAATGTTCTCTCTTGGAGTCTCAAATCAAGAATGATGACCATACCTGTCCGTGTCGCTTTATATACCCAACGGGCTGGTGCGTTTTCAGTATATAGACAAAGCATAGCGCTTACATACCAAAGTCCTTGATAAAGATGAATAGCAAATTTCTAACGCGTGGCAGATGTAGACATTCGTACTTAAGAAAAACGCTGAACAAAGTTGCATGTCTGAGGGATTTTGATAAAACGTACGTTAGCGAGTTGGGTCAGTACCTAAGAAAGACATTTCCCACACTCCGCGATGACTGTCGGTTGTACATAAAGCACGAAGTAACAATTCAGAACAGGCGACCCGATTTCGTTATTCATATACCAAATGTTACCCTAATACTACTCGAATACAAAACATCGAATGTTACAACAAAAGTACGCAGAGAATATCTAACTCAAGTACTCGATACGTATCACAAGTTTCGACAAAGCTTATGCGTTAGTGATAATTCCAGCCATATACGTTTACTTAGCATTTTGCTCATTCGCAATTCTTCATCTCGACAAAACAAAATTGTGTGTGTGAAAAATGAGTTAATACCTAACAGCTGTTATTTGATATGAACTTGTATGAATATTTTTGCGAAATGTACTATGATCAAATTTCAACGCAACAGTGCAGTGGAGTATTTTTCAAATCACAATATCTCGCTAGTACAACTTTTTTTCCAATCCAATACTTCATCAACGCATGAGAAATTACACCCAGTACAGCGAGGTCATCAAGTGCAAATAATATCGAACGTCATTTCACAGTAAAGTACACAGATAGATGAGTATTTGCGAGAAAGTTTAAATGTAAATTTATCAAAAACCACTGCAGATATTGGGATCAAATTTTGACTATGATATTCAACTTAGAGAGCCTTACATCGATTATTCCGAACGTTTTATTCTTTTGTTGATGCTTTTTTGACAAACATACTAGTTTTTGATCGAAAATAAAGCCTGTATGAAGAAATCTTTTTGCCTTTTCGTTTTGCGATACATTGTTCAAAATGTGTACCGTTGAATATGAAGTTTTTGTGTGGATTAAATAATCACACATTGAAACGCCGATTTATCAGCAGAAAACTGAACTCAACTCTGATATTGTT
This sequence comes from Dreissena polymorpha, assembly GCF_020536995.1. Lineage (NCBI taxonomy): Eukaryota > Metazoa > Mollusca > Bivalvia > Myida > Dreissenidae > Dreissena > Dreissena polymorpha. The sequence continues at coordinate 67,985,942 of NC_068357.1, forward strand.
TTTCTACAACGCACTTTCAAGAATTCATGACGTGCAGTAGATCTACGTAATTTCGCTTCATGTAAACAACCTTGGTGCAATATCGTACAACGACGTTTAAGTCGATTTTTTACGAAACCACTCCAGATATCAATATGAAATTTTCAGTACATTAAACAGATGGCTATATGCTACAAATAAGTACTGATTGGTTTGTTCTGAAATATATGCCTCTATGTAAAATATCTGTCCGAAATCTTTAGTATGAAGAAAACTTTTTTGCCTTTTCGTTTTCATAAACACAATATGTACCGCTGAATAGGGAATTGTTTTCTGAAGAATTTGGTGTATAACACTTTGTATGTATGTGAATCATTTCGATTAAACACGAGTTAAACGCAACATTGATATTTTTCTTTAAATCGACATCGCGCAAAAATTCATTACATGTAGTACGTCATTTCGCTTTATGTAAACAACCTTGAGTAAAATATCGTACACCGAGGTTTAAGTCAAATTTCTCCGGAACTGTTCAAGTCATCACTATCAAATTTAAAGTACAATGCCCAGCTTATTGATAGCTACAACTTTTCTATTGATATTTTTGTTCCAACATACATGCTTATGTGATAAAAATCACTTTGAAAACGTTCGCAACAAGAAAACTTTTTCATTCTATCGCTTTTTGAAACAAAACTGATATCAAAATGAAGAGCATGTAATTCCACATATTTTGATATGACATGCTTGTATGTCTATTGTATCGCTTGATCAAGACTAGCCGAAAACCATTTTGCCTATAATCACGAATACACTTTTTAAAGCACGAAACATGTACTGTAGCTCGAACGTCATTTCTATCCATGTAAACAACCTTGGCTTGGGTGCAATATCTTACCAAGAGGTTTAACTCAATTCTTTCGAGAACGCCTCATGATTTCGAGATGAAAATTTCAAAACAATATTCAATCGCATGATAGCTACATTTTTTGTTTCGCCTATATTGTTCTCACACGACACATTGTGTCAGATATTCTACTTTGCAAAACTCGCTAACAAGAAAACTTTTTTGCGTTAAGAGCATTCATCTTTAGTTTGGTATGATTCTGTTGGAAATTCAATTCCACGCATTTTGATGTATAACACTTAAACGTCTGTCTAAACACACAAACAATACAGTGCAATAACGATTTCGTACTAAACGCATTTCTGTCTTTAACTTTAGATTTTTACAACGTCGTCTTTTATCCATGTAAACAAACGAAACAAGATGTTAAGTTACATCGGTTTAACTCAATTTGCTCGAAAACGTCTCATGATATTAAGATGAAATTTTCACCATAATATGTAATCCTATGATAGCTACATTTTTTGTTTCGCCTATATTGTTCTCACACGACTCATTGTGTCAGATATACTACTTTGCAAAACTCGCTAACAAGAAAACTTTTTTGCGTTAAGAGCATTCATCTTTAGTTTGGTATGATTCTGTTGGAAATTCAATTCCACGCATTTTGATGTATAACACTTAACTATATATCATAACACAACAATAAAACAGTCCGATAACGATTTCGTACAAAACGCATTTCTGTCTTTAACTTTTTTGACTCAACGTCATTGCATTTCTATCAATGTAAACAAGCGAGGGAAAAGTTTCAGTTACATCGGTTTAACTCAATTCTTTCGCAAACGTCTCATGATATTTAAATGATTTTTTCACCACAGTATTGTATCATATGATAGCTTCATTTTTTGTTTCGCATATATTGTTCTCACACGACTCATTGTGTCAGATATTCAATTTTGCAAAATTCGCTAACAAGAAAACTTTTTTGTGTAAAGAGCATTTATCGTTATTTTGGTACTAGTTTGTAGGAAATTCGATTCCACGCATTTTGATGTATTTTACTTAATCGTATGTCTAAACACACAAAAAATACAGCGATATAACGATTTTGTACTAAACGCATTTCTGTCTTTAACTTTAGATTTTTACAACGTTATTGCATTTCTATGCATGAAAACAAGCGAGGGAAAAGTTTCAGTTACATCGGTTTAACTCAATTCTTTCGAGAACGCCTCATGATATTCAGATGAAATTTTCACCACAATATGTAATCCTATGATAGCTACAATTTTTGTCTCGCCTATATTGTTCTCACACGACTCATTGCATAAGATATTCAACATTAAAAAATTCGCTAACAAGAAAACTTTTTCGTGTTAAGAGCATTTATCTTCATTTTGGTATTAGCTTGTAGGACATTCGATTCCACGCATTTTGATGTATTACACTTTACTGTAATTCTAAACACAACAAAAATACAGTGCGATAACGATTTCGTACTAAACGCATTTCTGTCTTTAACTTTACATTTTGACTCAACGTCGAAAACTCTCTGCGAATAGAACAGTGATTTCGTACAAAGTTTAAAGCGGGGGATCTTCCACACCACTTGAGATAACAACATGGGATTTTTATCATTTTGTTCAGTGCAATATTGGCTATAAATTATACGCTGATAAATTTTCCCTAGCATTTATGCGTGTGTGTTAAAATCGCAGATGTTTGATTTGAAAACGAGTCGCTGAATAGAAAACTTTTTTGTACTCATTGATATTGGGGTGATTTGAACATCTGCTTGTACAGACTTTAATTCTGCACATTTTGATACCACATACTTGATAGTGTGTTGAAAATTGGCTTCAATATTGACCGAAAACCATTTTGCTTGAAACACGCCTTTGATAAATTCTTCATAACATACAACGTCATCTCATTGAATCTGTTAAAGTGTAGATCTACAGCGAAATGCACTATACGAAAAAGTTGAGGTCGTGTTTTCTCTTCAAATAGTTGACCGATCTACCAAAAATTTTCGCATTAATATGAAACGTGTTAATAGCAACAAGTTTTGTGGGGATCATTTTTTGCTAACATATTCGCATTAAGTAGAAATTCTTAGTTTTTCGCATGAAAATCACTTCGCTGACAAGGAAAAAAATTCCCATTCAATACAAGTACATAACAATTGCTATCATTCTATAGGGAATTCTGTTCTGCACATTTTGATGTATGATACTGCACAATAGGTCTAATTACAAGAATACTGCTGAGAGAAAACGCATTCGCACTTATCGAAATTTTGAACTTTTCAGTAGAGTTAAACCGAACGTCGTTAGATAGCGAATAGTTGATAAAACTGTGTTTGTATCGAAGCGGTTTATTTTAACTGTCACAATAACGCGTGAACGCATTTCGATGAAATTTTCACAATCATAACCAGCAAATAAACAGGAACAATAAGAGTTTTAATATTTTGCTAGTAGATAAGTGGATATATGTTAAAATTTCTGTTTATTGGCCAAACTTGGGTTGATATGAAGAAAAAAGTAAATCGTTGACAATAGTACAATATTTGTTTTGTACCATTCGATAAGGAATTCGTTTCTGTGCATTTTGGTGTAACATACTTGATGTTTTTGTAAAACGCTGCAGTTATACGGGCATAAAACCATATCAAAACAAACACACATTTCATGAATCGTAATTTTGACCCTTCGTTGTCAGTGCAAATCGACGACGTCATTTCAATAAAACTCATCTTTCAACTTAAAGGGGTGTTGACATATCGATGATACAAAATTGTGTTTATTTGAAAGTGATTTAAGTGCAATATCTCTTGAACCCGTTGTCCGAATTCAATAAAATTTTCACCAGATGAACCGAAATTTCGATGCGCTCATACTGGTACTATTTGTGTATACAAAATCGAACGCGCGAGTTATGAAATTTTGATTTTAACGCAAATTTTCTCGATATTTCAAATTTTCAAGAACAATTGTACACATAACCATACTATTTGTATATCATTGTGTAGGCGCCAGTGTGCTGAACATTTTGATATATGTGGTTTGATATTTATTTTCTATATCTTCGTTGTACTAGTACAAATCACAAAACACAGTTGAAAAAATCACAGCGCGATAGTTGCTCTTTAATAAAGTTAGTGCGAAATCATATCGAGCTGCTTTCGTCAGTCGAACGTCATGAAAACATTTGAGTTCTCGGAATTGAAAATAAATATTGAATTGTTCAGGCTATGTAGAAAACTAAATGGGTATACGGGAATATTTTGTGCTGATGTTAAATGTTCAGTAATAAATATTTTGATGGATTACTCACATATTTGATATGATCTAGGATTATTTCAGAATGATAGGTTAGTAAATCTATGTTTGACTAGTTGTTTTTATATACACGCATTTTCTAGTTTTTACATTTACTCTAAAAATCTGCGTTGGGTACGCCTCATAACAAGATTTGAGACTAGAAGACCCTGGATTTGCTATAAATCGAAGGAAATACTGGATGGATTGTACGGACTCATGCTTATCAATTTTTATGCCCATTCAAGCTGTGAGTGTGAATATTTCGGCTTGTATGGTCATGAAAAAATATCATCACAAAGTCAATATTTGTAGGATTTTTGCATGGTAAGTATGATTTTTAGATTTGTCATCAAATACACATTCGATCGTAACTCAAATCATGAAGAATAAACATTTTCCATGTGCTTTTCTGTCATTCTTCGTTTGGTCGTTGAAGGGTTCGGACGTGTTTTTCGAAGCTCTCGACGTCGTACTCAGTATAAATTGAACTGGGCTGGCAAAGAACGCTCAGTTGCGACTTGGACATTGACCAATACGGACGTGTTTTTTTAAAGCGCTCTGAAAAAAGTTTTGACTTTTTAATTTTTTTTACTATGACAGAATCTTAGTTGACTGTTGGTCTTTGACAAAGACAGACTTGTTTTTGTGAGCTCTGAAAAAAATTTGACTTTGAAATATTTTTGCGATTAAAAAGTTTCAGTTGACTTTTGAACGTTGACGAAGACGGACGTACTTTCGTGAGCTCTGACTATTGATGAAAAGTTTTGAGTTTAACTGACTTGTACTTTGAGAGTTAAATTGACTTCGCGTTATAGAATAGCGACTTGGTAACGTTACTCGGGTTATGGAATTACTGGTGGACTGCAGTGTTAGGGTATTGTCATGAGATGACGGCTTGACTTTTACTTGCGTTGTGAAATGAAATCATGCTCTCATGCGACGATAACTTTTGAACGTTTAGTACTGACTGACAACGAATTTTTGTGAGCGTTATATATGAAATGTTTGACTTACATTAATTTTTTTGAACGAATTGACTTCACTTTAAGTTTTGACATCGGACTGATCGCACGTGTTTTTTTAAGCTCTGGCTTTGACTGTTGTGGAAAATTAAATTTATGTTGTGGGGTCAAGCGATTGACTGTCAGTTGAGGTTCAGATGTTGAGCTGTGCGGACGTGTTCATTGGAGCTGCTGTCTACAAAAACGTGAGTACAAACTTTTTCACGATATGTTGATGTGAATTTGTATATGATGATGTATGATGGTTTAAGTAGCTGGATTTCGATTGTTGAGTTGTTGTACTGTATAGAATTGAAATGCGTTGGTTAGAAATTACTCAGTACTGATACAGTGTCAATAATATGGAGTGATAAGCGATGATGGTGTTACAGAATATTGGGAAAAGATCAGATGATGTTAAAACATGGCAAACCTATTTTATGGAAATGTATTAAAGCGCTTGTGTTGATATGTACTAAATATGATATTGCTTTACTTGTATGTGCATGCTGTTAACATTTCTATTTTATTTCAGTGCGCTGTGGTGAGTATTGTAGAATAAATTTATTGTATTATGGAATAAATTAACGATGCTAAATGAAAACTGTTATTGTACACTTTGTATGGATAAACGTGTATGACCACTCTGTCGGTTGGTTTTCATGAAAGCATAAATTATGTGAATGATGATATGAAGGGTAGAATTCATCAGTGCTTGTGTCTAGAAATGCTGAATGTTTTTGAAAAGGCTAAATGCTAGCCAGTACTTACAGTTGAGCTACCGTGGGAATGTGAAACGAACTGATGGTGTAATATGATGGTGTATTGACATACTTTTCTTATATGTACTAAATATGATATTGCTTCACTTGTATTTGCATGCTGTTAACATTTCTATTTTGTTCCAGTGTGCTGTGGTGAGTACTGTAGATATTACTTGATTTTTAGTGTCTATGAATGCTGATGTATGATAGCTATAGCATGAGCTCAATGCTAACCAGTATTATGAGTTGATGTATTGTGGTGATGCTAATCGAACTGATGATGTAACATGATGGTGAACACTTACTGAATGCATAAAATTTATTGAATTGCGTTTGTTGATATGCACTATAATATGATAAATGTATTGCTTAACATGTATATTTCATGATGTTTAATTTCAGTGGGCTGTGGTGAGTACTGTAGATTGTATTGCCTATGTATAGAATTCAATAAAAGATTATGACTGAAAACTGCTTTTGATTCTTATTGTACAGTTTTAGGGATTATAAGTCTATAACAACTCTGTCGGTTGGTGTTCATGAGTGTGAGCTTAATACAGCAATGTTTGAGTAGTACAGAAATGTTTCTACTTTTGTGGTCGCCAGCTGTCTGTGACTTGTAAAGTGAACAATACACAGAGCTTTGAATGCAACAAACATTTACTGTTTTAACACAAATTGTATACTATGCATGTTTTGATTTAGTTCGTTTCAGATTTGACATGAGATGAAAACCTGACATGATTTGAACAGAGCTGGGAAACGAAAAGGTAAGTTTGTTTCATTTCACTATGAACACTTGTATTTTGACAAAAGAAGAGATAAAGTGAGTTACTTTATCATCATGGTTTCATTTAGTGTATAACACATGAACAGAGGTAAACCTAGCTAGCTTTTCGTGTACTCTATTTTGGATGATGAGTATGTCAGTAACTTTAATTGTACGGCTAGTAAAGTATGAACATGAATGCTTTGTTCAGATTTTCAGATGTGTGCTGGCAGTTCAAGTCTGGCAGCTGGAGTGAACAGTCGTGTTTTCTGGAGCTCCAACAATATGCTAGAAGGTAAGTAACTATGTTTGTTTTGCATTGCATGTTTTTATATTTTTCAGACTTTCAAGCAGAGATGTCATGCTGACTGGAGTTGAGCACAGGGCAGTGACAAAGTGAAAGGTAAGTACTTTTGACTGAATGTTTGTTCTATGCATGTTTTGGTTTAATTCATTTCAGGAGTGCTTATCCAGTGATGATATGACAGTTGGAGTGAACAGTGGAGCCAAGCAGTCTTGTTTTTGGAGCTACTCAACAAGCCTTGAAGGTAAGTTTAGAATTCCTCAATGTTAGTGAATTATTTAAAAAAAAATGCTGTCAGTAAAGTACTGTCAGTTGCTTTTGGACAGTCGAACAGAACAGACGTGGTTGCGAGAGCTCTCATATCTGTTGTGTTAAACTGTTTTTATGATATGTTATGTTTGTTTGTTTGTGTTGTACTATTTTTCAGATGCTGTTGGCAGTGATGGGTTTTCAAGCTGACCTGAACAGAAAAGCACTCATATGGTAAGTACAAAATAGTTGTTATATGGGATGTTTTGTGCATGCTTTTATGTTTCAGGTGTACTTGCTGACAGCGACGAAGACGAATCAAGAAGAGGAACATTGTTGAGAAAGTGATTGGGACTTGAAAACAGGGTAAGTGTAACACTTGTGTTTGTTTAATTTGTAACATGCGTGCTTTGCTCTGTTTCAGATTTCACATGCGGAAATTAAACAGGATTTCAACTGCTGAAACACAATTCATCAAAAGTAAGGTAAGTTTTAATTCATTGATTTGAGTTGTACAATGTGTTCTTTACTTTATTTCAGATTCGAGTCACTGGTTTACACATGGAAGAAGATTTCCACGTCTGTTACTCAACTCTACAGAAGCAAGGTAAGTCGATCAAATTTTTGTTTTCATTGACTGCTCATTGACAATGTGATGTTATGCTATTTTTCATTTGTGCTATGCAGAGATGGAGAATTCAATTTTAAGAAAGATTAACTGCTGCAGCTTAGCTCTGCTCTGTGTTGATTTTTGTTCAAAAACGTTTAAAATGTATGTGTGTTTTCAGATGTTTTGTTTCAGTTGATGTCCAGATGGCAAGCAGAACAGACGTGTTTCTTGGAGCTGCCAAACAGTGAGTACAAACGTTTTATATTTTTCAGTTGTTTACTCATAGAAGTCTGTGAAAGATGATAGCAAGGGTAGAATCTATCAGTACTTGTGTCTAAAAATGCTGATGTGTGACGGTTTACTGAAAAGGGTAAATGCTAGCCAGTACTTACACTTGAGCAACCGTGGGATGTCGAACTAACTGATGATGTACTATGATGGTTGATTGTTGATATTTACTATAGATGATTTGATATTGGTTAACATTTGTTTGCATGCTGTTAACATTTCTATTTCATTTCAGGGAGCTGTGGTAAGTATTGTAGTATTAATTTGTCTCAATAAACGATGATGAATGAAAACTGATGTCGATTCTTTTTGTACAGTTTTAGGTATTAGCACTCTATACAAAACTCTGTCGGTCGGTGTTTGTGAATGTGAGCTTAATGTTTGAGTAGAACAAAAATGTCTTTACTTTTGTGATCGCCAGTTGTCTGTGATGTAAAGTGGAAAAAACACAGAGCTAGAGCTATGAAGCATACAATTGTTTCAATATTTTATCAATGATAGTGTGCTATGCATGTTTTGATTTAGTTCGTTTCTGTTATGACATGACATGAAGAGTTGACAGTCGAACAGAGCTGAGCAACGCAGAAAGGTAAGTGTGTTTCATTTTAGTATGAACACTTGTATTTTGTTTTTATATGGTATGTTTTGTACATGCTATGTTTCAGGTGTACTTGTAGTCAGCGACGAAGACGATTCAAGAAGAGGAACATTGCTGAGAAAGTGAATGGGACTTGCAAACAGGGTAAGTGTTACAATTGTTTGTTTGATTTTTACCATGCATACTTTGCTTTGCTCTGTTTCAGATTTCACATGCAGAAATGGTCTCATAGCAGTGCCAACAGTGAATAAGGATTTCAGCTGCTGTGAAACAACTCAACAGAAAGTAGGTAAGCATTGAATGAATGCACTTGAGTTGTACAATTTGATGTGATGCTTTTTTCTGTTTCAGATTCAAGTTTCTGGTTTAGACAGAAAAATGTGTTTGAAGAAGGAATTCCACTACTGTGACTTAACTCTACAGAAGCAAGGTAAGTAGAAACAAAATTTTGGTTTAATTTAACTCATGTGTTTTGCACTGCATGCTATTTTTCAGGTCTCTCATGCAGTGAGGGAAAAGAAGAAGATTTCAAGAAAAAATCACTGCTGCAACTCAGGCCTATAACAAGGTAAGCGTTTACTATATTGTATACAAAATGTTTCTCTGTTTTACTCTGTTTCAGGTTTCAATTGCAGAGATGTTGCAGAGATGTTTTGACAGCTTTCGACAGAAAAGAAATTCACCAGCTGTGTCTCGACTCTAGCCACGAGGTAAGTCGAAACAAATATACTGGTTTGTATGTTATGTTGTTATGCCCTTCTATGTTTCAGACTTACATTGCTGTGACGGTTCCACAGTTGGTCAAAAAGAGACGAATACAGGTTTCATGAAGAAAATTGGCTGTTGAAAACCTGCACAAAATATGAGGCAAGTAAACTATTCTTTTGGTTTGTTTTGTGCTTTGTTATGCTTAACTATTTTTCAGATTGGAATGGTGGGTCGTTACAGAGCAGACTTTTGGACAACTGAGAAGTTGAGAAACAGAAAATGATTCAAGATCAGCTACGTAAGTCTTGATTATTATGCATTGCTAAATGTTTTTTTCATTTCAGTATCCTGTGGTAAGTACACTAACTTTCTATAATTTCATATTGAAATGTTTTGATGACTTGTATACTACTATGCAATGCTTAATGTTTTTTTTCATTTCAGTAGCCTGTTGGTAAGTACACTAACTTTCTATAATTTCATAGTGAACTGTTTTGATTATCTGTATTCTGCATTGTAAAATGTGTTTCTTTTTCATTTCAGTATAGCTGTGGTAAGTACACTAACTTTCTTTAATTTTCATATTGAACTGTTTTGATGACTTGTATTCTGCTATACAAAATGTGCTTTTTTCAATTTCAGGTCAGCAATGGTAAGTATAGTGTGTTTCTTTATGTATAATTTTGTATACATATTGTTTTTTTTCATCATATCATGTCTTTCATATTTATGCTTTGTGTAAGTAAAATGTTCATAAATCATTCTTATCTTCAAACTAAAAATGTATTGTGCTATGCAAAATGTCTGTATGATTTCAGTTGCCAGAGGTGAGTACCATAACAGTTGAAAAGTTAGTTTTGTTTAGTTCAAGTTTTGGTTCACAGTTCTGTTTGTTATTTGGCAAAATTTACATGTATGCATTGAGTCTTGATTTCAGCTCGATTGTGGACTGAAGAAGATTGCCCGCAGAGGGATTGGATACAAAATACAAAGTAAGTACTGAGTTTCTTACTAAAAGTTTTGAGTTGTATTCATTGTGTGTTAATATGCTATGATTGCTATGAACATGACTTTTGTATTTCAGCGAAGACAACATAGGTAAGTAAAATTGTTATCTGTTTCATGTTTACTGTTACAGTTCAATATTGTGTTTATAAATTGTAAGTTGTACAAACACATTCAAAAGTTTCTGATCATGCTTTCGATTTCATTTCAGCTTTACTGCTGGACGAGTGTTCTCTACTACTAGACGTGTCAGGTTTACTACCAGGCGAGCAGTGACAACGAGGCGCCTTTGTGGAAACAACACAACAAAAAAGTGAGTATTAGTTGAAATTGTTTTACTGTATGTTATACTTAAATGCAAAATTGTGCACATAAATTGTAAGTTGTACAAACACAGTGAAAGTTTCTTATCATGCTTTCTATTTCATTTCAGCTCTACTGCAAGACGAGCAGTGACAGCAAGGCGCCTGAACATGCAACACAATACAAAAAAGTAAGTATCAGTCAAACAGTTGGTAGAGTTGTGTGTTTTTTTTAGCAGTTTGTGTTTACTTTTTCATTTGATACATAGTATATTACACATGCATGCTTTTTATCATTTCAGGCTGTTTACTCTCATCGTTTACTGTTTAACACAATTTGCTTTTCTATTTTCAGTGCCAATATCCAAACCTTGATGTGGACACCGAGTAGTCAATACATACGTGTGGCGTACAGCTGCGACAAAACCGTGGGTCCATCGCACCGATAACTCGAACATTGGCCCGCGTATGGATATCAGTGCAACTTTGTGAATCCATGTAACTTTGTGAATCCATGTAACATTGCGAATATGTGTCGATCGAAAAATGTGAACATTATGCAATGAAACGAACTCGGTGTTGCAAGTGGCAAGTGTTGCCAGTTTGTATGTTTATGTTTATGTTTTTACATGAAAAAGGAGATTGATCTCCTACCTTTTTTTTCCTTGTTTTATTGTGCTGGCCAGCAATATTGATGTATTGATGTATGTGTTTGTGTATTAACAATGTATTAACTATGCAATACCAAAATCAAACAAAAAATAAACATTAACAGTCATTAACTGTGTTTGGGCGGCCGAGGGGTTTAAGACTCCACAAGTGTGAAGCGCACTGATAGCACTTGGGGGTAAACACCTCGGTATTTCGGTGCTAAAATGTTTTCACGGTGCTTATTTTGACGCACTGTTAGAACTACCAACCAGTAAATGATTGCTTGATTTATAAAACAAATATTCAGTCTCTACTTTGGCACAAGAGACTCTAAGTATCAAATACCAACAATTTAGACGCAGACAATCACATGGTGGTACACCAGTCCGAATATACTCATTGCTCTAGCCAGGATTGCAAATTACTTGTGTTGACTAGCAAGGCTCCCTAGTAACGGAGCAGTGTTACTGGCGTTTTTTGGGTCGATAGTGCTTAGGTGAGGTTTTGCTCGAATCGGGAGCGGGTCACTCGCTTTGGCGAGTTAGTTTTCGCTCGTAGTTTCCAATCTGGCTAGATCAATGTAAGGTTGTCGTTGACTGCTATTTGGCAAGCAGAAAGACAACAGCGGTTAATTAACTGAGTATGGGCGACCGAGGTATGTAGGTGTCAATAGACCGACTCCACAAGTTGCGAAGCGAACCGATAGCACTTGAGGGGAAACGCCTCGGTTTTCGGTTCTAACATGTGTTATCCATGCAGTCGTTATACTCTGGCAAGGCTCCTCAATCTATCGCGAGGGACACTCATTATTGCCCGCAAGCTTTAGAACCTGACGTGGGTCGATGCGTATGCGAGTCCGAGGACGCGATTGCATTTGATAAGGCTACCAACCAGTTAATGATTGCATGATCTTTAAAACCAATTTTAAGTCTACTTGGGCACAAGAGATTCCAAGTACCAAAATACCAACAATTAACAAGCAGACGCTTTTCAAAACTATGACCGCTGAGATTGATAGTCAGATGGAGTCCTGCCCATTTAGCTGTGTAGCGGTCTAGGGCGGGGTTGCAAGTCAATACGAAATGAGGCGCTATAAAGCAACTTGTCCCCGTTATGACCGTCAATACTTTCGACACTATCTGGGAATCCTTTCAACACCACATTGTTGCGCTGTTGGAAGGGTGGTAGGCACGCATGGTGACATGCCTGTGCTTTGCTATGCGACACCATGGTATTTTCGTACGGTGACACGAAATATCTTAATCTGGCTCTCTCAGAAACGCAGGCACGCGTTTACCGAACCTGACCGATGACCGAGCAATAACATTTCTATTAAGTGCTTCAATGCACAAAGTCTGCTAGGGCTGGGGTGGGAAGGCGACTTCTCTTGTACTCAGACAAGAGGAACGGTCACAAGTCCGTGAAAACGCCGAGTGACACCACTAGCTTTTAACCCATTTTATTCGGGATACGGTTTCATTCGTATCGCCCTGACATAAGTTTATCAAAAATAAATATATAAGCAAACAAATTCCTTTCCTGTTTTTTATTGTACAGCCATGAAACGCAAACGAGAGGATTTAACTTTATGGGATGCTGCACACGTCCACAAACACAAAAGTATGTGGTATTGGTGGGAGTACATAAGAAGAAAGGATATGGTTAATCACGAGAAAACTGATTGCGATGTGATTCAATTGTTACAGTCGGCTAGTGTCAAAAAGCAAAAGACACAATCAGATAAATTTCTTACATCATTCTCGGTTGGAATTCGTCCTACTAAACATCAAAAACGAGTCCTCAACGAAATGCTTCGCGTTTCAAATTATACGTATAATTGGTGCTTGTGGTTAGTAAACGAAAAAGGTATAGGACCACACCAATTTGAGCTACAGAAAATTGTTTGCAAAACAAATGCCAATGATGTAGACCCGCAGTACAGAATGGAAAACGATGACTGGTTCTTCAACAACAGAATGACTTCAGTAAAAACAACATCGTGCAAAAACTTTTATACATCTTACAAGGCAGCCAAATCACTCAAATCAAAACTGAAACGACCCATGTCTGTATCAAATATTGTTCAAGGATCGTTTTGTGTTCCAAAACTGTTCATACGAAATCTTTCAAGCAAAGACGTTTCTATCGATAATATCAATATGCTAAACCGATACATCTGTATGATACCCGAAAATTTTGAAAAGCGGTCTAAACCTAAAGAACGATTCCTAAAATTGGCTAAACCGATAACAAAAATACCTCCTTTTGATCATGATGTGAAAATAGTAAAACGAGCTAATGGGACTTTTGTCATGAACATTCCGTGTGATCCAAAGTATACACGAAGAAACGCATCAAACGATACAATAGATAAACGCGTGTGTGGTATAGATCCTGGCGGTAGAACGTTTGCTACAGTATATGACCCTATTGACTGTTGTGTTTTCCAAGTTGGTATTAAAGAAGACAAGCAGTATGTGATTAGCAAACTCCACAATAAAATAGATCATGCGCATATGCATTTGACAAAAGCGCAAAACAAAAAGCAACAACAAGCAGCTAGTGAACGAATTGTATCACTGAAGAAAACACATTTGAAACTAAAAACGTTTGTAGAAGATATTCACCTTAAGCTTTCTTCACATCTTGTCAAAGAGTATCAATATGTTGCACTGGGTAAAATCAATGTTGCGCCATTGGTAAAGAAAAAACATTTATCAAAGCGTGCTAAAAGGGATTTGCTATATTGGCAACATTACAGATTTCGCCAACGGCTAACTCACCGAACCACCAACACCGACTGCATATTTGAGGTTCAAAATGAAGCATACACTTCGATGACCTGTGGAGTGTGTGGAAAACTCAATAAAAATCTTGAAAAGAGTGAAACATTTTATTGTGATAGTTGTAACTATAACACGCACAGAGACGTTAATGGTGCTAGAAATATTTTGCTCAAATCATTGAACATGTTTCCGTTTGAAAAGAAACAACAATAACTCTGTAATAATTAGGTCGATCCATCCTAAGTTCGAAAGTTGATTGCTGGGCAATTTTCTGCCGAATGAAATGGGTCATGTATGTATGACAAAAGTTACTGCTATATTTGCTAGTATGCTAGTCCGTATTGCATATCGCAAGGTGGTAAAGCGGCTCTTTTCATTTCGCTGTGAAAAGAACGGTCACAAGCCCGTACAAACGCTGAGTGACACCTCTTGATCATGTAGCTTGTATGAAACGTGTTTATACAACCACAGTAGTTCAAAGCAGAACGCTTTTCCTTCTTCGAGGGAGAAGAAATCTGGGTGCAAGTCCCGGCTTTGGTTATAACACGAATACTACTCGCTGCTCAATAGCAATATTCATCATCCTATCCTTAACCATAATACCACTAGGCTCTATTAAGAGTAGCTTTGGAAAGGGAGTTAATAGCAGCTGCATGAGTGCTTTCATAAAATGTAAACGGTCGACCTTTACGGTTGCAAAATTGAAATACGATTTCAATGTTTTGAAGCATAATGTCTACATCGGGACCAAATGCCCATAGGTTCGATTTCGACTTGCTACACTCACGATTGAAATGAACCGTTTGAACATTCGCTGATAATAGGCATGCAATAACAATCCAACGCTGAAATGACTCACACTCCTACGCAATTAATTTTATCGCGGGACCAAATACCCATAGGCTCGATTTCGAGTTGCTATAATTTAAGTATAAATAGACCATAAAGCTACTTCATATTTTATGAAATGACTATGTTTAGATAATTGTTTTTATATTAGGTCTGCTTCTATTTCAGGTTGACAACAGCACCAAGATGCTTCACCGATATTATTTTAGGTACGATTCCTACCTTGTTGTAGATTAAAAATGTTGTAAGATGATTACATGGGGGGTAGTACAATTGTATATTGACAAAATGACATTGTTTGCCTGCGAAAAAAATGAGCATGTAAACGTGTTATTTTGTGTATGTTTCTATGTCATTTATTAAGGCGTATTCTAGTGTTTGAAGGCAGGTGTCCAATTGCCTATAGCATACATGACAATGTGTACAAACCATCATTAAATATTAAAACAATTGTCAAAATAAAAACAAACAAAAAATGAAATATATTCTTACAGACGAAGATGGCTGTAGAAACAAGACTTGTCTCAACAATGGGACTTGCTTGAACGTGTTTGGTTCTAATGAAACTTGCCGATGCACGCCCAAATACAGGTCCGCGGACTGCTCCAAAGGTTTCTAGAATGTAGTTCAGTTTTATAATAGCCGACTGTCACAAGAAGTCAGAATGTAGTAACGGTATTTTGTAAAAAAATGAAATACTTGAATAAGAATAATGCAACATCAGAAATATCACCATGAGATAAACCCTTACTACCATTGGCTGGTCTTTAATTGAAGACAAGTGAACAAGTTCCGTTTCAACACGGGTCAATAGATAACTCACAAAACAAAACTGGAATAATACCATTAAAAAGTACGTAAGGCTTTAAGACCAGTGAAGTGACTACAAAAAGCATAATGCAATTTTATTCGGATTGTCATTTATTTGAATTAAGTTTTAAGTTCTTCAAGCTCCAATTGCTCATTACATAAAAGACTGTTGTTTCTGCTTCATGTGTGTCTTAAACGTGTTAAAATGTTCGGTGATTGTCGTTAACGTGCATTTGTATTGTTATTTTAGAAATAGTGTGTGATGATGCACCGTGTTTTAACAAATCAACATGTGTGCCGACTTTGGACGGCTTTAAGTGCATTTGTCCGGCAGGTATATCTGAACTTTGCTCATCATTTAAGATTCAACAATAAATGTTTATAAACAAATGATATTTTGTGCACGAACTGCATGTCAGTGTAAAAATGAGCGCAAACTATACGTACTTATACAATTATTTGAGAAGTTGTTTAAATTTTCATAAACATCAGCATTTCGGTACACCTCCGTCAAAAGTAAAATTTCGATGTTACAGGATACACCGGTGTACATTGTGAGAATCCTATCACAAGGTGTTTGTCATCTCCCTGCGCAAATGGATCCACTTGTCTAGATTCCCCTGGCCGTGTTCAGTGTATTTTCCGCCTCGCATGGGTGGAATCAAGTGCGACGACAATGAAAGTAAGTGAACTGTAAAAATGTACACTATGTTATCAATATAGTATTACCTTACTAATGGTTTTCATTGCAATTCAAATCGGTATGTAACAGAAACTATGGAAAGCCATTACGCTAGGTTTAAATAGTGTATTTCACTGTAGATCAATGGCATCACGCTCTTCAAAAGTATAGCCAAATATATATTTCTCGAACTTCCTGCATACATACACGAAAGAGACGCGAAATGACACTTACACGATCAAGATTTGTAATTATAATGTAGTGTTTATTTCATTACTAGTGTTGTACATTTGGAAGGCTTATTTAATAAGACACTAATCTCTTTTGATCAAGACAGATTCTTGTTCCAGTTTCTGATAGAAAACTTAAATGCAAATGCTCTTCCGTTTGTAATCTGATGCTCGACAGTTCGAAACTTGCATACAATTGCACGTCCAGCTGCTTAGACCACCCTAACTTGCAGCAAAAGCAGATAGATGATATAATATCCAAACTGTCAGTGCATTAGCAATATTTTGCATGGTTTTTCCTCGCAATACTTTGCGTTTGAATGTTCTTAACTTGCTTATTCAATAGCAGGAGCAGAAACAACAACTACAACAACAACGCCGATGAGAACCCTTACAGATTCTCCTCGTAATACATTTGACTCATCCAGTGCAACAGTCGATAATTCATCTTTACAACAACACACCACCTCCGGAACATTGTTTACGGCAACCCATTTGACACAGATGAACATTGGGCAAAGTATTGCGAATGGTACAAATACCGTGCCGAGTAATCCGGGTATATCTGAGGTTTGAGTCTTAAATATATCGATATACATGTATAACATTATAGCATATGTATCCTCTAAATTTTAAGTTCAGAATGACTCTTTTGGGATATAAATTTGAATATTGCAGTATGTCATTTACAACGTCGTGTTTGTTTGCATTTTGCAATTCAGCTAATATCTAACAAATCAGTCAACCTAACCTGCTAACTATGTGCATTGCAGAAAACGTAAGTATTATACCTTACAAGACTTTCCCATGTTAAATTTCCGTGTACCGATCCCTGCATAATATTTTATTGCCATGAAGTTGGAATATAACAGATCCCGAGCGGGCTATATTTATTAATAGTACCCGCCTGATGGCTTAAAACAGTAGCGTCAGTTTTCAGAATATTCCATTCAAGCTTGTACTCCGTAGGTGCTTATTAAAATGTATCAATCAAATCAACTCTGATAAGCGCTTGAGCTTTATATAAAATATTCGCGTTCGATTTGTTTGTTTCTTGAAGTACATTCATGTTTATCGGTATAATAACATTAATATCATAGGCATCTTTAAATAATGTCCCGTTGCGTTTTTAAGTCCATTTCGGTCGACGACCTCGGTAGACACCATTCTATTTGAGGTGCATTGTTTGCCTCAATTTCTTATGATATTAAAAAACAATACTTACTATTTGTGATAGTAACGTCTATAATGCACAATCTTTCCAATACAAACAAGTTTGCAGAGAAGAAATTTCTTGTTATATACCGTATAAATAATGCATAATTTACATGGAGCATATAAACATGAACGCCATTTTTTTTCAGGGTGCTGACCTCGAACTTTTGATTGTTTTGGCAATAATTGGGGGCGTTCTGTTATTCATAGTTGTAATGATTATATCGGTCATCGGTGTAAAACAATATATGGATGGTATCAATGCACCACGCAACCGCTCAGCCAGACAGAAAAACCGCCGCAATTCCGGAGTGAATCCTACCAATGATTCCAGTCGCATTATATTATGAAGCTTAAGTCTGCAAGAACATATTCCAGAACAGACGACATATTAAGTTGTTATTATTTCTTATGGTTATAGATCTACTAGCTTATATCGTTGTTATTTATTCAGAAACATACGCGAGTTAATCAAATTTCAAAAAAAGTCTTACTACTGAAATCTTATTTAATTGGGCTAATTTAAGAATAGTTCGTTCGTTACAAAGTTACTAAAATAATTCGAAATTCCAAAACAGACTTTACCAGTAAAAGCATCGACAAAATAAATTCATCAAACACATATGCAAAACAGTGGATGAAGATTGCAAAACAACTCACCAAAATGCAAATGCAAATTATTTTCCCACACGATTTGACAACAATTCATCTGTATATCCTGATACACATTGAGCCGAAATGTTTAATAAATACTTCCCCAACAAATCTAGCCTTAATGATTGCAGTGATTTTCTTCCTTACTACGCACTATAACATACCTGTCCTGAACAGAATATAGCATATCGCTTAAAGATATCAAAGACGTAATAAATTCGGTTAAAAGCCAAAAGCATGTGGATCTGATTTGAAAGGACCTTGGAGGTACTAATGATTCCTCTAGCAACTTCTTCAGATCCGTAACTCAACGTTCTAAGAACCTTGACACAAAGCTAATACCACACATGCCATTGAAAAGTAAGACTCAATTCCTTCAATATACCGTCCCTAATCCCCTTACTTGGTTGCATTGGTAAACTTATTGAACGATGCTTTCATAAATATGTTCACAACTACTCACTCGATAAAAACATTCCAATTTGGATTCGTAAAAGGCCATTTTACGACGAACCAATGGCTATTTCTTTACGATTACATTCTCGAGTCATTTGACGTGTGAAAATGAAGTCAGTGTTTAGTTCAGTGATATCCCCAAGGCTTTGGACCGGGATTGTCACGTTAGCCTTCTGTTCAAACTGAAGGCCATTGGTATCAGTAATCCATTATTAGCCTGATTTCAATCTCATCCAACTGAAAAACCACAAATGGTCGCATTTGCTAACTCTTCATCAGAAAAGACGACTACTACTCCAGGTATCCCCTTAAAATGCATTCTTGGCCCAAGGCTTTTTCTTATTTTTATTTACGCCATTGTCTCTGCCAACACATCCAACATTCGTCTCTTTGCTGATGAAACCAGCTTATACATCATAGCCAACAATCAACGACTTCTTCGTTCTAAACAAAGATCGTTTGTCGAAGCATGTCTTGGTCTAGAAGATGGCTTGTGTCTTCTAATGCGAAAAAATAACGGAATCCGTGAAATTTTCAGTAAGCGAGTAAAACCGTTAAATCACAACATTATCATGAGCAATGTTCCCTTACCTCAGATGAATGTCCATAAGCACATATGTCTTTCCTTTTCTAAATGTTAGGCTAACATAACTTCAACAGTTGACAAAGCATGGCAAATGATTAAAATTCCGCAGTCTTTAAATATTCTTCTGTCACGGTCCAGTCTCGAAAAAAATGTACATTTCCTGCCGATGTCATGTGGACCAACTGTTCCCAAAAACTTGACATCGAGTCAGTCCAAATAGAAGCCGCTATTGTTGCAGTTGCAAGGAAGCTTTGCAATTCTACAAAACATTTTAACGAACTCCAGTGGGAAAACCTATCGTACCGAAGACGAAAACACTGATTAATCCTAAAATGTACCACAATATCTCTTAAATCCATTGCCAGAAAAAAATACGTACGCGTGACGCTCTTCTTCAAACGACATTTCTGTAATATTTACAAACACCGCACTTTTGATCTTCCTTTCTTACTAAAACTATTTGCGACTTGAACATGCTTCCAAACGAGTTTCCAAACTTGTCGTCATTTCAAAAGACGTCATTGCCACTAAATCTTCCTGTTTGTATAATATTGGCATCAGAAGACTTCAAATCTGTCACCTGTCACACACGGTTAAAAGTGCAGATGACTAAACTACTACTTATATCGTCGCAAGACTGTTCCATCCCTGTTGTGCACTGGTGGCGAAATTTAAAATTGCAACCCACTATTTTTCACAGTTTCAAACTGAAAGAAATGCTTACCTTTAAAGTAGTCCATGTTCCCCGTTGCTTAACTGTTTTATTTTTGGCGATGAACGATTTTGTTTAGAACGATTCGATGTCAAGAGATTTGAAAATGCAACAAATATATTCAGCCTCAGGTAGTTGAACTTAAGGTAGCGCACCTCTAATGATTTCCCGCGATTTCTTCGAAGGTTGAAGAGCCTACTATTAGGTGCCGTAGCCTAGTGGTTAAGGCGATAGACTAGAAATCTTTTGGGATATTCCCGCGCAGGTTCGAATCCTGCCGACGACGTATACTTTTTTGCGACGCGTTTTATTTATTTTCTAACGTAATTTGATTTAATATGGCATATAAGCTATATTTATTGTTAAATATGTTGCAATTTTTATGCACATTCTTCAATTATTAAAATTAAAACAACGTTATGGCGAAATTGGGTGATTTACTGTTGAAAATACGAACCATGCATTTTGCATTTTTATTTTTATTTCAAAAAGTAAACGGTAAATCTGTCAAGTTCTTGGTATTTTTGCTGTATATAGTGTTTCCATAAAAACTAAGTTTAAAATATGACTTAAATGATACTATTTTGAATTTTATGACACTTTGTTTTTAACCGACCCAATTTTTACTTGGCTGAAATCACTTACATTTCATGGCGCTCTTCCATAGATAAAAATTTGTAAAAAATAAATGTCTGTAAAAGAATACTTGTTTCATCTTGTTTAAACTTTAAACACCTTTACAGCATCTGTACACACCAACTGCATGCCCATATTTGGAAATTTGAATGAATTATGGAACTTTTATATACCCCAGGGGTGAAAATAAACTGGACAAAAGCCGAGCGTGGGGTAGGTTTTGAAAAATTCGGTATATTTTTTTAAAAAGCATGGAAAGCCTACCTACAAATTTGCATGTAGTTCAGTGAAATGATGCTGATTAAGAAAATAATTAATTAGATTATATTTGGATATGTGCCCATTAGAGGTGCGCTACCTTAAGCGGTCGTTTAGCAATAGGTACCCTTCGTGTCACACAACTCATTATTTGTTGTAGTTTTTTTCTTCTGTTTATGTTTATTGTTTTATTGTTTTAAAATTTCACTACTACTCCTTATTTTCTTATGCCTGAAAGAAGTGAAAACGTGATCACTGTTTACATTAAATAATTCCAAATAAATATTGTTATTGGATTATGTTAGATTATTTAATCAAAATTGTTACGTTTTTAAATTATAAAAAAAATAATTTTATTTGCAATAAAAATGGCTATTAAGGCAAATTAGGTTTTAGTAGTAGAAGTAAAATAATCAATAATGAAATGTACATTTAGTACTGCTATAAATTGTACATATCCAGTACTGTAAAGTAGAATTTGAATACTATCTAAACAGTGTGATGAAAAACATTTTTGTCATGTAGTTTTATCTTTACAATAGCATCATTCCATCATGATATTGCTACTAGATAACCATGTTCTGTATGTGAACATGTTTTATATGCAAAATCAGCATTACTGTAATATTTTAATTCTATTTAGTGGTAGTGTCACATATAATACTCCGATTTAACATCACATGTCTTCCATTTTGACAAATCAAAATATTATCAACCTTTCTAATTCACAGACACCTACCATTTCTTAGAACTTTCAATTTGCAATTCCTGATACGAGACAGTGAACTGAAATGTGGAGGCCGCCTTGCCCACTCTTTTAAGCCTCTTCCATACACTCATCTTTCTTCCACTTGAAGAGCTTAGTAAACTATGGGAGGTAATCCATCTCTAATATCCTGAAATAGAAAAAAACGGTTTATATTTTACTAATGGCTTCCAAGTGCAATTTTAAGTTGGTTTGTGCAATGTATAGACTGATGCAAGTTATCAATTTTATACTTTACATTATATTTGATATTACTTTTGTGTGCTAATATTCATAATAATAATAGTAATAATACTACTAATAACAATCATTATTATTATTAGTAGTATTATACTAATTATTATTATTATCGGTTTCTGAGGATCTTATGTTTGATCATCTGCCCCGTCACATAACTTGTGCGGGTACTGGTCATAAAATATGTTCTATGACCATTCTACTCATCCTATGATTTAAGATAGGCAGTTGTCATTTACTGTCATAAAAAATGTGCAATGGTGAACAAGCAGGAAAGTGTTAGTTAGTAAACTAACTGCCATGGTAAGACCTAAATCCTGCTGAAAAGTTCAAAATATTCAATAAAACAAACAAAATAAAAAAATAGCATAAATAAATTGACTAAATGTATTTACATGTCCCTTGGAGAGGAGTAGATGAAAAAAAATAAGACTGAAAAAAAAATTCCCAACAGGCAGTAGTTTTAAAAAGTGGGCGGTCAGAGGCAATGAAATTGGTTGGATGTAATTTTAGAACCTGGATGTAATTATCAGAACCTTGTTAATGAGTCATTTTATAGACAGAAAAAAGCATTGCTAACAAAAGGCTTTTCATCCTTCATTCCTAATTTATCCTTCACAGACACATTTTGTTGTCAAATTATATATGATAGCCCAACATTCTTGATCAGTTTTATTATTTATGTATCTAATATAAAGAAGTGAAACTCCAGCTGCTGGAGCAGTATTGAATTCTCATTATACACAATTAGTTGGTCCTTTATTTAAGGCAAGGCAAGTGACCAATTGCCCAAACAACACAAAACAGCACAAAACAGCACAATGCAAAACAACATACATAACACATAAATTAATAAAGCTGGGGTCACCGCCTTGGAACGGTCAATGCATAGCATTGGGGGTTTAAAACCGGTTTTAGAGCGCTCAACCTCACACTCGGCCCAGCAATATTCATGATACATTTAAGTGTAAATAAAATTTAACCTCATAACATTGAAACTCAAATTAAACCATAAATAAAAGGGAATAAAAACGCATTCAATTTAATTACCATTTAATTACTCAATGGTAGGAAAGAGACCAGAGCGACAGAGCTTCAGCTTTTTGAGGAACGATAAAATGAAACTACGAACAAGTGTCGACTACATTCCTTCTTTATAGAAACAGATTTAGGAATATAGCATCATAGAGTTAATAATTCAGATCATCATCGCGCAAATACAGGAAGAAGCAGCAATAATGGGTGTAAAAGTTCCATATTACATTGCTTGGTTGTTTATGTGACTGCAAAAAACAATAAATAAAACAAGAAACGCCTGTCAGAGAGAAAATAAAATGAAAATAGAACGCTATAAACCCAATGACCTATGCATGTAGATAACAACTGTGAAAGTTGGTCGTATGACTTCTTAAGGGGTGTATACAGATATGAGTTAAAGATATGGCATTCAAAAAGAATATAAGACTTGTTGGTCATTTGCTTAAATAACATTGACTCAGCCATGTGTTTGACACATCAATTATCGATAATACTTAGTAACCACTTTCACATTAAAGCCTATAATACTTGTATTTCAGTATGTCGCCCATACTGAAATGACACATTACAAGGATGTAGCAGTTGTGTCCCCACAATAAGAAATATGACATCTGATAAAAAAAGCTGATTAAAAGTTCTTTTATGCTAGCATTTCATCGAAGTGACCCCAATTTCATCCATGACGAAAAACCTTTTTTTAACTTTCACTTTGAAGTTTTGGTTTCCACATTTAGTAGTTGCATATGATAATCACATAAATATATATCAGCATATAAAAAATACGCATCACATACAATAAATTACGGCGCCATAAAGGGGACATAGGAAATATTTTATTTAACTATTTTCTATGACGTGCGCACGTCATATTTATGACGTGCGCACGTCAAGGCTATGACGTGCGCACGTCAAGGCTATGACGTGCGCACGTCGTAGCTATGACGTGCGCACGCGATATATATGACGTGCGCACGTCATAGTTATGACGTGCCCACGTCATAGCTTTGACGTGCGCACGTCATAGTTATGACGTGCGCACGCCATAGTTATGACGTGCGCACGCCATAGTTATGACGTGCGCACGTCATAGAAATAGTTAAATAAAATATTTCCTGTGTTATATTATTTAACTATTTCTATGACGTGCGCACGTCATAGTTATGACGTGCGCACGTTATAACTATGGCGTGCGCACGTCATAGCTATCGCGTGCGCACGTCATAGCCTTGACGTGCGCACGTCATAACTATGACGTGCGCACGTCATAACCATGACGTGCGCACGTCATATCTATCGCGTGCGCACGTCATAACTATGGCGTGCGCACGTCATAGCTATCGCGTGCGCACGTCAAAGCCTTGACGTGCGCACGTCATAACTATGACGTGCGCACGTCATAGCTACGACGTGCGCACGTCATAGAGACTGTCAAATAAAATATTGCCTATGCCCTCTTTATGCAACTGTATGACGTGCGCACGTCATAGCTACGTCATAGAGACTGTTAAATAAAATAATGCCTATGTCCCCTTTATGGGGACAATAATAATAAATCATTGTAGAATAACACTTTTCATAAGATTATTTCAGCAGTTACTTCACTGCCACCGAAATGCAACCAAACTTATCTGTTACTGAAGTAAAACTAAATTACTTGTTGAGCTTAACAAAAGTGAGATTTAACAATAGATCAGAAATCAAAATCTACAAATATTATCTTGTATGTTTCTATATAAATTTATTTATATGAAATGTACTTCTATCACTTTAAAACAATATTTTGATGTACTTATGTATTTTTCATGTTATTAACATAATTAATTATTATTTCAAGTCATGCACTTATATAGGGCAGATATAATAAACAAAATGATAGCAGACAGGCTGTTTTATTATTAATTAATAAAATGTTTAATGTACAGTCTCTGTCACACCATGTATTGTGCAGTGTGTAGCAATCACTCGAACCTTCTGCTTATGAATTTTGATTTAGGGTTCATTGGGCTTTTTCTTAGCTCTATAAAATGGTGCTAAGTTGGCATTCAAAAAGAATATAAGACTGTCATCACGAACAGTGAGTACTGAACAAGTCTAAACATTCCCTGATATGCAATAGTTATACTCATCCGGAGACTTTTGGCTTTTATTTTTCTAAAGTGTAATGACCCTATGTATTGATGAGATAATTGTACATATCGTCATGTTCAACAATTGGCCAGCTCTTCACATCATAACACCACCCATTCAACCTGTTCGAATAATAATCTGGGATAGGTTTGTCCGTTAAAATTTTATTTCTCGTCGTATCTCATAAGTGCAGTTGTATCTAAACATTTTGCGTCATCGTTCATTTTCTGCGTTGCTTTCCGCCATTGTTGGTCCTTTCTGCCTACCAGCCCATTGTACATGCACGAAAATTAATAATCAAAACAATAACATTAAAATCTTCCAAATTTCGCTTATTAAGACCTAAATTCAAATCACTTAAATTACTCCAAACAAATAGATTATTATATCACCTTCATAATTAAACTAAAAGTGTGAGTAATCGGTTTTAATGGAGTGTGCTATTAATAATCAGTTTAGCCATGATAAAGGAGGTATTACATGTGAACGAACGTAATAAATAATTTAATTTATAAACCAAAATCAATAGAAACCATATATTTAGACATATCTACTGTAAAACTGATTATTGTTTTCGCATAGATTACATTTTGTATTCCAAATAACAAATCCATTTCTTGCACAAGACTACCTCGTTATTTGCTTTAATTTATTTCCTTCATCATTGTATTATATACTTTTTAAGAATTAGTATATATAAAAAATATGCCAAAATGACAATGCGTCTGTACTAACTGTCTTGTAGCGGTTCTTCTTGAGAAACTTAAATTGGAAAAATGCAAGAAAATTAAACGAAGTTTATAACTCTAATGTTAAACTCCATCACATAATATGGATTTTGCATTTGATGTTTGACTCAAAACTGATTTTAAAAAATAAAAAAAGCAAGTATTACAATTACATATGTCACTTATGATCGAGCTAAAATAAATGGGTTTGAAATGTACACGTTGCTTCAAACTACCGAAAACTGTCATATATTTGTTTCTGGCCCGGCCGTACATGAAACTACCAACTTGCCGGCAACCAAACCTGATTTTTACCAACCGTCGCGCAGAGATTTGACTGGAACAAGCATAGATATATCAAACGCCTTCATTACCAACCACGTGACGATAGCCGAGCCACGTGGTACACTATATTACCCGTTGTTATCTTTACTTTTTTAATGTATGCTATTTATTGTTCTTATTATCAACCTAAACTTACACACTATTATCAAATATAAAAGAAAATGATATTATTTTTCATTTTATAATACTAAAACAAAAAATAAAATCCTACCAAATCTCGTAGGGTTTTCTTGCGACTGAATTGGAGCGCATGGAACGACAATTATTCTTGAAAATTAGAATTTGATCGAGCTATGCTGGTTCCAATCAAATCTCTGCGCGGAAGTTGTCAAGTCGATACAAGATATTCCCGGTCTTCAATCAAGAGTATGTAAGAAACTACAATCTACGAATGGTTTTGCATTTTGGTGGTTCGTATGAAAGAATGTTTTGATGAAACAATTATTTGTTGTTGTTATTTCGATTACTTTAATCATATGCAACGAACGTCCTTGTTTGTTCAATTATTTTCATAATTCAAGAAATGATGTGTAACCGGACTAGTAAATCAATTTCGGATGTAAGTATTGTTTGGTAGGATCTTGTTGAATCGTGGGATCATTTTGAGTCGTGTGTGTAGAGATCGCGTGAAATTCCTTGATAGAATTTTCGCACATCATGAAGTTTGTTACGGAAAATGTTTCGACACAGTCACCATCGTTTTGCTGATCATCTGCGATAAAACAGGTAAATATTTTAATTCGCCATAATTCGATACGTTCGTATAAGATATTTCCTCTCACATGTATTGTACGTATAACGTTTCTAAGTAATATTGATATATTTAGTATTTTCTATGCTACACGGTATGTTGACATTCTGTCACAAGATATTAACCTCCCTTAGATTCCACGGCTCAAGAAGAACCTTATTTATCAAGATGACTGTTTAACACTTTCAACTCAATCGATTATTTTCATGTTTACAGACAATACAAAATGGAGAAAGTTACAAATATACAGACCAATGTTAATAATTATGCTTACAAAGATTCATAGTAATATATTTATAAAAATATTTGTGATGAATTATCTTTTTTGAAAATTCCAAGAGTGAAAACAAAGTACTTGAGTGAAATTAAATATTATGGTCATTTTATTTTTCCCACAACTATTGACATTTCAAAATTAAGTATAGAATAAACTTTTGAAAAATTAACGAATATGGAACAAAACTTATGTATGTGTTTATAAAACACAGAAACAAAGAAGCCTCATAAACACGAATTGCAACACTGTCTGGAAAAGTTCCAATGACTTGTGTAATCTACTTTATATCATTTCGTGCAGATGGACCCTGAAAATACATGGACTGAAAACACCGCCACCTCATTCTTCAGGGGTGGATTCAGGCCAAATTCAACATTCTTGTGAATGATTAAAATGCTGCAAAGTCTGGTGTGCAGCTTACAATATTGTTAGCATTAATTAACAGTTTCTCTACACATTTATTTTAGAATTTACTAAGCAGCAGCATGTTTATGTATTGTTCTTTGTCTTACCCATCTACAAAATAATGGTGTTAATATATATTTTTTTACTGACAATCTTTTAAACATGTCTTTTGTTTAATGTGCTGCTCTGCTGTGGACATCACTAGAACAATTTTTAATCTCTATTATTTGGAATCATTGTACTTTAATTTCTTTATGCCAATGACTTTCTCAATAGCCATTATACTTGCCGCAAAATACTATTCATGCCTTTCTCAAATAGTGAAACATAACAGTAATGTTTTTAAAATTGTATGAAAAAAAATAGTTCTAGTTCTGCTGACCGTTCTCTTGGCTAGCTTAAAATGGTGAGTGTTACATTAAATAAAAGTCAGGAATTCTAATGAAAAAATGACACAAAACTATCATCAGTGCAGAAGGTTTCCAAATGAACAAACACAATTAACAAAATAAACATAAAAACAATAGAGTTTTATTATGTTCATGCCCTAGATTCGTAAATATTAAACTCAATATGCAGGCGTCACTTTTTTCGAGCATTATAAACACAAAACCAAAACGTTTGATCAAACTTTAGGAAAAGCGTTACACACGCTTTATTTTGCCGATATCACTAGATGATAATCCGTTGATAAACTAGTACTCTTTATTTCTAAGCAAGGAGTGTCAATTCGGTTGTTCAAGCATAATGTTAACTATTTTAAACGATGACAATTATATTAATTATCGTCATTTTACCAAAATGTGAACAATTCCCTTCATGAATATTGACGGCATAATCGTTACTTAACTGCGTCCATTATATGAACGGTTAATCAGTGTTTATACAAATTTCAAAGTATGGCCGCAGATGTTAACCACATTTTGTCCCCAATCGTCTCCACAGGATATTTGTTATACATTCGAATGCAAGAATAGTCATAACGAGAAACGCTTTGTTCCAGATACTTTGGCATTGGTTTTCCTTCATCTTTCTCAAAATGCACCAACCGATCTTCCGGTATATCTTTAAATAGCTCTCTTACAATTGCTTCAACAACGCTTTCATTATCTGCAAAGACGTTCTTTAAACCGTATTCTTGATGGGGCTTTTCATGAATGCTTCCATACCCCACTACCTGGTTACCACGCAACGCAACCACAGCCCGACACCCGTCCACGCAGAACCAGGCCCGCAGAATTCGCTCCCGATCAAGGGTTGGATACACTTGTCTGTCATACTTCATCACCATTGGCCAAAGATCTTGTGTTAAATCCCTGCACGTGTATTCAGACTGAATCGCTTTTTTCAGATCCTCATTAACGCAAATTTGGCAAAATGCTACTTTTGATGTACGAAATTTGAAGCCTTTCTTTTCGTACCAATCCACCATAAAAGATACGGCATCCAAAGCGATGTTTTTGTCCCCAGCTCGCTCAAACAATCAAACAAAGCTTGGCATATCAATTCTCCGATCCCTTTCTTTCTCAAGTCCTTCCGTACAATTAAGTTTCCAATATAATAAATATCTGGTGTGACGTGGGTAATTCCTCCGTATCCTTAAATATATACAAAGAATACAGTTAGTCTTTATGCACTGACAAGTCATTAATACATGTATTATCATGAATACGGCATACATATTTGTAAACGCGTGTATTCGTTCTTTGAAGATAAAAAATAAAATTCCAAGTTGATGACGCCTTACTTACTTATGCATCAAACTTATGTTGCGACCAAACCTAATATCAACCAAATGCTCTTTGTCTGATGTATATCCCGATGTAAACACGGCGAATGAGAAAACACCTACTTAGGCTAATCTTGGCGAGCTTCGTCTGTTTTTTTGAGTGTCTATTCGTCACGAAATTACCTGCCCCATGCCTTTTTTTATCCCTTTGAAAAATTAATTTCATACAAAGAATTGATCAGTAATAAATCAGTTAACATAATCAGTATTTTACAGCTCCATTTTAACTTGCCCGTTCGACATCCGTCGTTAATATGAAAATTGAATACGTCTTTTTCAGTGGCTGTTCATTCGAACGTATGATTATGTCCTTTTTCTTCGAACATTTTAATGACTTTTTGATTACAGTGATTAAGGAGGCATTATCCAAACGCATTTCATCATTTATTATAGGAATATGGAAACACCAAAAACAATATCTGGAGAGATATTTTGTGAACATCAATGGATACATAAATATTAGCTCTATATAAATGAAAGTTCTTCTGTAGAAATGATTTATGCTTGCATATAGAAAACTTTTATTTTCAAAATTAAAACCCATTTTCTGTAAAAGACTAGCTCGTTGACATTGCCTTTATTTCGTCACTTAATCATTAATTTATATAAATATAAATATATATATATATATATATATATATATATATATATATATATATATATATATATATATATATATATATATATATATATATATATCACAACAACAGCCTTTTTTTAAATATGAAAATGAAATTTCTCATGTAGCGACTCTATTGGAACGATTGTACATGTGTAATATCGGTTGGAAACAAATGCAAATGAATGAAAATTTGACCGTACTGTTTTATTCCATCGTTTTGTTTTAAATATGGTTATTGCATTTTAAATTTATTTTTGCACTGAAAAGATTTAACATCATAGAATTGTACAGTTATTATTCAAATTGCATTTGTCAATTAAACTTTGTTTATTAGCAGTCAGCATTACAAAGTAGGAACGGAACCAGTCCTACCCCGAATTCTTTAACACGATCGATAAATCTTTAGTAGAAACAAACAATTAGGTAAACTATTCCTCTTCCCCGCCGACCCCAACCCATGATATATGTATTGTTCTTTGTTCGGTACAATGCAGGACATTCATATAAGCAATACCAACGAGGAGTTCGTTTTCAAATATGTTATTTCCTTGCCAATATTATAATAGAACATTCGACCGAAAAAAAATTGTTACAATTCAGTCATCTAAGGGTCCTGAGGTTGGAGTTCGGTTTATGATACCAATATTTGTGGTATTTCAATTATGTAAGTAATTATTGCGGCTGAAAAGTCGTTTTTTCTAATGTTTATGAAATTGAACAGCATTGTTCTAGTAAAATTGGAAGAAACGCTTCTTATATTTGCGCCGCGCAAGTAAAGCTCTAGAACTTTATTTTTATCCAAACTCTTTTCATTTTTCTATGAGTTCTTATCAATAACGTCATCTTACCATAACTCGTCTTTAATAATTAGTTATTTCAGATTCATGATACATATATAATATTACATGAGTACAGAGTAACAGTGGGTTGCATAGCAATAATTTATTTTGTGATGCGGTATTTCGGGAACCCGCAGAGAAGTCGCAAATTAGCTGGGAACAATACACCGGAACACCACAGTCATGCAAATATTATTTATCCTGCTTCTGTTTCAAACATTGACCAAATAAAGCAGGGTCTGATAAACTAGTTGATATCCGGCAATACATCACGTGACCGTGATCTAACCGTAAGTATGTATTCCTACGCGCCGATTAAC
Organism: Dreissena polymorpha; assembly: GCF_020536995.1. Lineage (NCBI taxonomy): Eukaryota > Metazoa > Mollusca > Bivalvia > Myida > Dreissenidae > Dreissena > Dreissena polymorpha. The sequence continues at coordinate 68,017,464 of NC_068357.1, forward strand.
ATGTTTTAATATTTGACCTTATGAATTTATTGGGACGCATCATGAATGTTATCGTTATATTATATATCATCGTTTTTTCTTCTTTAAAATATATTACCGAACCAGCGTTCCGTATTTATCATTTTCATTTACTTGATTAAGCAATTTATGACGTATCTAGTGTGACGTCATTTCTCATACAAAACATACTATTTAGTTTCTCTCAGGATTTTAGGGACAACAATTTTGACGTGGTGGTTTTAACAGTATTTTTTTTAAATATTTTAAAGCATCGAACGAATCATAAACGTATTTCGGATTGTGTGTTTGTCATTCATAAGTGTTAACTTCGATAGGAATACAATCATTCGCTACGACAGGATTACGATTTCGTAAATCGGGTTTTGGGTCAGAATGGTTAGCATTAGATACAATCGCTATCAAAAAATAGTATGGTTTAAAATACATTTCGATAATAGAGATGTAAAACAAAAATGGATTTCGACAAAGGGATGGAAGAACACAAAATGGATGTGTATATCGTTGTAAATGTATTCTTATAATGAATGGATTAAAGTTGTCATTAAGATAAATAAAATTAAGTTTTTGTTTTGCTGCTGCATTTTGCTTTCATTTTTTACCAAGAAAAATATCACATTCTCGATTCGTTTTTAATTTCTTCTCATATTAGCAATAGGAAAGTATTAAAAGGAACAGCAGGGCCCTCGTTTGGCCGTGTTTTTTTTAAATAAATTTTATACCTATGTTGCCAGCTGGTATGGTGCTACTAACCTTTGCTTAAATGTATATTTATCTAAATCACATTAAAATATAGTAATTTTAGGTGCTGAATGGTTGGTGAAAAGATCTTCTAAAATTCCTCTTTTCGCCCAAAACGACGCGAAATTCCGCCCTCTAAGGGCCCCGGCCCCAATCCCCCAAAGTGTAGAGAGGGCCCTGAACAGTTAAGTTTAATGTGGAACTATTTTTTACGTGACACAATCGGTAGTTATTCGGTCGTCAGGAATGTAGGAGGCCCGACAAGAATAATTGTATTGTTATGTCAATTAATCATTTGTCTTTGATAAAATGTGTCAACGGCATGAAGTAGGATAAATCGAATACATGGTTGGTGCCGAGATGGAGAAAGTTTATCCGGTTTGGCCCGAAAAAGAAAAATAGGGCTCGCTAAAGCTCGCCCTATTTTCTTTTTCTATGCCTCACCGGATAAACTTTCTCCATCTCGGCACCAACCATGTATTCTGTATATAACTTATATAAATAGCTAAAAAGGTATCATATCGAAATAAAAATATAATGGTGTAAGAAATCATTGCATTGTAAAACGCTGACTAAAATATGTATCTTTTATTATTTAAAAAAGTAGTTTGAGACACTTAAGGGAAAATATATTATTTCATTAATATAATTATAATCTTAATGAATAAAATCTACATAAAAATACCGCTTAATGCATGTGCACCATTAATAATATTACTGAAGTGTAAAACTCATATTGATATTGCACGTTTTCTATATCTGTCCCACTTCGAATCCCATTTCGATTCCACAGCTGTCAAGTGTATTATTTTCTCTATCCCATTTGATATGAAGCATGCCTTTATTAGTTGTTTAAGTAATCATCAAATAAGAAGACTGGCATTTGTGAATGGCAATGCCCCCTACTGCGCTTTGAAGCCGCACAGCAGCTATTTTAGATAAAATTTCGCCAAAAGCTATTTAGTATTAACCTAAACAAAACTCACACTTTATCTTTACGTCATGTAGGTAGACTCATATACCAAGCAGCTCAACATCTGAAAGCGTTACTTCAATCGATCGTAAGGTAACTCACACTTCATCTGTAAGTCATCTATGTAGACTCACATGCCAAAAAACAGCTCAACAGCTTTGCGTTCAAAACCCTCCGGAAAACGGATATTTTCTTAGTTAAAGGCCCATAACTACCCCCAAAATCAATGGACCGGAATTAATCTCACACTTCATCTGTAGCTCATGTGCGTAGGCTCATATACCATAAATCAGCTACATATCTAACAGCGCTTCGTAAAAAAACCTCCGGAAAACGGAAAATGACGGAGTCCAATGCCCATTACTTCGCCAAAACTCAATGCACTGGAACGAAACTCACACCTCATCTGAAGGTCATGTAAGTAGACTCACATATTTCGAATTAGCTAAATACTGGAAAGCTTTGCGTTGAAAACAACCCGAAAACGGGAAAACGGGATCATAGAGGAAAGTACAACACCCATTACTGCGCCATAAATTGATTGACCGAGAAGAAACCCCCACTTCATCTGTAGGTCATTAAGGAAGATAAACATAACACAAATCAGCTTAATATCTGAAAGCTTTTCGTAAAGTACCTTCGGAAAACGGAAATTACCAAGTATACGGCCTATAACTTCGTCAACAATCAATGGACAAGAACGAAATTCACTCTGTACCTGTAGGTCATGTAGGTAGACTCGCATACCTAAAATCAGCTCAATATCTGAAAGCGTTGCGTTCTTAGTCAAAGGCCCATAAAATTGCCAAAAATCAAAAGACCGCAACGAATCTCACACTTCATCTGTTAGTCATGTAGGTGCACTCACACAACGAATATCAGGTCAATGTGTTAAAGCGTTTGGGAAAAAGCGAATGATGAATAGCTGGACGGACAGTGCGACTGCTTTGTGACACACTACCGTGGGCATACAAATACTGTTTTTACACACACCTAACGTTTGTAGAAAAGTAAAGTAGGTGCATACCGACCGGTTCGTCATTCTCATCTACTGCGACCATCAGGTACTTTGGATCCAGCGCAACGTTGGCTTTATGGCGTGACATATCAAATCCAACCCAGTCTTCATAAATGAAATGTTCGTCTCCGACTTTCGCTGGTCTCAAGTGAACCGAACTTTCCATTTCGCAATTGTGGCAATGTATGTATGTATTTCAAAGTTTATTTACGGGTCCATTAGCCTATTCGTTAGAGCGGATCACTGTGCCAATTGACGGACAAGACCATAAGATACAATATAATACGTGACGTCACGCGCACCTGCGTGTTTACATCCCGTGTAGCGTGAACTGTTTGTAGACCGTGGTTATCTAAATGAATGCTATTTTTGTTCATTTATAAATGTGTTTATAACTGTAGCTCAATTGTGCAATATTTCAATTGCAACAAAATATGATGTACCTCTTCATATACGTTTGAATTCATGCTTACTAATTTATTTACACATGCTGAATTTTTAAATATATATGTATATATATCCAACTTCATATATGTCATATCACCCAACTTCACGCTGTTCTTGTCCTTGGTCATTGACTCTGGGTCATTGACACAGACTTTATGATAGCGCATACTAGATAAAAGGCCAATGCAGACTATCTTTAATTTTATAGTACGATCATGACCTGTACTGTATTATCATACAATCAACATCACGACCTGTCACAACAATTTAGTAAAATTTATATCAAATAGCGTGTGAATTTGTTGCATACATTCTTTCATGAATTAATGAGCCTCGCGAATTTCCTACCAATAATACGCATTAAGGAAATAAACAGAAAATATTGCCTTGTGGTACTAGATGTAAAAATAAACATGACATTAAAATACAAAGGGGGAGCTTCATGTAATTAATGCACTCTAATGCAGTGTTGCAGGTAATTAATAAATAATAATGTTTCATACAATAATCATTGACGTCCTAATAGAGTATTCCAAGATTGACAGTCTTAGAGCAATTTAAGCCCTATACGATCCAATAGTTATACCACATAAGCTAGGGGCGACAATTTCTTCTATGATTGAATCTTTCGTTTCAAAGAACTATATTCTTTAAGAAACTTTTGTCTCGGCGGAAAATGTCTTCGCATGTGTGGATAGCTTTCATAACTACTGCGCTAAAATGTCGATGTAAATTAAGTTTTAATTGTTTTTCTCAAATGATGTATCATCTGAAAATCAATTATTCCTTTTATCTAGTGAGAAGATCTTACTTCAAAGGTCCCATACAGTGTAACAAGGTTATCTACCAAGAAAGGTGGACTGGCAATATCCTATTGAGATATCTCTGCATATGTTATTTACTTTCTCACATAAGAGTTTCTGAGCGCTAAAATACACGAACACAATATTTCGGCTTACAATGGCATCGTTGCAAGTCTGTTTGCATGTGGACTAATTGGCGTCCGTCATTCCTATTGACTTCATCTCAAACCGCTTTCAGGCGGACTTTACAGGACAAGACAGAGGCTTTGTCCACTGTACCCAAATAATGTATAGACGAGGAGTTAAAATAGTCTACACATTATGCTTGGCAACGTGTCGAATAGTTAATTAGGAATGGTCACCGTGTCATCAAATGTTTATAATTACGTTAGTGTTCGTTTCACCAACAACGTGGCGAGTATTGTCATTCTAATTGATTGATTGATATACATGGAAGTAATGTTGGACAATAATTATTTTAGGATAACATGAGCATTAATTGATCAAGGTCAGCTATTTTCCTGATGCTATACCCAGCGTCCTTGTCGTGTGTGCCACGTTTTCGGAACCTTGATGAAACTTGGTTTATCTCGACAATATCTAAGCAAAGTTGAATTCTGGGTAACGTTTGTAGCTTGGCAACCACGTCAAATCTTAGTAAAAATTCCAGCTCATTATTAAAGGAACAACATTTTATCCCATCTTGATGAGCCTTAAACATCATGTTTATATTGACAATATAAAGGCGAAGTTTGAATCTGGGTCACAAACCTTGTTTTCACTCAAGACGAACATTTATGACCAACTCATTTACATGAACTTGGTTAGACTGTGTATGTTTACAATATCTCAATGCAAAGTTTAAGATTTATACACAAGTCCTTTGGTCATATAAAAGAAATAATACCGTGACATTGTGTAAACATGAGTAGCAATGTGGCTTAATTTGAACAACATATTTCGTTATCATATAGCATTTATCTGCTTAATTTAAATAAAATATCTTTATATTAATGTTCTAAATCGACGTTTGATTTAATGATGAACCATTTGTAGTGTGAATGTTAAGGGCAATATGGAGGGTAATAGACACATTAAAATAATAAAATGTAAGCTAAAGGATCTGCGATGATCAGGTATAGTACTAACTAACGCTGTACGCTCAAGCTAACCCCGCATCGTTAGTCTACCAGGGTCGTTATATACATATGTAACTCTAAATATCAATATTGTTTAACTGTATGAAGGAAATCAATATTTATCAAAGAAGGTAAATATAATTTTTGACACGCAGCGTGTTTAGCCATTCAAAATAGTCAACTGCATCGAACCATACCGGAACATTTCTTATAGACATACGATGAAGTATAAGGCCATCATCGTTGTTTGACCACGTAAAAATAACTTCTTTCGAATAATTTCGAATCTACTTTGACCGAGTGATCACAATGATCGACTCACCTTTTCATTTCCGTTTATAATGTTCAATAAGTCAATTCTGACCATCTTAATTTATTTCCTCTGGTGACCGCGTATCGATCAGTTAAAAAACGATTAACAATACAATAATAAACGATATACCCTCAAAGATTGTTCAATTGTCGTTAAATCCATTTCAAAATTGTTATGTACAGCGTGTTTAACCACGCAAAGCCGATAATTCCAGATAAACCTGCAATAACATGTACTACGCTTGATTACCTGGTATCGTGACGTCACACCGGAAAGGCTTAGTAGAAGATTGCAATATGGGTCAAGTAAACCTTAAACAAGTATTCACTGAACACATTTATATAAACTTTAACAGAAAGGAAACTTTTGTAAAACTTTTATTTACAACTAAACAAGTTTCTATCGGTTATTCTTCTTTTGAGCAAAATGGGCACAAAAAGGGCTGACGAATTTCATAAACACAAACGTTCGACATTTGTGCAAATAAATTTCGGCATATATGTTACTATTTAAAGATTTTCTTAAATAAACGTTATTTTGGAATCAATTTGCCAACTATTAAAACTAAAGTCGGTTCCGGTAACAGAACAGGTACGCTTATCAAATAACAAATTAAATTATTTTGTATTACAATATATAACTTTTAAGTGTAATTATCAGTATTCATGCTGATTTACAGATTTGTATTTTCAGTAACAAGCATATCAGGGTGCAGGAACACGTGACTTTGTTGGGTCCCAATTAAACGTTAATGGAAGTAAACACACCGGTACGTGCTGCTTTTTTCCAAATATTAAACTTTTTAAAACAGGTGTTCTTAAGAATTTCAACTAGTGCATACATACAGATTTTTAAGCTGCTTATGACCATGTAAAATACATCAGAAAAATTACTTTATTTAATAAGCATGTTCTTCTTTAAAACTTCCATGTATACTGCACAATTTTGCTGCACGCATTGTGATCTTTTGTCACCGATTTTAGACGTATTCTAGGATTTATTCTTATACTTTTAGATTTTGGCACAAACTGCAACGTATTTTATGCAGTAAAGATTCTTGCAAACGTATTTCAATTCAATAACTTGACATATTTGAAAAAGTAAAGTTATTTACGTTGTGTTTACATAATTGTCCAGTCCGTGTGTAAATCCCCGAAAACCCCGTTGACATCTGCACCCTGATATACTGTTTACAGTCTACTGAATAGTGGATTCGATGTGTCGACTAAGACAGCATTGTCAGTCTCTTCTTTTTCATTTAATCAGTTTGAAGTTTAATATTCCTTTCGTCTTTCGAATAAGAACTAATGGCCCCTAAGTTGAGTGTTTATCAAACTTTCCAACTAAGAGGATGTAAACGATTGGCAAGTCTTTTAATACAAAAGCAGTGTTGCTGTAAACAGATAGATGAAAGTTTACCTAAGTAACTGTAACGTTCACCTACTCAGTATGTCTATGATGTAAGCAAAGAATTAAACATGAATAATTTTAAGTCTACAATATTTATATAAAATTAAACACAGCAAAACATAGTGCATGTAACGTGACATGTGTTTTATGTATTATGTGAAACTAAACTTGTGATATAGTATTGCTGGTTTACATTTACAGGCGTCCATGACCAAAATAGGATTTCTTTGAGCCTAGAAAACAGTTGATTGTGATCAATCGAATAAATAATGATCAGAAAGAATACATGTGTTTATTCTCCGCAGTGAAACCACATTATTGATTATTTATTTTATGCTTTCTGGTGGTTTATAGAAAAATATCAGTGAATTAAAACTGATAATTTCACTGTTTCAAACAATGAAAATTATCAGTGAAAATTATCGATGATTTTCACTCTTTACTGTGAAATGACGTCATTTTTTGACGAAATGACGTCATTATCCCAGAAAATTCTTTAGTTTAACTCTTTAACAATGTATATAAACTGTGAAAAAAGGCATAAAATAAAAAGAAAATGTGTTGGATTCGGTGGATTATCAATTTTAATTTACTCGTGATCATAGAAAAAATATATTTTCTATGATCACTCGTGAATTAAAATCGATAATCCACCAAATCCAACAAATTCCGGATTTTCGAAACTAAGTAGCATTAGAGTAGTCTCCCATTCGGGTAGGTATCGCTCACTTTCAGTCTGTTAGAAGTACACGGCGCAAAAAGTACGCAATGGGAAAATTCTATTGTTGTATGCCTGAATGTCAAAATTGTTGGGGAAAAGTTGGCAGATATGGCAAGCCTTTAACGCTGCACAAATTGCCAAGTAATGCACTCTGGATCAGCAGACGATTTATTTCATAATCAATCTCTGGGTTAATGGTCGCCATCTTTCGAACTACTTTCAAAAGTACAACAACAACAATAACAGTAGGAGACAATTTTAATTGCGAAAAGTTCAAAAATTGAGTACATGTGTCACGGTTGTTGAGTGGAGTAGTGTTATTTTCAACTGTGTACGAAGCATTTGAACTGGTAGTGGAATAACCGAATTGTTGGTGGAAATGGAATTTATAAATATCATATATCTAGTAACTCATCATCGTCTAGAATTATCATCAGCATCATTTCTGTGGAACATTGCAATATTCATAATACAAGTGTTTCATAGCTATGGTGCTTTTGACATAGTTCACTAACCATCAAGACTGAAATGATTCATGCACACAGGTAAAGTAAATAATTGAATTTGTGCAGAATGTTTATTTTTTACAAATTATTATTTTATTTGACCAATTTATTTTAGATAGATTGCACTGAAACTCAAAGTCTAAAGCTTAGTAAGACACTTAAGCCAGTTTTCTGAGAAGAAACAATACTTGTTCAGAGTATAGCAGGCTCATGCGGCCTCTGGTTTATTTATTTTGCCTCGGCCTTTAACCTGGGTCGCTTTGATTTCAGGTGTTTAGCCCCCATATCAAAAAGGCTCTCGACCCTATATGTAGTTATTCATATTGTTTAAAGATTTTGAGAACCCTCACTCGGTGCCAGTGGGGATAAAACAGGGACCTTCTTATAGCTAGATGAATGCATCAAATATGCCAGCAACACTTTATAATCAATAACTTTATAATTGATGATTCTGTTCTTTTAACTACATGTTTGTACATTACTAACTTACCAAAACAATGTGAAACACATTTTTATGCCCCCAAAGGAGGGCATATAGTGATCACACTGTCCGTCTGTCTATCCGTCACACTTTGCATTTAGGTTTCGAAAAAATGCTCATAACTTCTATGTCGCTTCAGATGTAACATTCATATTTGATATGCAAATGTTTATGGACAAGGCCTTTCCATACACACACAAATTTTGACCCCTTTGACCTTGAACTTAGGGTCAGCGTTTAGGTTTTGAAAAATGCTCATAACTTCTATTAAAGCGTTTATCGGGGGCGTGTGTCCTCCTACGGAGACAGCTCTTGTTTTTGCTACTGTCCTCTGCACAAACCATGATATATCTGCATATATGCATCCAACCAAATCAGTAAAACTATTTGACACTTAATTACAGTAAACTTATTGCATGTTAACTTTTCAACAATATATATATATATATATATATATATATATATATATATATATATATATATATATATATATAATATATATAACAGATCTTGAAAAAAACACACATCAAACTTCAAATTGTTTTAGTAAATTATAGGCTTTAATTGGTATTGTGACATTGACACCACTCATGCATGCGACTATACAATTATACAACTATGGGACACATTATTTATGAGAAATTCCAATACATCAACATATCGTCTCAGATTTAAGGCAGATAATCTGGTGCTTTTTTGCTGCCATTTTTACTATTACACATTTTTTCATTTTATGTTATGATGCATTGATCTTGTTTCTAAATTAACCAAGCAATCATGTTAAACTTTTGAAGAAAGATGTTGTCTGATAAATATAGAAAATATAATCACTACAAAGTGAACAAAATTCAGTTGAATACTGTGACCAACGAAGATTTGCCAAAGAGCAATTCAGATCATTATTTAAATTAAATACAAGTAATATGAAAGTCTGCCTATTGGATCCCAGTTAAGACTTATTTGTCAAATCTTCACATTAATTTTCCCTTAGCCATTAATTTTCCGCTTATATCTTGCTTATTTTGTGAAAACTTTAAAAATATTCTTGTCCTTAACTCTAGGACATAGGGCTACCACATTTTGTATGTAGTGAGATATAGTAGTCCTCTACAAAGTTTGCTCAAATTATGCCCCTGGGGTTAAATTTGACCCAGCCCAGAAGGTCACAAAAGTGTACATGTGCTTAAATAGGGCCTATATTTAAGTATTTGCACATGCAGAGAAATTTGTTTCAGCCTTTTTTTTCAGCAGTGGAGCGATACAGGGCCATCATGGCCCTCTTGTTTAAATACTCAAAAAATAAAACCATGTTCATGCTTGCATGAAAACAGTTTATAAATGCTGTCAGAATTATAAAATATGCAATAACTATAAATACAAATGCCAGGGAAAAGTGCTTTTTGTACTAAAAAATTCGAATGAATATTACAATAATACATTCTGAATACTTTAGTATGTAATTAACAGTTTTGTCTGAGAAAATCACTAAATTTTATATATTTATTCAAATTCACACAAATCATATTTCAAAAACACATAATTACTTCAAATCCTTTCACACAATACTGAAAAAAATGCACAGTTTCTGATTGTTATTGATTCTTTATCAATTTATACATGTACCATTTTTTAATCTTGATGCATCCTCAATTGTATTATGCACATCTTAATCTGTTTTAACAATTATAATATAAAGATTAAGGCTGACTCAGTAAAATAATAATCCATGATTTCTGCAGTACTTGTAGACAAACTAGGAATACTGCTGTGATATTATCTATCTATCTAATGGGATATTAATTTGGCTTCAATAGAAAAAAATCAAAGCATACACATGTATATAATGTGTATGTATATATTAGTTAAACTTAAATTGATTGACCATCAATAAAAAGATATAATAATATATATATATATATATATATATATATATATATATATATATATATATATATCCTTGTAAAACTAAAAATTAAATAAGTAAATAAGTATGTTTCTATTACATCATTTAGGACTTTTATTTTCAGACAAAGTAGAGTGAAGCTTAAAACAGTATCCAATTGTAACAGTCAATTTTGGGAAAATCAACCTTATAATTATTTTCTGTGTTGGTCAATGTCATAATTGGTATAAAATGTATATTGAACTGGAAGTTTTCTTTATTTTAAATGATAACATTTGCTTGGTCAGCCATAATTGTCTGAATCAAGTGGTCTTTTTACACTGTAGTTTTCTCACTGACTATGGGTTTGTTCTGAGAATGAGCCACACAAAGTATCGTTGGGGAGATGAGTTGTCAATTTTATGTAAAAAGTCTTTCATAATCCAGTATACCTGTAAAAAGTGAATTTGTAACTAATAAGCACACAATATACACAATTAAAATTGTATGCATTTAGATTTATTTAGTACTGCACATTAATCATTTTCCAAAATTATGTAGCAACATTATATTATATAATGCTGCAATACTAAAGTAATTTACTAATTAAAGGTCGCTGATGTGTAATGGATGTGGTGCCCTCTAATGTTCTGGAGGTCACTGGTTTGATCCCCAGTGTGGGAGCATTATTAAGAAATCTCCAAGAGACACCCAAGTACTGGTTCTAGGCCCAGGAAACGAACTCAAGAGCATTTCACATACATGTATGTAGTTAGTACTTTAAATTTAATCGAACTAAAATTGGATAAAAATTAAAAACTGAAACCCTTATTAATACATTTTATTTTGAATCAAGCAAATGTGGAAATTCATTAAAAATAATGAGAAAAATTTTAATATTCTACTTTAAAGTAATCATGATAATTTAGATTATTTTCAGAATATTTAATGATGATAATGATACAATTATATATTACCTAAATGATAAAAATAAAACATGTTATGTTAATTTATGAAAAAAACGTTTTAATTTTATCAATATCATGGTAATTACAACTAGATACAGGCAATTAGATCAGAAACGTGCATTAATTATATTAATGATCAACCCAGACATTTGTAGTGATATATGGTCACTATTTTGATTTACGTTCTATACATGACCTGTCATAAAAGGTATTTTTTAGCCAGTACTACAATCGGCAATGATAGTCTGTATTGCATACATATTCCACCGTCTATTATCGATTCGCTTCCTCAAACTGAACAAATATTTAATGTTTACATCGCGAAACGTAATGCATCTAGTTTCACTTTCGGTTTGTTTGGTTTTGTAAACACCGTAATTTCATCTTAAAAATTGGATGATAGGGTGATTAAATAATAATGGAAAAGTAAATCCCTTGGATAATAGGTCAAAATGCAACACAAATGAACGTTAATAGTGCTCTTAATATCAAAGTTTCGGTAAAAAGTTTGGCGCTAGTTCAACGCGCATCGTATACAGCCTCATAACAATAGACTGACAACCTTTTGGGTAGTAAAGTAGTAATACAAGGCAATATGGCGACCGTTAGCCACGAGGCCTATCTTACGGAGGAATCCGAGATAGCCGATGTATCACGATTGCCAAGTAATCATGCTACGAAAACCTTATGGATTAAAGCTATAAGCAGGCGAGATTTATAAGCCAACCGGGTAGGTATTATTAGTGTACCGACATCTTATATGTCGATGTACATAAATATCGTATTTGTAGGAGTAGTACACCATGTACATGGCAAGCAAAATTATTACAAACATTTTGTTTAGTATTAATCGGGTTATAAACTAATTAGAAATTTGGTTTAATATGGCCTAATTGTTGACATTTTACACCATGGTTTGAATCTTAAATTTGAATGATTAATTTGAGCAGATTGACATTGAATAGTTATGTTACCGGACCACACCAATGTAAATATCAACAATCAGCTCCTCTATTCCGCGAATGCCTGAAATTGTAATCTAATTAACTTAAATGGCATTTATAATAAAACCGTTTTCTTATTATAACAACATAGGGCTATTTGTTCTATATTGATTGGTACAATTTCAGTGTATTAAACATCAACACCCTGCCCCACTGTGTATATTAAATTATTTGCCATGTTTCGCACAAACTAGCATTTTACATTTATCTCTGTGACAAATGTAAGGTGCTCTGACTGTTTATTAATTTTTTGTCAGTATTAAGTTAAACCCTTTTGTGTACATTAATGTTGCAAATACACCAAGGTATGCTCTAATCATTTGTGGATGGAATTTGTCCAAACTCCATGAACAGGAACAAGGTGCCAACAAAATACCTTGCGCACAAAATCCCTTCTACCAAGAAAGTATAGACATGTAAATCTCTAATAAAGGTGATTAATAGCTGTTTCAGCCTTTCAACCTATTTTAAATAATGTATGCATCTCATGCTTTTCACAGTATGTGAAGATTATAAAATGCATGCATAATACATGCATTCCAAATTAATTATAAACCACACCGTCTTTACTAAAACTTTGCAAATAATGCAAAACAACAACAGTTAAATTTATGTTATATGAAGACACTCAGATCCTACATATTTATGCATATACGTAGCAATATTATTCAATAACATTTCAAAACATCAAACCCTTATTTCTAGCTTATCACCTAGGCTTAATATACACTTGGTTATTTGAACTTTAGTATGAAGTACCTCCTGTGTATTTAAACTGAATTTTTATCTGCATTTAATCAGTATATTTGTTTGTTGTTGTTTTTACATAAAATGTACAGAAACATGCATTTATATATCTTACTATTACTTTTTAAAGGTGTTTGAAAGTGCTGATCAGTCCTGATGATTCTTCAAGTCCACAGAGTTAGAGTCATTCCTGGGATCAAACATTTCATGGGTAATGATATCAATATTTATTGTCTCCAAACATGTCAGGCTATTTATTCTTTAGGCCAGTTTAGGGTTTGGCATTTTTGTATCTATTAATGATAAATATAATTTTAACTTAACATGCCTTTAGTTAAAAGATTCTTAAGATTAACCATCACTTTTTTAATATGGAAGTGAATTGTTTTTGTCAGAACAAAACATAACATACTTTCTCTGGAAGGACTAGGCAATAAACATTAACTTAAATTGAAAACATTCAAATAAACATAAAGATTTATGTATTGATAATAATAAACTTATTTATTTTAGCTAGATTGCATCCAAAGCCTTAGGCTTATTAAGATACTCTCAAGTCTGTTTCCTGGGAAGAACCAGTACATGGTGTATTTGGAAAGATCATGAGAACGCTCCCCAAGTAGGGATCAAACCTGCGGCCTCCCAATGGCTAGGCAGGCACCATATCTACAATGCCACAGCAAAATTGTTAAAAGATACAATATATATATAATATACATACAATTTATGTATTTCAGCTATGCCAAATCACATGCTGATGACACCAGTGTCGGTGATGGCAGCTCTGAAAGTGTCGGTGTTCAGGAATCTCCTGACATGCATGAGATCTCCACATATACCGAAAGACCAGAAATAACCATCAAAGACATTAATGCCTCAGACAATAAAATCATGTTTCATACTGGCTAGGCAACTTTCTTTTTTTAAATTCTGTGTTTTTGACATTTATTGAATTTGGTACCGAAAAGTAATGTACTGAAAACTGAACACTGTTAAGATTGAGACAGGGCGTAAAAGAAAGTTAAGACATGTTGATGAGTTTCAATGACATGGTAAACAAATTATTTGATGCAACATAATAACTCTTCATTACCTGTACTGTATTGATAAATAAAACATTTTTTTTAATTTTGAATGAGTTGTATCTTTTCATTGTGTTTTGGTTACTTGAGTGCTATGTACATTCAAATGTTACAGTAAAATATACTTTCAAATCACATATATCACAGACCATATAAGTATATATTGATATATGTATCACAACAGTCTATCTTCATGTCCGATTTCATCAAAACTAAACAATTGCAATGTTAATAAATAATGAACCAACAAAGACTTAGAATAATAAGAAAATATTTTTCATTTTTATTGTGCCCAGATGAATGTATAAGTGTATTTCTTTAATGTCAAAATGAAACAGTTTTCAGGTAACTGTAAAAGAAAAGACATTTTTTGGTTCATTATAAATGTACATATGTCTTATTACATAATTTTGCAGACAATTCTAAAAATTATGGGATATTGCTAATTTTGAGAATTTTCCTTTTTTACCATAATTATTCCTACCATATGTATTATAAAGCTATTTCTCTTTTATATTGTTTAGTAAATAGTTGAAGAACATTATATAGACACCTTTTAACTCTGTTGTGCAGACATGATTTGAACCATATTGCTGAATGAAAAAATTAATCATATAAAGCAATTACTTCTTTTGTTACAATGTTTACAATACTAACAAAAGCTCAAATAGAATTGAAATAAATAAAACTTTCCCCAGATTTGAAATGTTAATGTAAAATGAAACAAATTTTTCGATGAAAAAGACAATATAATAGCAATTCTCTATTTAAGGTCACATTGTATATATGTCGAACAAAAATTTAGAAGACATTGTAAATATTCATAAAATAATATTGCAAGCAATTTAATTTCACGTGATTAAATCATTAACAGTAAGATGCCTTAATAATAACCGACTGGAAATGAAATCAGAATCGTAAAGCAAGCAACGATTCAGCAAGTGCTGTATCCGAAGAAGAACCCGGTCAATTAATTTTGTCAGTGGACAATGAAAATCAACAACACAACACTGAACTATTACCATTCACAACACTCTCACACAGTATTATAAAGAAAATATATTTAAATAAAAAAAAAACAGTTCAAAAACATCATAATTTGTTAATCGTAAGATCAAGAAATTTACTCTTAACTGGTATGAAATTGCGGTTAAAACAAATGTTTCCAGACTTTCAGTTTGGCAGAAACTGATAGTCAAGTGTGACAGTAACAGAAGAATATCAATCAATATTTAAGAATAAACCCACATTAATGAGGTGTATCAATCAATGAAATACCTTACAGAAACGTAATAAATGTTGGGTATCAATTGAATAATGCAACAGGCACAGTTTTAAAAGCGAAAAGCTATTATCGATGTTTCTAAACTTTTACTGATAAAAGATCGGTGTCGCGAAATTATATGACAATACAGCATTAAACTACTAATGTACACAAACTAGAACTATAACTATAACAATCTAAGAAGAAATAACTGTATACGTTAAATTTTAATTGAAATGAACAGTAAATATTACGATTTCAGAGATCTGAGATGCAGACCGTATTTTCGTTTGATTTGTTTACTTTTTACCCGATACCTACCCGAATGGGCGACAACTCGCCCTTAGTTTCGAAAAGACCGAATATCCTCTATTTATTTGTGAGAATGTGTTGCATGTTCCTTTTCATAAACTGTTACACAACTTTCAAAGGATATGCGCAGATGTTAACCACATTTTGTCTGCAATTGTCTCCACAGGATATTTTTTATAGATTCGGATGCCAGAAAAGTCACCAGAAACACTGTGTTCTAGATACTTTTGCATTGGTTTACCTTCATCTTTCATGAAATGCACGACATGAGCTTCCGGTACATCTTTAAAAAGCTCCCTTAAAATTGCTTCCACAACGCTGTCATCATCTGCAAAGACGTTCCTTAAACCGTATTCTTGACGGGGCTTTTCATGAATGCGTCCATACCCCACTACCTGGTTACAACGCAACGCAACCACAGCCCGACACCCGTCTACACCGAACCAGGCTCGCAGAAATCGCTCCCGATCTAGTGTTCGATACACCTGTCTGTCATACTTCATCACCATTGGCCAAAGATGGTGTTAAATCCCTGCATGTGTATAATGACTGAATCGCTTTTGTCATATCCTCATTAACGCAAACTTTGCAAAATTCTACTTTTGATGTACGAAATTTAAAGCCATTCCTTTCGTACCAATCCGCTATATAGGATACGGCATCCAAAGCGATATTTCTGTCCCCAGCTCGCTTAATCAAAGCTTGGCATATCAATTTTCCGATCCCTTTCCCTCTCAGGTCCTCACGTACAATAAAGTTTCCAAGATAACAAATATCTGGTGTGGCTAGGGTGATTCCCCCATATCCTTAAATAAAGACAAAGAATACAGTTATTCTTCATATACAGACAAGTAGTTAATTTATTATCACAAATATGGCACACATATTTGTAAACGCATTCATTCATTCGTGGAAAAAAGTTTCAAGTTGCGATATTGTTAATCCACGCATAAGTAAACGCCAATAGAGGCTAATTTTGGTGAGCATACGGTTCATCCGATTGTCTTAGTATCTGTTCGTTACAAAACTTTAATAACCTTTTTAAACGATAAAACATTATTTTCATAACTTATCAATCAGTTCACTGAATCCTGATTTTACAGCGCACTTAAAACATAGTTCGTCTAGCCGTCCGTCGTAACGTTGAGAATCAAATACGTCCGTTTAAATAGCTGTTTGTTCGAACGTTCGTTTGGGTGTTATCGTCATAACGCTTTCCTGCTCCTTACATTTTAATAAACGGTTTGAATCGGGTTTTAAGTTCAGTGATCAGTTAAGCCATGGTCAAAGAGACATTAAAGTTACGCATTTAAACATGCAATTTAGGAATGAGGAAATGATATCAACATCTACATAGAAGTTTTTGATAAAATCTATGATTGGGAATATACGCAAATATTAGATACATGTCGATGACTATTTCATCTGTAGAAATTACTTATGCTTGCGTATAAGTTCCATTTTATGTACCAAATTACAAATCCAATTCATGCAAAAAACTAGCTCGTGGACAAGTTTTCCTTATATTTCATTCCTTCATCATCATAGTTTTATTATGCTAATAAACAACAATGAGTTTATTTTCCAAATATGTGAAAATGGCGATTCTATTGTAGTTTCTCTATTGAAGCGATTCTACTTGGTAAAGGTCAATTGGAAAAATGCCAAAGAATGCTTCGAAGTTTACTGAAACCCGGTATTTACGCGTGTCGGCTATTTTCGCTGTAAATCGTTTAATTGATTTAAAAAACAAACATTGGACATTGCTTGAAAATAACTGCGATATTTATTTATGCATGTGTCTAACATTCAAATTATTAAAAAATAATATCAACTTAATTGATTGTTGCTTTTGATGGTATTGATGATCTTTGTTTATTAATGTTTTATTTAATTTTAGTGCTATATAACCTATTTACCGCGGAAATACCCGACATAATAGTAAATAAGAATGACGGACAGTGGTTTTGTTTTTGTTGTGACTACAGTTAAAATTTAGTTTTAAAAGGAAATTATGAAATTAATTCAAGTCAAATATTATTTGTTTTCAATCATTTATCCGATATATAAATACGGTATTAACAAGCGAATGAACATGCCTTTAGTACCGCGAGCATACCGTGTTAAAGCCGGTGTGTGTATTTTGAAGTTTATGAGGTCCTATCCGAGCCATAGGCTACATTATTTTGAGAAGGCCCGGAGTACCAGCCCTCCTAACTCAGGCTACCTGATTAACCTTCTAGACTCGCGAAAGTTGGGACGACTTGTTTATTGAAGCTGCAATTTCCAGACATTTAATTGTGACTTAACGATTATTTACGAAACCAACGGAATAAATGTACATATCGGCACTAAAGAGCTCCCGTATACAAAAAGAATAAAATTAAAGAACGAAAAAAGTTAAAATTTACACCTAGACACGGACCACTGACCCTTGGAATAAAAGTCTTATGCTTCAAGACCACTCAGCCATCTGTGATATATAAACTAACATATTTTATATATCCTCGTATTGTCACAAAATATAACGATAACAACAGAACTCTCCAAATAAATCAATCATTTCGCCTGTGAAACGCTGAATAATTTTCAGTATTTAATCGTTAAAAGATGCATAAAATTGATGTTTAGAGCATGGTTAGTATTCGGTATTACTGTTTCCTTGCAAATAACATACCTATTACGAAAATTTGCAAATCTGAAAGATTTTTTTTTCAATTTTTGCGTTATGTCCACAGCTGTCGATCACCAACTAAACTGTGATTTGTTTGCAGAATATCGCTGATAAAACTGTAAAAACAATCAAATCTCCTGCACGACGGTTATATTACATTTATTTTTATACGAGGTAATGCAGCGACAACGCTTTTAGCGGATTAATTATTTTCATTTTGCGCCAACATGTGCATGAGACGCTTATTGTAAACAAGAGGGCCATAATGGCCCTAACCAGTTCTCACCTGAGTCCATAGACACCAATTGTATAAGACTTGACCTGCTGATCTAGTTTTATAAACCTCTCGACCCTGATTCTTAAAAGTATATTTGAATTTGTAAAATACTGGATTTGAGCTAATTTTTATAAAAAGACACACAAATAACTGAACATATTACCCGTAGTATATTGATTTGAGTAAACTAGAGTGTTCACAAGCTTTTTTTACTATATAAATATAAGGAAATTGCGCCCCTCCCCCCTGGCAGCCATGTTTTTCAACAGACCGGAACCACTTTCGACCTCAACTCGCGTAACTAGGAAACAAATGTTCTGACCAAATTTCATGAAAATGTGGCAAAAAAGGTGACTTCAAGAGTGTTTGCATGTTTTTACCATATACATATAGAGAAAACTGCCCCGTCTATTGGCGGCTATGTTTTTTCACCGATCTGGACCATTTTCGTGCTCGTCCGAGATAACAATAAAACCAATGTTTTGACCAAGTTTCATGATGATTGGGCAAAAAGGTGACTTCTTGACTGTTCACAAGCCTTACCACAAGGAAAACTGCCCCGTCCCACTGGCAGCCATGTTTTTCAACGGACCGGATGATTTTTCGAACTTAACTCACGTATCTAGGAAACAAATGTTCTGACCAAATTTCATGAAGATTGGACCAAAAATGTGAATGTTCACATGTTTTCACTATATACATGTAGAGAAAACTACCCCGCCCCCTGGTGGCCATGTTTTGTCACCGATCTGGACCATTTTCGAACTCCTCCGATATATCAATAAAACAAATGTTTTGGCCAAGTTTCATGATGATTGGGCAAAATTGTGACTTCTAGAGTGTTTACAAGGTTTCTCTATAGCCAAAAAAGAAAAACTGCCCCGCCCACTGGCGGCCATGTTTTTCAACGGACCGGAACCACTTTTGACTCAACCAACGAATCATTAAGGCAAACATTTTGACAAAGTTACATGAAGATTGGGCGTGAAATGTGACATCTACAGTGTTTACAAGGTTTTTCTTTTTTTTACCTTTTGACCTAGTTTTTGACCCGACATGACCCAGTTTCGAATTCAATCGTGGTATCATTTGGACAAATCTTCTGACCAAGGTTCATTAAGTTTGGACAAGAAATGTTGCCTCTAGAGTGTTCACAAACCAAATGTGGACGGACGGACGGCGGACAGACGACGGACAAAGATCGATCCCAAAAGCTCACCTAAGCAATCAGGTGAGCTAAAAAAGCAGAAATCAACATACTGTATCAAATTGACGTGCTAGCATACGAATTCGGATGGAAAATTAGAAACTACATAAAAACGCAAAAACACGAATTTTGTTGCGCAAAGACGTATAAAAACACTTTTTAATGTTTGAAGTTCGTAAAAAGTGAAACGTTATCACTTTAAAATACGGTACGCGGACACGGAACGCGGGCGCGGAGCGCAGACACGGATGCATGCAAACCCGGCCTAAAAGGCCTTAGAACAACATAGTCAATTTCAAATGCAAACTTTAAAGTCTCTATAACGCTCAAAATCAACGAAAATTCCGTAAAGTATTTCGTAAAATAAAGTTAACACCTAAACAATCAGTGTTCCTTATAGCAATAGCCACATTGTCAACCCAAGATGTGGTATGATAACATAGATTTTTGTAGATACAAAATGCTCGTTTTTATTTTTTTTGTGACCACAATAAATTCCATGTTCATTTCCTGCGAATATACCTATTGATACGACACACGAACACTAAAATGGTACCATGTTAAAACCATTATAAAAACGAGCATTTTGTCTCCACAAACATCTATTTTACCAGACCACATATGGCGTTGAAATTTCGACAATGGCCATAAGGAACAATGATTTGTTTAGCTTTATTTTACGAAATATTATACGAAATGTTCGTTGATTTTGAGTAGTAATGTTACTTTAAATTCAAGAAGTGTAAAATGTGAAATATAACTGCCTCGATATTAAAGTATATTTATTCAGTATTCATTTAAACAACGCATGTAGAAGGACATCTGAAATGGAAAAAACACTGTTTCGAGTGTTCATCGTATATGACCACAATGAATGAATGTTTTTTATACGCTTGGGAGTTAATAAAGTTTCATGAATGGAAAAAATCATAACCACACTCTATACTTCGTTTAGTTTGTATTATGACGCTTATTATGTCCTCTCGCGACTGCGGCTTCAAAATGTGAAGACGATGAGTGAGTCTCCATCTAATTGATGAACTTAATTCACGAACGTTTGGAATAAAATTAAAGACTATTTCAAGTGTATGTCTTATTTATTTTATTGAAATAAAGTGAATGTTAATGAGGCCTTGTTTGGCTATCAGGGCGAGTGACAAAGTCCATGAACAGACAAGAACAGAACTTGATTTCACCCAAGTATATAACATATACAATATGGGCAATATAACAAAGTAAAATATTAAGTACAATATTGAGACTTCTGATAATGTTAACAAAAACAACAAATATTATACTGTGAGAATGTGGGGGGGGGGTGGTATGAACGGTAGAATGAATAAATATTTATGAAGATATTGAATTTGTAGGATTAAGCAACACCAATACTCAAACATAGTGTTTATTTCCTGCAAATTATGTAACGGTAGGTAATTAATTATGTAGCCCGATATGACGATGATTCTAGTATTATATTAGTGATCTTTAAAGGGGTCTTTTCACAAATTTTGGCATGTATTGAAGCTTGTCATTAAATGCTTTACATTGATAAATTTTATCATTTGACCTAAAAATCTCCAGTAAAAAAATAACAAGAATACAATTTAAAAGAAAAAAAAGTAACCCTCAACTGGGATCGAACCACTGACCCCTGGAGTCATGGAATAAAAAGTATCCCGCTTAGACCACTTGACCATCCGTGCTCATGCTATGAGTGGATGCATTGTACTTATATAAGCAATCCTCGTAGTTTCACAAAATATAACGACAGCAACAGAACTTTCCAAATTATTCAATCGTTTCGCGTTGCAACGCTTTATAATTTTCAGGTTTTCAAATCGTCAAAAGATGCAAATAATGGATATTTTAGAGCATGGTAAATGTTAAGTATTACTATTTTCTCACAAATATCATAACTGAAACGAAAATTTGCGAATCTGAAACAACTTTTTTTTTAATTTTGTCAATTTACCAAAACGTGAAAAGGCCCCTTTAACTTTAATAGTGCGGTGTTATCTTGTGCACACGTCGTTTGCATTAGCACGCGCTGATTCGGGAAGCATTTGCTGTTCAAAAGTAAATTATTTTAAATGTGCAAGTTAAATTAGTGAGATTAAAGCAATATTGCTACTTACTGTTGATAGATTCAGTTTCTAATGTTGGCATGGTTTAAGTCATTTTTACGTGATTTATTCGCTCGACTGCACATGTCAAGCCAAAATGAAGGTAATTCAATATTTGAGTAGATTTTTGCTTTTGATTTCAAGGAATAAAAAAATTATAATTCCCAATTGTAATATTTCACGCCGCGAATATTCCCAATTTAAAGTGATATTATGGGCATCTAACAGTATATAGGTGTCTATCGCAACTGTTGTTTATGTTTGGTGTTTTTACTTCATGTACACTTATATTTGTTAATGTAGCATCAACATACTAAAACAATATTCCGGAAAGAGAAAAATAATCCATTTGAATATTAACCGTATTTTCGTTTTGGCAACTGACGACAGAAATGATTCGATGTACGATGTGAGTCTAAATGTAGTTTTCATGCAGATTCGTTCATACGACACAAAGACACAATTTTGTTTTACGGATCATTTCGACTTAGAGGACTGGGTGAGTCATGTAAAATATCGAAAATAATATATATTTTTATAAACAACTGGTAGCAACATGAGATGTAGATAGTTTGTCAGTTACCACATTTTAACTAATTCTTTTGACCTGTTTTTTTTCAGCTCAATTCAACAGTGAAAAATGCCCATAATATCACTTTAAATGTTTTTGCGCTATTTTTTCCCAATTGGTATTGTACAGGTACTTTCCCCTATTGAGAAGAAAAATCGCTGTAAAGCAATGTTTAAGCAAAGCCGGATTTAAGTTTGAAATTAAGTTTGACATTAATTTGTTAATGTGAGTATTTAGTAAACATTTCCGTGTGTTAAAAATATTTTCACACTTCCAGGCTCTATATCACCTTTTAGTCCAATGAAACGGCCACCGTAGATTGTTAGCGGATCCGTGGTGTAGTGGAAACGCAATGGCTTCACAATCCAGATATCGCTGGTTCGATCCCTCGCTGCACCTACATACTTTAACATATTAACTCGTCTTTCGCATGAGACGTTAAACCGAGATGCAATTTTTAGGTGCCATACACCGGGCACTAAAAGATCCAGGGTCACCTCTGGAACGGGGTGTCTCCTGTATCTTGCGAATTTAAAGTGAAAGGGGCAGGTAATCCAGACTACACACTAACACCTCTGCAACGGGCTCGCAGCCATAGATTGCCAAGTATCTTGATGAGTATAAACATTACCACCACATGTGATTGTAGCGACCGGTCAACCTATGACCCTTTCATTGATAGTCATCTGATCTACATGTTACAGGAAATTCCTCTCTTCAGTTATTTTATTATGTTGTTCTTGTACTGAAATGTTTTATACTAGTAAATGTATATTTTTAATAAGAATTGTTCGAAGACTGTGATAAAAAACTCTTTTTTTCTTATTAGATTCCTGTAATTATATTGGTGTTTCAGTATTTTGATATTTCAATTGTTGAAGTCAAACAAAATTGACATTATTAAAAAACAAAAACATGAGAACAAGTTCCTTAAAATGGTGGCATATTTCTGGGATATTAATAATAAAAAAAAAACATACTATCTTGTTAGATTTTAATAACAGTATTTAACACATGTGTTTAGGAGATACCATTTAATAAGGATAAACACAATACTTGAAAATACATAAACAATGCAAAACACTGAAGTTCAGCTGTAATGTATGCAGATTCACAGATGTGTGTTATGTAAGAAAGATCCGGTGAAAAAATATCTTACGGAAAGTTTTACATTATACCACAGATATTTTTTTGAAGGTTTATGGTCTTTAAAATGCTGATTTTCCTCTAACATACCTTTGTATTTCAAAATAGAATACTTTCCTTGCCAGAGGAAAGAGGTCTGGGTTCAAATCCCAGCGGGGCTTCAGAGGAGATGCATTTTGGGACAAATTATTGTATTTGCTTTTATTGTATTTGCTTTAATTTATCATTAAACTCGACAAAATCAACATGCAAATGTATTGAAAATAATCTTTGTTTTTACATAAATGAAAAGACATCAATCTTATGAATGGACATCATTTTAATTCGTTTTAGTCACTTAAACTATCACGCAAAATTTAAATGCAAAAGAATAACATTTATGATTATAATAAACTCAATACAATACAAACATAGCATAATGCAAAAAAGGAGTGAACAAAATAAACTCAATAATTACATGTATATAACAATTTCACAATTTATATCAATTTAAATAACTTAAAAATAACTGGTGATAGTAATGTACAGGTATGTAAATACATCTAATTACTACAAACTTGACAAATGATGACGTTGCCTAAAATTCCTTTTTACCCATGACCACATTTGTGAATTTAAGGTTTGAAATTGTTGGTAAATAATGAGAATTGTGTATGTGTGCACATGAACCGCCTGAAAAGAGGCAAAAACAATTAACTGGGTTTATAACTGACTTCTGGATATCTTCTCATTGAACTCATGCATTATGTGGCTTGGAACTGGATTCCCATGTTGTTGAAAAGCCATTATTTTATGTCCTGAGTTTTTGAAAGCAGATCAGTGTAGGAATGCAGCTACTTAACTTTTTCTGTAAAATCTGAATGTTCCTTCATGATCACTTATTCCCTTTTTCACACTTGAACTCATTAACATTGAACAAGGGGGACTGAATTTCTTATATCTGATTTTGACACTTTTCTAAAAATTATGTTATTGGTGAACAAATGCCTTTTCTATTTATGGGGAATTGATGTTTTTTTCCATAAATACCCAGTGTATTTTTTTCCTTTAAGCAATACATAAATAATGGTGACATTATGTGTTTCATTATTGATATATTTTGCAGACAAAAATATAATACAAACCCATCTCATTAGAGTTGTTAAATGGCAAATTGACAGTATATCACTTGACTATTGCCTCATTTTGAAACAAGGCCATACAATTTAATTATATGTTTATCGTCTAAGGTGTGCCCAAACTTTTTTGATCAAGCGAAAAATTAACACCATCGGCACAAATAAGGCTGACTGATTTAATCAACCACTGATAGATTCATTAAAATAATAAGAATTTATATGGTAAGTGATTTTGAAAGCTTTGTACCCACAGCTTAGTAGTTTTTACAAAAATCTAGCCTTTATGGAGTAAGTCTGTACTTAAATAGCTCCAAGAGACTGCCAAACAAGTATTTTGTTTTGATTAAGAAATAAGCACGTCCAATATACATCGTTAAGAATGGTGATTTTTCTCCAATTATCAATAACTGCATAGATTGAACATTGTGAATTTGCTTTTTTGCCTCTTATACTACCTTTTTATATAGTATGTATTGCCCTTTTAAGATTAACTTTCAAATATATACCCAGTAATTGTAGGTCTTAAATATTCTGTGATACAAAAATGTAGGTTTGTTAACATTAAACAACCATATCCATATTATTATAATGAATTAAGACTTATATATGAAATATTATGGTATGAGATGGTTTTCTTTACAGCAGTGTTTGGCTAGTCATATTAAGTTAAATAACTTCTTTTAGTAACTAAGCAATACCGGTATGCTAAAACAATGTTTAGGATTACATGTATACAATAATAACTATGAAATTTATCGTAATCATGAAAATAATTGTTTTACTGTTTTACATATTATTTTTTTATATACTCATCTTTTTTTATTCCCGTCTTATTCTCTATTTCGAAAAGTCATGTGGACGCTAAACATAGAATCAAATTAGTATGGGCAATTTCATATAACATATACAACTTTTGGTTACTAAAGGGGCCTTTTTCACGTTTTGGTAAATTGACAAAATTAAAAACAATTTATTCAGATTCGCAAATTTTCATTGTAGTTATGAAATTTGTGAGGAAACAGTAAAACTGAAAATTTACCATGCTCTAAAATATCCATAATATGCATCTTTTGACATTTTAAAAAACTGAAAATTATAAAGCGTTGCAACGCAAAGCGATTGAATAATTTGGATAGTTCTGTTTTTTTCGTCATATTTTGTTTTTGTTTAGTTTGTGCACTAGGACAGGAACAGATTTTTCTAGCGCCTGCAGATGATCATGCCCTCGAAAACGTGTATTTTCGCTATTATTGCATACACAAATCACACATACCAAATAAATTAAAGCAACATTGAAAACAATATGTTTTGTTCATTCGACATCGACAAAATAATTCGATTATTTCATACGACGTCATATAGTTCAAGGTTGTGTTTCACATATGCCTCACTCGGTCATCATCAGAAATGACGAGGCACTTTTCGATTTAAAATGTGCTTAAACAGTGGATTAATGCAAATTTTTAATGAAGCCGCGCAAAGTAAGAAATGAGGAATTATTCGGGAATCTACTGGTCGTGACGAATAAATATATCGTCAGAATAAGTGATTGTTGTCATAGATGTTTCTTTCGTACAGGTCTATCTTAATTATTCTTATTTCGTTCCAACTAAATTATCTAGAAATTAATACTGCCAACATATTGTCACTGAAGTATTTCAAGCATACAGCATAAACAATTATATTTACAGCATAGTATTTTGAAAGTGTTGAGTAAATAACCTTAACTTCAATTTTCAATTTAGTCAATTTACCAAAACGTGAAAAGGCCCCTTTAAACGATTGTACTAAAGGTTATAAAAATTGGGTCACAAATATTAAGAACATGTTAAATAATTATGGATTCGGTAATGTATTTGGAAATCCAAACGTTGTTCAAGTAAAAAGTTTTGTTAGAGAGTTCAAACGTGGACTTATTGATAATTTTAAACAGAAGTAGTATGGTAAAATGAATAGCACTTCTGTACTAGATATGTATACAGTTTATTAATCATCTTTGGAATACGAAGAATATTTAGACTTACTTACTAGACGTTTGCGATTATTTGTTTGTTAAATTAAGAGTCTCTGCACATTCGTTGATCACCCCTCGATATACCTTATGTGTTTTCCATATACTGTTGTTTTTTGGCATTTGTAATTTGTATCTTACTTTTATGTTACATTATGTTATGTTGTTATTCGTATTCACGTGACAAAAAAATTATTTGCATGTTCTAGTATAAAGACGATGTACTATTGTATAAGTATGTCCGTCTGTCTGTCTGTCTGCCTGCCTGTCTGTCTGTCTGTCTGTCTGTGTGTCTGTCTGTCTGTCTGTCTGTCTGTCTGTCTGTCTGTCTGTCTGTCTGTCTGTCTGTCTGTCTGTCTGTCTGTCTGTCTGTCTGTCTGTCTGTCTGTCTGTCTGTCTGTCTGTCTGTCTGTCTGTCTGTCTGTCTGTCTTTAATGGCAGAAATGGAGAAGCTAGGCTCAAAATACCAAGTTGCAAGGAGGTAAAGCTAATTGCATACAGCATATGATTTATCTACTTACAGTATTTACTTGTTAGGAGTTGTGTATTTTAATTTAACATGTTTATTTCTGTCATTCGCCATATAAACAACTGGCAACAAGTTTGTGTTGTTGCCAATAGAAAACTTTGTAGCTAAAAAGTGTTCTTCATTTTACTTCATACAGTACCGGGCCAATGTGATAATGCTTATGCTGAACAAAACATTTTCCTAATGATAATTTTGAGCAAAACACTGCAAAGATTCCTTCTAGTAAATGATATCTTTATTAAATGGAATCCAAACGTTCGAATGTATTTTACATACCATGTTGATAGTTAGCCAGTTAGCACAATATTTCAAAGCATATCACTGGTAGATTCAGAATAGCCAAGGATGAGAGGTTCGTGAGGTTGCCATGTCTATACAAAGGAACATATGTGGATGACTGTATTGTTCAACGTGTAACTCAGGTAAGTTAAGAAATGTTTTAATTAACGTAATTGTTAGAGCTGAATTTTTTTTAAAGATAATTTAGTATTCTTAGAGCTGAAATATTTTATCCATGTTATTTAGTATTCTTAGAGCTGAAATGATTTTATTGATGTTATTTTGTATTCTTAGAGCTGAGTATTCTTAAAGAAGAAATAATTTTATGCATGTAATTGTGTTTTCTTAGAGTTGAAATGATTTTATTCATGTAATAAAGTATTCTAAGAGCTGAAATGATTTTATTCATGTAATTAAGTATTCTTAGAGCTGAAATGATTTTATTCGTGCAATTTGGTATTCTTAGAACTGAAATGATTTTTAGCTCTACTGGCCGAAGGCCTGAAGAGCTTATGTCATGGCGTGGTTTCCGTCGTCCGTGCGTGCTTGCGCGCGTGCGTGCGTTAGACTTTTTCTTGTGTACGCGACAAAGTCCACATTTTTCATCCGATTCTTTTCAAACTTGTTCAGTGTCTTAATATTAATGAGGACTCGAACCCTTTTGAAAATAGGTTACATCAGAGTAAAAAGTCCAGAATTATCTCCCCTTGAATTTGAGAAAATTGTGAAATAAGGCTTGTTTACGCAATTAAGTCCACAGTTTTCATCCAATTATTTTCCAACTTGCACAGTGTCTTTATCTGAATGATGAGTCAAACCTTATTGAAAATGAGCAATATCGGAGTTATAAGTCCAGAATTATCTCCCCTTGAATTTGAGAAAAAAATGAAAATTCAGTTTTTTTATGTGATAAAGTCCATAATATTCATCCAATTCTTGGCAAACTTGCACAGTGTCTTTGTATCAATGATGACTCAAACCCTTTTTATGCCCCCTTTCGAAGAAGAGGGGGTATATTGTTTTGCACATGTCGGTCCGTCGGTCCGTCCGTCCACCAGATGGTTTGTCCGTCCGTCCACCAGATGGTTTCCGGATGATAACTCAAGAACGCTTAGGCCTAGGATCTTGAAACTTCATAGGTACATTGATCATAAATGGCAGATGACCCTTATTGATTTTTCAGGTCACTAGGTCAAAGGTCAAGGTCACAGTGACTCTAAACCGTGAAACGGTTTCCGGATGATAACTCAAGAAAGCTTAAGCCTAGGATCATGAAACTTCATAGGTACATTGATCATGACTGGCAGATGACCCCTATTGATTTTCAGGTCACTAGGTCAAAGGTCAAGGTCACAGTGACTCGAAACAGTAACATGGTTTCCGGATGATAACTCAAGAATGCTTACGCCTAGGATCATGAAACTTCAAAGGAACATTGATCTTGACTGGCAGATCACCCCTATAGATTTTCTTTCCAGGTCACTAGGTCAAAGGTCAAGGTCACAGTGACTCGAAACAGTAAAATAGTTTCCATATGATAACTCAAGAATGCTTACGCCTAGGATCATAAAACTTCATAGGTACATTGATAATGACTGGCAGATGACCCATATTGATTTTCAGGTCACTAGGTCAAAGGTCAAGGTCAGAGTGACTCGAAACAGTAAAATGGTTTCCGGATAATAACTCAAGAATGCTTACGCCTTGGATCATGAAACTTCATAGGTACATTGATCATGACTGGCAGATGACCTTGATTAATTTTCAGGTCACTAGGTCAAAGGTCAAGGTCACAGTGACTCGAAACAGTAAAATTGTTTCCTGATGATAACTCAAGAATAATTAGGCCTAGCATCATGAAACTAAATAGGTAAATTGATCTTGACTGGCAGCTGACCCCTATTGATTTTCAGGTCACTAGGTCAAAGGTCAAGATCACAGTGACAAAAAACGTGTGCACACAATGGCTGCCACTACAAATGACAGCCCATATTTCATTCATTGTATGTGTGTGTTCAAAAACTTTAACCTTGGTTAACGTTCCTTGATTAAAGTTTGATAACATTTGAAATATTGAAGATAGCAACTTCATATTTGGCATGCATGTGAATCTCACTTAGCTGCACATTTTGAGTAGTAAAAAGACAAGGTCATCCTTCAAGGTCAAAGGTCAAATATCATTGTATTTTTCTTTCCTAAAACTTTAACCCATTTATGCCTCGTGGACTCTTACATCCAGCTAAATTGGAGCAATTTATCATGACTGGCAGATGACCCCTTTTGAGTTTCAGGTCACTAGGTCAAAGGTCAAGGTCACAGTGACAAAAAAACGTATTCACACAATGGCTTCCACTACAACTGACAGCCCATATGGGGGGACTGCATGTTTTACAAACAACCCTTGTTTAAAAAGAGCAATATCAAAGCAATAAGTCCAGAATTACTTCCCCTTGAATATGAGAAAATTTTGAAATCCCGCTTGTTTACGCAATTGATTCCACAGTTTTCAATTATTACCAAATTTGCACAGTATCTTTATATCAATGAGAACCTGAACCCTATTGACTATGAGCAGTATCGGAGAAATAATTACACAATAATCTCCCCTTGAATTTGAGAAAATTCTCCTTGTTTGCGCGATTAAGTACACAGTTTCCATCTTGTTCTTTCCGCATGTGCACAGTGTTTATAGCAGTAGAGCGATTCAGGTCCTCATGGGCCTCTTGTTGTTCATGTTATAAAGTTTTCTTAGAGATGAAATGATTTTATTATGTTATTTTGTATTCTTAAAGCTGAAATGTTTTTAGTCATGTAATTGAGTGTTCCTTGAGATGAAATGATTTTATTCATGTAATTGAGTATTCTTGGAGATGAAATGATTTTATTCGTGTCATTGAGTATTCTTAGAGCTGAAATGATTTTATAATAGTAGGACAGGGGAGCGAGGAGAAGAGTGTCAATACATAACCAGTGTACTTTGAAACTGTAAGGCCCTTATGTAGTATAATAATGAAGATATGATTTAAGAGCTTATTGCTGCAATTATTATACTATAGTGGTTTTTTCCCATCACATAGCTTTCATGTGCTATGAAAATATCATCAAAGTTCGTTCTTACAACTGGGGTACATGAATTGTTATACTCTGGCTGTTTTTCCAGCACAAGTGTTACATCGCTGCCACCTGTAATAAGGACCTCAAGAGACGCATACGGAAGGTGCCAGGTGTACCCATCATGTACTTACAGCAACACAGGTGGTGTGATACTCTATGTCCAGTATTAAATAAATTATAAAGTTGATGAATTAACAACATTTTACGGGTAGCTAATTTTGTTGTGAATTTGCATTATGTTCTTAATTTAGAATCCTTAAATCAAGTGTGTGATTTCTGCCTCTTTACAAATGAATTCCTCAATCTGAATGCAAAGCGTAATTTTTTTCGCTGGCTTTATTTTAAAATGAAGAGTAAGATTGACCATGTCATGGGAATTATGGTATTTTATGTTGCAAGATGTGTTTCTAAATGAACCTCATGGCGTTTGTAGTGCAATTAATTAATTAAGTTACCATATGTTGGTCATAACATATTTATATTAATCCAAATTTCCTTCAACTATGCTTCATCTATGAATATAATCATTCACTCAATGGATTTTGCATTTGGGTGTACTTTTTTATTTTATTGAATGCACCTTTTTGTAGTAAGATTTTCTTAAATACTAAGCATTAATCACTCCACAAACTATTCTCATAGTTTTGTTACCTCATTAAATCTAATATCAGTCGATAATTTGAACAGACTTGAAGAAGTTCAGCTCAAATTGTAACTTGTGCTTTAAAGATTTCAGAGCAATCCATTTGTAATCGAGAATGTGCCAACATTTTTACAAATCTTGTCAACAAGTAATGGCATGATTTCCAACCTTATAAATAACAGAATAACAGAAGCCTAACTATGTTAGATAATTGAAATGTCTGTTTACACTTGGCAGGAAATGAATCCAATCGCTATTCACATGTGTCGTTCTATTACAGATACTCGATTGAACGGATGCGAGATGCATATGGCGCCCATAAGACTTGATATGACGTGAGCATGTTTCTCATTGATATTGTTCGTTTGATCTGTGTCAATATAAAAAAAATAAATATAATTACGAGCACGTATTAGCTTATATATTAACTTCAGTCTTACTGTTTATACTGTCCATGAACTATGATGTTTTGTTATTACATTTACACTAATATTTTTTCACATGGAAGTTGGCTTAACTGTTTGTGAAGAACATGTTTAAATGAATGGAGAACATAGCACAAATAACTAGGAAAAAAGGTCTTTAATAATGCACAAGTACCACAACATGTGCTTACCTAGATGAACAAAGTTCATCATTTTGACAAAAAAATGTACACCGAAGTTAAAAAAGTGTTGGTAACACATGCAGCCATTTACTTTCAGTGCCGGTGTGTGTGGGGGGGATGCCTTATTGTGTTAATGTATATTGAAATACAGCATTTTAACATGTATTAACGTGCTTTAAAATGTAGTATTTCAAGCAAGATTTAGTAATTTTTTACACAGGCGTCTTTGTCCAATTATTTTTAAAATAAATGTTTAACAATTTATTATGAACAAATAACGTTCTTATCATTTACCAACAAAATATTCAGGAATACAGTAGTTTTATAGTTCGTATAGTTCATACAAATCTTGATTGTTAAAAATCCGTTTTATAGTGACTGAATACATTTATCTGCATTAATTCCTTCGAACTTTGGTGTCTCTTCATCTCAAGGATTTCAGCTATTTCTTGATTTCGAAACTCCGCACCGTAAACTCTAATTTCCAAGGATTAGCACACTAAGCGAGACAAATGTGTACACTTTCATGTATGTATAAGATAATGTCGGTGGAAACTATTTGAGAAAACAATTTCTAGATAGACAGTGTATGTTCAAACCACGTAAAACACCGAAATCCGTTAACTCATCGGCAATCATAACTGAAACAAAACGCTATAAAAAAATATCCAAGTGCTTTCCTGACATCAATTTAACACTCGCCGCTCCCTGGACGCAAACGCAGCTTACTCTTATTAAGCGGCAATCCAGGGCTCAACGTGACAGACTCTTGCACAACTTAAACAAATTATGCAGTTTATTAATTGCACGTTCACGCGATGTCGCAAGTTTATACACGGCGTCATTCTTGACGTTTATGAAGGACGGTGTTTCTGTGGGCTGCTGATTTTTTGTGATGATCAGAAAGTATTTTCCTTGAAGTATTGCTGGCTCTGGTCTGTGGCGATCCTTTTCAATGTACAGGTTGACCTTTTCGTCCAGCACTTGTAAGGTTGAAGACTTCAAGTCAAGCTTGTTTAAGAGAATTTCCAGGTCCGAGTAAATAGCTGAGGGTATGTTCACGTATTTCACTCGGCCAAAATATACTGAAATCAGGAGAGTGATGGCATTTATTGTATGTTTCTAACATTATACTCACAAACACCATAACACTTAACACTCCGAAAGCAGAGGGTTTACCTCTGCGAATGCAGCTTATTTTCACTCATGCAACTCTTGTGTTAGAGAAAACAATGTTGCAATATCCCTACATTCCAATACTATAAACAAGTATCCTCACAATCATAAATTCATGCTGAAGTATTGAGCACAACTTCCATGTAATGATTTGTCATTAGCCACTTGAGACATAAGAAAATTTCGTGCAAACCCTCTCAGAACTGTAAGCATACACAAACTTGCCAACAAACAAACCAGTTTATAAAGAAGAAAAACACGATGTAAGCGTATCATAAACACATCACGTTTTAAGACAAAGATAATCTATGAAACCATTGACCAACACAAACAGAGTCTATAAAAATAATCAAACCTTTCTTTGTTAGACAGGCCTGATTCAGGAGTTTAGGGGACTTAAAGAGAGCAGTAACTCGCAGGGCCTTCCAGAACTTGTCGTTGTTCGCTTGGTGGTAGGGACACGGCAGATCCGTTCGTTTATAGATTGTAGTAATGTCGTCTCGGCAACACCTGTGTCAATTTTACTTTACAGAGTACATTTAACCAAGATCTTGCATTTTCAGGAAAAAAAAACTATTGATATTCTTTTTTTCGCATAATGCTATTCTTTAAGTCTTAACACGTTTTGTAATTATATTGACACGCGCAAAGGTATGTTAAATTTAATGTACGAGTTGATTTGTAATTTTGTCAACTTGCATATTGCATATTGCATAACTTGCATGCATATTACGTTCAACAAATTCAGAAATAAAATACTGACGTGTAGTCTTTGTCCGGTTTCCCTGAATGCACTTTTGTTTTCGTCATCGTAATTTCGCAGCAAGTTTCAAACTCAGGTTGGTAATTGGTGTACACACCACAACACGTGTGCCCTTCTTGTAGGTCTTTACCAATTGAGCACATGTGCATCAAGAGTGGCGACAAAATGATGCTGGTAGTTTGATTGTAGTCAGTTGTTGCAGAGGGCAATGTTGTCGTTGCGATCGTTGTCGTTTTTTGTTTAACTACACCTGTCAACAAAAATTAAAACAGTGTATAAATTATGTTTTATTATACAAAAGGTGTTGCTATCTGCCTTGCTGAATAAAAACTTGAGACAATCGTACTGACACGAAATTCACACACGTGTTCGGAAAACCCACCCTTCACACATGTCTCATTGGCGTTGTCGTACTGTGCAATATGTCCGGTCTTCTCATCTTGGCATGAGAACAAGGCAGCGCTGCAGCCGCCTAATAACATGAAAACGTTACATCAAGAAATGCTACTATTAAAGCCACATACATGTACATACTCAAAATCAACGAATATTTCATAAAATAAAGTTAACCGATAATAATCAGTGTTCCTTACAACACTAGCCTAAATGTCAAAGTTAGATATGGTAACAAAGATTTAACGAGAAACAAAATGCTCGTTTTTAGTTTTTGGGTGTCAATATATTTCATGTGAATTTTCCGCGACGATATCCGAACATTTACGAGCGAACGCGAGATCGGCTTCGGGCAGCTAATGAAAACTACGTCGTGCTTCCAATAACTAATGCTTAAGCCTGACCATAGCTTGTATGATTTCAAGATAAAGAGAACATACATTAATTTGCTTAATTGGTCACGTCGCTTAGTATGTAACTTTCCAAATAATCACAAAGTCAATACCTATAAAAATGAACAATATCGAAACAAGCATGCTCATCTTGTAGACCTTAAACGCCAAATACTGTTACATATGATAGCGCTACGTATTTATTACTATCTGTTATTGGTATGTTGAACACTATAGTCAGGAAATTACAACAGCGAATTTAAATAACCAGCAACAAATTACATGGATTTTACGTCAGTCAAAAATGTGAAAATCGCTTATTTACTCACATTAAATTTCCCATGTGTTATCCTTGTATTAAACTCTACGTTAAAATTGAACTGGGTCGTTACTTGTATACTTGAAGTGTTAAATCATTGTTATTCAGTCAGTTGAGATTTAGGTTTAATTACCTTGTTTACTACAAGGAAAAAAACCTACAAGTCATTACGTTTTATATGTTGATATACAGAAGCGTGGGTGTGCCCATTGTTTTCTTAAACAGTAACCAGGTTCAGCACATACTACTAGTATATTTGCTTTCGCTCAAAGACGAGTGTAGGAAGTTGTTGGGAACGCCACGAAGAAAACAGAGCAGGACCTCGTTGCTATGGTTTATTTCTTATAGAAGTAAAAGCAACAACATTTGTATTCTTACGACTACAGACGTTATCCAAAAACTGACTATTTTGATTCATTTTTACAGATTGTTTCATGAAAGCTACACATCTTATGTACTTGTAATTTGGACCGATTCAACCATTAAAGTGATATTATGGGCATCTATGAGTTTATAGGTGTCTATCGCAACCGTTGTTTATTTTTGGTGTTTTCACTTCATATACACTTATATTTGTTAATGCAGCATCAACATACTAAAACAATATACCGGAAAGAGAAAAATAATGCATTTCAATATCAACCGTACTTTCGTTTGACAACTGATCATGCATGTACGATTTAAACCTAAATTTAGTTTTAGTGCAGATTCGTTCATACGACACAAAGACAAATTTTTGTTTTACGGATCATTTCGGCTTACAGGACTGGGTGGATCACGTAAGAATATCGAATATAAAATATATTTTTATACACAACTGGTAGCAAGATGAATTGCAGATAATTGATCAGTGACCACATTTTAACTAACTCTTTTGACCTGTTAATTCTTTTCAGCTCAATTCAACAGTGCAAAATGCCTATTTTATCACTTTAAGTTGCATAATCCTCATATCTCAAATTAAAATAAAATACCCGAAATTGTGGAGCTTTTTAGTTGTAAGCGTTAGCTCACAACTAATGTAGAGAGGCAGTTTTGCAAGTCAGTCTGCCGTTAGCTACGCTAGGAACGATAACTGCAAGTCAGTCTGCTGTTAGCTACGCAAGGAACGATAACCACTGCCTGTTTATACTTCACCACTGGTACTCTGCAGCAGACAGCCTGTATGTAAACAACAGGTTTAAGAGCTTGTGCGACGATATTGGCCAGTCTAGTGTTTATAACAGCTTGTGCGACGACATTGGCTAGTTTGTCATTGAAATCTGTACATATTGGCTGCTTTCAGGTAAAATGAGGCTTAATGCTGCATTAAAAGTCTTTCATGTGGGCAAAAGTGTTGCTAAATAATATAAAGAAAATAGATAAAGTATAACATACACATAACACAACATGTACATGATTATATGCTTGTTATTCTTTAGCAAGGCAACCAAAATTCTAAACATGGTTGCCAGTGCAGCAACCAATTGTGAAAAAAGAGACATATTGTTGTTATTTTGTCTAAGTTATCTCTATAACATAAATATGAGGATAAACAGTGCGCACACATCTCGACCTGTGCTTTAAGACACACTATTTATAAATTTGAATGGGTTGTGTTCATTTCAAACATGCGATATAAAATTTTATAACATAATTTTGAAAACTGAGTTGCGTCTAAGATTATGCAATAGCGAACAACTTCAGTGCCTTCAGCGCTTTGATTTAGTATAAGCCGTAAGCATAAACCCTTTCTAACAAAAATGACGTTTTTGAACTTCGCGTGTATCTAGAAAAAAATGTTGCTAAAGTTACGAATTATAAATAAGCATTCGAACTGTATTACCTGTTTTATGTTTTGACAGCGGTGAGCTATGACATTTTTTCGCAAAATATTTAACTCAAAAACTAGTTTTGCTTGGTCGAGGAAACTTTATAAACATATCAATCTGGGTATTCGTTCCCACATCAGACCCCATTTTATCAAACAATAACTTATGGCACTTGTAACGCATATAACTCGATAGGTATTGCTGCTAGAGTGATGAAACTTCAGGTTCAAAATAATCAGAATGAATATTGTGTGATATTCACGTGCATGCGTTTTTATTGTTATTTTCTTGGATTATTGGAAAGCCACTACAAAACAAGCTGTTTTTGATCCCACTTATGTGTTTGAACGAAACACAGTTTTAAGGTAAATTTAATAAGTGTTTCGGTTGAACGTTAAAATAAACACCAACATCAAGTGCCACATAACCAAATACTTCATGTATGAGTTTTGACAGAGAAATGCCAATTTTCACTTCGTTCTTGAAGGTTAAACATGCGTTTCTATTGCATCGTAGCATTTAATAAATGCAAGCGTATTTGAAATTTCATTACTCTTATATATTCAAACTGCTCTTCAATAAAATCTTAAAATTTTTACGAAACCGGAAGTTTCGTCAAAATTATACCTTATTTCCGTGTATTAATAAACAAAGATAATAAGGTGGTGAAGTTGAGAATGTGATGGTTTACACCAGTATACTAGGAGCTCGAGTGGTTGGTGAAGTTGATAATGTGATGGTTTACACCATTATACTAGGAGCTCGAGTGGTTAAGGCAATGAAATGCTTATTCATTGGGTTTCGCCCAGCGTGAGCTCGAATCTCATTCTTGTCAGTAAATAATTTCGATGTTCTTAATTCAGTCAATGAAGATTCAAGTTATAGACCAATCTAGCTTTTGTCATTACTCCTCTTTAATCATAAACTTATGTTTTGTTAGGATAGACATGTTTTCTCACTAGTATGTTAATCATTATATTTTAAAGCCGGTTCAAACGTTTTAAGGTGTATATGGTTGTTCTGTAACGAAATAAAATCGAAGCTAAGGAAGCATCTAGAAAGCCACAGTCTCGTGCAAGTTTTTATGGAAAAACGATTTTATGGTAGTTACGATAATGATGTATAATATTTAGAATTTATTTGCCATACAACGATCCAAAAAAGCAGCAATTCTAGTTTTTAAGACTTCATTTTATTACTTCATTGTCTGTTGGTCATTTATTTCCCTGTAAGTTAGTCATTACACAATTTTCATTGGGATCCCATTTAGGTTTATATATATATGTATATATACATACATACCTATATGCATACATACATACATACATACATACATACATACATACATATACGTACGTACGTGCGTGCGTGCGTGCGTGCGTGCGTGCCTGCGTGCGTGCGTGCGTGCGTGCGTGCGTGCGTGCGTGCGTGCGTACATACATACATACATACATACATACATACATACATACATACATACATACATACATACATACATACATACATACATAACATACATACATACATACATACATACATACATACATACATACATACATACATACATACATACATACATACATACATACATACATACATACATACATACATATATATATATATATATATATATATATATATATATATATATATATATATATATATATATATATATATATATATATATATATACATATATAATAAAAATTAAAACACGTGTCTGGGATTTTAAATATATATTGATTTAGCCAACGCGTTTCTCACAGCTCATCAGGGCATAATATAATAATCTGATGAGCTTTGCGAAACGCTGGCTATATCAATATATATTTAAAATTCTAGACACGTGTTTTTACTTTAATTATATAATATTCACAATATGGATAATTACATTTTACGTATATACGTATTTTACGTATTAATCTCAAGAACCAATAGTATCCAAATGTAACCTAGATGCGCCCTTTGTGGTTATATTATTGAAGGGAATTCTTTCCAACACAGAAAAACTAGAAAAAATACAGTTCAGAGCCCTTAGAATTGTTTTTAATGACTATGAATCTAGTTATGATACACTACTAAAAAAGGTTAACAGTACTACTCTTCACTTAAACAGGTTACGCCTCATTGCGTCAGAAACATTTAAATGTATACACACTCTTTCCCCAGAATATCTTCAATCCTTGGTTAAAGATAAATCCTCTACCTATAATTTCAGATATTCAAACATCCTTGAGACACCACAAGTAAGAACAACAAGGTATGGCAAAAATTCCTTTCGTTTTGAGGCTGTACAGGTGTGGAACAGCCTCCCAGAGGATATTCGCACAGTCGACAAATATAAAGACTTTGTACGGCTGATCCGCACCTGGACAGGCTCAAAATGTAAATGCGCCATGTGTGAGTAACCTGCTTCTCACATTTTTTGCTTGCTTGCTTGTTTTTTGCTGTCCTGCTTATATTATTTATTTATCTGTCAGTTAACCCCTTGTTAAATTATCCTTGTATATAGTGTATATGAGTTTCTTGTGTGTTTAAAAAAATAAAAATAAAATAAAAATAAACATGTATATATGTGTATATATGTGCTATGTAGATGTTTTTTTCATGTGATTAAATATGCTTTTTTATACTCCCTTCTTGTGTGTTTTAAAATGTTATAAACATGTATATATGCGTATATATGTGCTATTTATTTGTTGTACTATGTAGTTATTGTGCATGTGCTTATATGTGCTTTTAAACATGAATTGTGTGCTATACTTGTTTGAATATCTTAAATTTTAATATAGGTCTGCAATGCTTTGTTTGTACAAATTATAAGTGTATAACATATGTGTTAATTATGAACTGATGTAAAACAGCTCCAATATAGTTCTTAGGTATATTTCCCTTTGTCATATCTATGTGTAACTTACAAAATATTATGCTTTTAATGAACATTTTTTACTAAATTTTGTGTTTTATATGCTCTAATTATGTCCTTGTAGTATAAATGCTTATATAATATGCTTAATCTTTCTTTCTTTCAGCTCAATATACACTTGTTATATATATACAATTGTTTTGTCGGGAAATAGCTCATGAGCTAATGTTTATTGTTATTCACATCCGACGTTAAATAAAGATTCTTGTAGCTATAAAGATTCTTGTATAAGAGAACATTTATAGCATGCATCAATAAACGTAACGTCATTTAGTTTCTATGATTGTTGTTCACAATGAAAATGACGTCATTTGCAAAATATTATGAATGAAAACGACGTCATATGTTTGTGCCATTTAATGACGTCACTAAATAGTGAACTTTGTACTATGAAGGGCGGAGTATTGAACATTCTAACACGGCACGCGACTTGTTTTCTATAGACAACGACGGAAATCAAGTGTGGAATATTCTGCAATAAATTATGGGCGGAGCTTAATGTTTCGAAAATAGTTCCGAATAAATTAAGAAAATACTGCAGTTAGATCTAAATGCACGTGCAAAAACCCGCTCTAAAAGAAATGTAATAAATGTAGCATGTATATACAAATTGTATATTTG
Organism: Dreissena polymorpha; assembly: GCF_020536995.1. NCBI lineage: Eukaryota > Metazoa > Mollusca > Bivalvia > Myida > Dreissenidae > Dreissena > Dreissena polymorpha. Next base: position 68,057,993 of record NC_068357.1, read on the forward strand.
GTAATAAGTGGCATAACCACGCCTGCAAAGAATGCTATTTGTTAAGAAACGTAATTAAGAAAACATTTATAGCATGTCAGTTTTTCAGTAGAATCAATAAACGTGACGTCATTTAGTTTCTACGATTGTTGTTCTCAATGAAAGTCACGTCATTTGCAAAATATTTATGAATGAAAACGACGTCATATGTTTGTACAATTCAATGACGTCACTAAATAGTGAACTTTGTACTATGAAGGGCGGAGTATTGAAAAATATAGTTCACGTCCAAAAGCTTGAATAAATCAAACAGAATCGTGTTAGAATCGAAATAATATTTTTCTATGATGGTTTGTTGTCGAATAACCCACAGTAAGGAGTATAGATGCGTGTTATCAAATTACTCGTGCTCTCGTGCTTCGCACTCGTGATTTAATTCCTACGCATCTATACTCCTTACTGTGGGTTATTCGACAACAAACCATGATAAAAAAATATTATTTCTTAATTAAATTTCATTTAATATTTATTGACGTCATAACGTCATAATTGATATGACGTTATCCCCATCACATTTTGACGTTGTAATATATTGTATTATGCCCTGATGAGCTGTGCGAAACGCGTTGGCTATATCAATTTAGCCCATCTTCACCGCGGCATTGACGGTATAACACCCCCATTGAATAAACTAGCCTCTATCCCACATTGTTGAATAAACCTGTCGCGTGCACGGACTATTTTTTATTCTACAACTAAATTTTTTTTCATAAGAAATCTTTAGAGTCGAGAAAACTTTAGCTTTAAAACTATACGACCTTCAACACGAAACTAGATCTAGTATGCGATGTCTGGGAATAAAACATTAAAGACGCATATTTTTTTTTCGTGTTTATCAATAATGTATCCTGGATGTAATTATGAAAAAGTGCATATTCTATGGACTACTTATCTCGGATGGAACCGATGAGACGAAGGATTTAGATCTACATGTAGATCTAGCTTATTCGTGTTATTGATTTTCAGAATGTGTGTGCCTATTTTGATGTGAAAGTGTGTGTGTAGAACATACTGATGGGTGTGTATCTTGGTTCAGTAGTATATTCGAATTGTTTTGCGTTTGGATGTAAGTCAACGTAAGGGTATTTTCTTTGATGAATAAACTGTGTCTTTGTAATTTTATCAAAGAAAGTCTATTCAGTAAGAATAACCCGTTTGCAACAAGTATTCCAAAGCTTAATAGCATTATTACGGATTATCTTGTGTTTGGGTCACAAGATCTAGACGCCATCAAAATCTCCAGCGTCCATGGAAAAATAGGCGAGTATAGTTTTTTATATAATTTATGTTTAGAACTACTCTGTGTGTAAATCTAAATGTACATGATGTTGAAATCGACATCATTTTGTCAGGAGCAATCGCCGCCATATTAGATTTTGATCATTTTCTTTCGAAATTAAAATGAATTATATTAAATTAAAATATTCTTTCGCGGTCGTAATGTGTTACAATTTGCATGCTGCGTAAAATTGAATCGAGGCATATGCCCAGTGGGCATCCAACGTTGCTGCAACGTTGTATTTAGGTTGCATTCGAACGTTGCAGTTTGGTTGTACCAATGGTCTATATAAAAATTTATATATATATATATATATATATATATATATATATATATCTCTCATCCGCAGACACCTACACACGCTGCACACGTCTGATCGAATGAAGGAAATGTTCCCTGAGCCCCCATTAGTAGCCTCTATAAGGGATTGCAACTTTCAAGACATCCTAGTACACAAGAAACACAATATGATGTTCTTCCGGAAGCCCAACATGAGCGGGCCCTGTCATTTGCCCGTAAATGATGACGGCGTACTACTTCACAGATAACAGCGGCAGGAAGTACAGAGTGAGGAACAATGTGGATTGCAAATCACCCAATGTTGTGTACGCGGTCAACTGTCGTCGCTGTCGAAGGTACGTGTATGTGGGAGAGACCGGCGGAACTCTGTACCAGCGACATCTGTTGAATCTGTCGCGTATTCGCACACAACACAGTGACCCGGTAGCTGAACATGTCTATACGGACGGACACTCCATAGATGATTTACAAATAATGGGACTTGAAAAACTCAGCGGGTCGGACGAGTACCGCAAGACCATGGAGCAATTGTGGAAGACAAAACTAAGAACATACCCAGAGGGGGTTATCACGTGATAGTCAAGATGGCGACGTCCATACCGAGACAGTTATTTTTCGCCGTTTTATACCCTTTATTACTTCTGTTTATTTTTTAAATGACGCTCACTTTCCAGCCATATCAGTAAAAAGGTGATAAGCGTTTATTTCGTATTAAAATTCGCTGTATATCTCGACTTTACTCCCCGCAAATTTTCTTAGTGGAGCCCTAATTAGGTCATCCCGCTAAGAAATTTCGCACCGAGTAAAGTCGAGATATAGAGCGAATATTACTATGAAATAAAAGCCAGTAACTTTCTTCCTTATATGGCTGGAAAGTGAGCGGAATAAAGAATAATAATGCAAGTAATACAGGGTATAAAACGACGAAAAATACCTGCCTCGGCATGGACGTCGCCATCTTGTTTGTCACGTGATTACCCCCTCTGATACCGACCAAATGGCATCAATGAACAGGAATAAACATTCAACAAAGGGCGCGAAAACGACGTTGACGCCGAAAATGCATAACGTCATATCCGTTTATAATGAAACATCTTGAAATAAAACATGGCCGCTGATGAAGACCGTGAGGTCGAAAGCTTCGGCATAAAATAAATACAGCGTTTTTGTTTAAATAATACAAGGCTATATATATATATATATATATATATATATATATATATATATATATATATATATATCCCCTTGATGAGTGGTTTATACCTTATTACCTATATTCAGAGGGGGTAATCACGTGATGATCTTAAGGAAGTCAAGGTGGCGACGTCCGTGCCGAAACAGGAATTTTTCGCCGTTTTATACCATTTATTATTTTTATTTAATTATTTTATGCCGCTCACTTTCCAGCTATATCAGCAAGTAAGTGATTAGCGTTTATTTCGTAGTAATATTCGCTCTATATCTCGACTTTACCCTCCGCAAAATTTCTTAGCGGGAGCCTTTTGCCATGTAATTTGTGATCTTTTCTGGGTTTCACTTATTGAATTACTCCCCTGCATACAAAAAGATACATGTTTATATTTAAAATCCGTATACGAATATTCTTATTATGGTTATATAGCGGTCTGGTTTGGAGTAGACGTCTAAACCCAGTCGTGATATTTTAACCAATATAAACTAATAATCGTAAAATATACGGTATTTTACAACTTTTCTTTTCTTCATCGTCGTGGTTGACAGTCCCTATAAAACAAATGTGCATTTCTAAAAGCATACATGAATTTGAAATCATGTTAACATTGCGTGCTGCATTTTCTAGAAAGGGCATTTCCATTCCTTTAGAAATTACCCACATTTTTTCCCCAGTGATCTACGCTTTCCGTATCGCCTTTAATTGGACCTGCAAATTTCAGTTAACCTGGCCCCGTTAATCCGTCATAATTCGAGGTTTAAGTAAAAAAAATAAGCAATTCAAATGGTAGAAGATATCAAGTAAATGTTCAAGTCGGAAATAAATTAACCTTTTTTTAATAATACGCGATGTTTCTCATATTCTTTCTTTATTATAGTCTCAATTACATACAATACAACAATACAAACATTCACTTATATATATACAATAGACAATTGTATGTAACCTTTCTAAATAAGAAATATCAGAGACTTTTGCATTCTAATCATATAAAACCATATATATACATGTATAAAATCACCAGCGTTCCAACTCTGTACACAACAGTTCTATATTACATGATAAACCTAAGAGGCTGTTACTAATCCTAAACATCGAAAAAATAATTAATAAAAAAAAATAAAAATGAGTTCAAATACGAGCACTGCTGCGCAATAAAGAAATTGTTAGAAAATCGAGTACATGTATCACCCCGATCAGATCGTAGATGGCCTGATTAGTAACAACTTCTTAGAAGCCTCTAAAATACATTATTGTTACTTAAAAACAGCGAAAAGACATTATTTACAAGCATATAAAAGACGACGTTTTAAAATATCATAACAGGTTTTGGCACAACTTCTTATCATTAATGGGGTTGTGAAGAGAAAAACTAACTGATCGTTTTTAGACATAGATAGAAAGTTAGGATTTACACTTACAGTTTTGTCAAATAACATATGTCTTAAGTCATGATACAAGTAACAATCAAGAATAACATGGCTCTCATCCTCAACATTATCGCAAAAGGGGCACTTCCGGTCTAGTACGTCCAGCCGCTCATATCGCCCGGTTTCTATTCGCAGAGGTGCTACACCACAACGGAATTTACTAAATGCAGCCCGATTATACGGAGACATTATAAGCTGACAATAAGATTCCGTATTAAAACCGTCCTTAAATAGGCGATATGTACGCAACTTATTTCTGCCTCGACCGGAGGGACCCGTGACACTATTTAGAGATTGATACCAGTCTATCTTAAATTTATCAAATAAAACATTCATTATTCCATTCAATAAGGCATGTTTCGGTAAAGCTGACTCGATATTTATGTATTGTTGTAATCCATTTGTATTAAACATATCAGTGACAATATAATACCAATTTCTACAAGACCTTCCAGCTGAAGACTTAGCCCAGAGTGCAACACGCTTATTCATTCTAAAATCATGCATTGTTGATAGACGTGTCCAATACAAAGAAATTCGGAAAGTATGTTATATTGAATATAAATGCGAATGTTAACAATATGTACTGATTAATTGGAATTAATTGGGGCCCGATTCCTTTCGTTTACAAATAATGCCCTACATGTTAATTAAACGTGTGAGCAGTTTAGGATGGTTGTATGTAAATAAGATGCGTTTAATAAACATCTTAAAATCTCAATAGCAGCATGGTTGTGTCCTATTCTTTTGTGCAAACGTTTTACCTATGCAAGTGAAGCTGGTTATTGTCTGCTGTGAAACTAAACTATTTTGTTTTACTTTTCAATCATGGATACATCAGAGAAAATGCACATGCTCAACTTTTGTATTTCCCTTCTATCATTTTGTTTTTAAATATGTTTTAAATGACTAACGACCTGATTTTGGTATTTTTCTTGTTTTCTACTACATTTGCTTGCTTGTGTTTTCTTTATTTCACGTTTTTTTCACACAATTTACCATCATGAATACATATATAAAGCGTTTATAAGTCTTGCTGGATCAATGGTAAGGCTCATTAAAGTGAATCTCTTCATTAAATGGTTATGACAACAATGGGGAAAACAGATTTAGGGTTGGCAACTGTTAATCGGTAAAATATTCTTAAACTTTTTATTTTTTGATGTAAAATTACATGGTTATTATGAAATATGCATTTAAAGAAAATAAACGACTATTGATTGTTTAAAGGTTTTAAAGACATTGGTCGTTCAAAGTAAACGTCGTTAAGCCTAAACAAGTATTCCATTTTTTACAGTTACTTTTCACAAATTTGTGACGCCAAGAAATGGATTTTCTGATATCAAAAATCAATTCTTTACATCAAGAAATGAAATTATAAATATTAACACATTCCTTTAAATTATGAATGTACAATTCGTTTCTTGCTATAAAACTTGATCTTATCCAGTATATTATTTTACTTTTCTCTAATTCATAAGCTCAAGTGTTCATGTTGGACATCTATATATATTCTTTTCTTTTTACTGTATTGCTTACCAAATTCACAAATATAAAAGGATTACAAACTCTACTGTTATAGTGATTATCACTGTTTACATGACTTCCTTCATTGTGGTATCTGTCTATCTGTATGTATATGTTGTTAAATATGTATATTATCATGTCTGAAGTTTCTTTTTCTATAAGAATAGTAAGTTTGTAAAAAATGTCATCATATGTACCTGTTTGTAAATATATCATCTTGAATATAAGATTCGATATGTATATCTGTAAACTATGTATTTACTTTTGTGTTAATTTTGTGTTTCTTTAAACATATATTTAATGCACACACATACAATAATACAAGTAGGTAGGTGGTATTTTATTATTTTACTAATAATAAATAACTGTTATGTGCAAGTGGATATTAAATAAGGGACAAGTCGTTATGAAAACATAGGCGAGTAACGATATGTATATATTTGTAACAGTACGTATAATTTTATTTTGTGTGACGTTTGTGTTAACATAAAAAAACTCTTCAATATACTAAAATTAAACGGGTTTTTTTTACCTTATAAACATACACTTACACTAATATAACGTTATAGTGAGGGAAAGTAATTATGAAATTAAGGGCGAATTGTCATAAAAAAGGGGCGAGGCGTTTTTAAATTTCGGCGCAAACCAATTAGGGCGTGAGTCGTAATGCATTCTTTTTTAGTCACGCCAAACTAATATTGTAATTTGTGAATTACTCGAGGCATATACAATACAAAACTGTTTATTTTATTGTGATGGTGGCTCCAGTGATAGGTTATAAATTCAAGACGATATGCAGACTTAAAGGATATTTCGCAAAATTCGAGGACACGTAGAAACATTCTTGTTCATTGATAACTGCCCCTTCATACTTTAGTTCTGATGTAGGAAGATTTATATCAATTTCGGTAATTTGTGGTGGGAAGGTTCCTTTCTGTAGGGGGAAGGTGCCCATATAGGGACCCTTTAGTAATAAAAAATCCCGGCTTCAGCTGATATTTTAAGTCCATACATGCCTACATCCCAATACATTTTGGTGGAATAGTCCTGCTTTGGGGATGTTTGTTCTACTGTCGCAACATTTAATAATGTGTCCCAAAAGTTGCAATTCAAGCTGTATTTGTCTAAAGCTTTTCATCACTAATCACCAGCTAATGAAAAAAACTCACTAGCAAAGTATTGTTTTTTTTATACCTTAATCAGCGATAAAGATATTTAATAATGTTATACTCTCATGCTATGGCATATGAATGACGTTGTTGATTACTACCAGTAAACATATTGTCACGAGGCGTCTGAAAAAGAAAACTCCGTTTGATTTTTCGCCAAAAAAAACTTGTAATAGCCTGTTTATTATACCATCCGAGGTTTAAATAAGGGCCAACAGTGTACCAAATACGTTAATTTAATCTTTTGTTATTATTCACAGAAATGTACCTTCTCGTTCGCCCCGATTTAGAAAATGATTTATGCATGATGCTTTCAATCCAATATAAAATTCAAGATAAAGAAACGTATCTCAGAAATCACTTAACACTATATTTCCGAAAATTTGAGTTTGTTTATTCAATTCTTAAACGCATTTATCATCAAAATTGGACAGAGTGTACTTAAACAACTTTAACAAATTAAAGTAGTTTGCAGGCCTATCCCTTTGTAAATGCACAAGAAAAAAAAATGCGATTCCATTTTCATACCCCCGCCTTAAGAAAGCGAGTGGAGGGGTTATAGATTTTTTGGTGTTTGTAATTGCATGTGTCCTATATTAGTTTCTGCTAAACCTTATACCTACAATAAGCATATAATGATTATATTTTGAAATCAAGCACAGGGGAAACCCCAGATTTGGAAATTCAAGCACATCGGTACCCCAGATTCCGAAAGTCAGGCACAGTAGCACTCATGATTTGGAAATTCAGGCTAAGTGTCTGCCATGTGGTGAAATGTCCTTACTTTTTTCACAAATAGCGCCCGACTGTGTCCAGAATGTTTTTGGTCTGTATGGTTTTGACACTGCACAATGGTTGGCTAAAAGAGGCTTTAATAGCTCTTGCTCATAATCCGGTGTTAGCATATGATTACAGGAAACAATGTTTGTTTGAAGGTCATCTGTTAAGGACCAGTCTGTTTGTAAGCATTAAAGAATAAATTGTTTGGGAATGAACAACTTCCACATTTCGTCAGCGAATAGATGTGAAACGTTAGAAAATTACCCCCAGCGATCAACACAGTTCTGAGTTATTTGCCCTTGAATATTGATAACAAAGACTTTGTCTATAAAGAGATTGCTTGAAGTTAATTTTACAGCTAACAGTTATAGCAGTCAATTGAAATACACCGTGTATAACATGTGTTTATGACTTATCGAATTGCGTCACATTTTGGTCTGGTACTATTCCGATAGCCAGTCTTCGTTGTTAACCATCTTCATGTTTTTGGCTCATTACCAGTTACAATGTTGCATTGTAAATGTTAAAGCGACAAACAAGGTAGTGTTGTGTTTCAATGTTAATGCTGAAGTCCTATCATTATTTGGGAGACTCAACGATGCATAAAACTAGTAAGTATATTATTCAAACCTAGTATTGTTTGAGACAAAAGGAAAGCAAGATACTTGGTGAGTTAAGATTAGATGAAGCTCAGAATCATGTGATTAACGTTATACGAGGATAGTTTGGTTAATAAAAAAACTCAACAAGATATAACATACTAAATGGCCATTGTTGGCATTTTGGTTTGAAATAAATGGTCAGTATTTTTATAGTACTTGAGTGTTTTTATACCAAATCGTTGAAAACATTTGTAAGAAATTGAACTCACCTTTGCACAGCTGCAGTACACAATACGGAAATGAAACCGTGAACACTGGTGCGTTTGGCCTAGTGTATATGATGTTGATGTGGCTTCACTCAATACAGATATTTTCAAGTATTTGAAATAGTAAATTGTGTTGTTCATATAAAATATCGCATCAGCAAAATTTTAGCTTTAAATTTTGGATCAGTAAAAATTATTGAAATGCATTTGTTTGTTAATTTCCATTTTTGATAATTTTAAGCCTGATGATAGTCAACTTTGATTGTTTGATTGGTATTTATTTTAAGCAAGTTATCAGGATAAACCTTATTGTCCCATCATCAAAGGGAGGAATCACATTGCCTATTAATTAGTCCGCCCTTCTTCTTGTGCGCATAATAATCCTGGAAGTACTGAGGGGATTCAAATGAAACTAAAAGGATGAAGGGAAAATTAAGGGCGAATACAATGACCAGCACACTCTTTAGGATTTATATAGTTTTTAATATGTAGTCAACTTTGTCTGTGCTAATAATACTTTCAGAGTATTGAATTTACTGTAATAAAGATGTGTACATAAATAGCGGATATTGAGAGCAAGTGAAGAGCGAACAACCAGTGCTCTCCTATCATTACTTTTTTTGTAATTGCACTTTGCTTCATATTTGTTCATTATGTTCATGTGTGGAGCTTAACTTTTCAAGTTTTGAAGCCATTTAAGTGAACTATAATTTGGTAAAAGAATTGCAGAGCCTTTACTCTTCAGTTTTTACAGCTATTACAATTTGTTACATATTTCATTTGTATTGTGCATTGATATTGGACATTAAGTGTAAGTGTAGGGTACAAGAACTATAACTCTTCCTTTAGTAATTTGGAGTAATTGCCCTTTGCGAAATGTAGGTACGTACACAAAAATGTCATACTGTATTTGCAGAGTTATTTCTCTTTAATTATTATTGATGCACCTTTAAGTTCCATTACAATTGAATAAAAGTAGTTTATACTTAATAGATCTACAGAGAACAGTTTGCTGATGTCCAATCAATGTTATTGTTTGTTAAAAATTTACTTAAATGATGTATCCAAAACCACCTTCCTAATTTTGATAAAAAAATCACTTTATTTATCAGTGTTGTGTGCACTTCAAATGTTGCATAAATTGTTCTGGAATATTGAAATCTTTAATGGGGCTCTATTTAAAGTTTTTTGACAGTGAACAATTCATATTACGTCTTCTAAACCACAGTGAACTTGTATCAAACTAAGAAGAAATTTAATTTGTGGTCCTGGCTACTAGTTATGTAAATGGTTCTGACCTGTTACAGAATAATTTCTGAGGACCGCAGACGCAGATGACGCATTGGTGGTAATTTATATGAACCTATATGGTATACAAAGAAGTCTGGTAGCCTTTGCAACTGAAGGGAAATGTTTAAAACTCAATACCTTTTTAGATTCCATTATAAATTTACAGGAATGTTTATATGCCTTAGGGCAAACAATTATTTCATTTAATCACTAAATATGTTGATTATTTACAAAAATGTCAATATGTGTTACAAGGATTTAGTGCATTGTCTTAATGTTAGCATTTTAAAGATACTACAAAAACACTTAATGCTTATTCATCTTTAGTATATTTGTAAAAAGCTAGGCCTAGTATTTTTTTACTGCAAACATATAGTTCAAAATATAAAAGACAAAAAGCAGTTTTTTTACAATGTTTGTAGCTCACCAAAAACAAAGTGGTCAAGGTGAGGTAGTCGTCAGCCTACATCCGTTGTCGTGCGGTGTGTGTTGTACGTAATCAACTTTTAGCTCGTTATCACTAGGGACCACATTGTTCATCCAATCTAGCTGAAACTTTGTCAGAATGTTTATCTTAGCAATATCTCGACCGACTTCGAATCTGGGATACTTCTTTTCATCATCTAGGTCAACAGATTAAATCAAACACAAAGCTTGATATCACTATAGAAGCAACGGTTATGAATAAATCTTGATGAAACTTTGTAAGAATATTCATTTGAACAATATAAAGACTGAGTTTGAATCTGGATCACGTGTGTCCAAAAAAAAGGTCACCAGGTCAATTGGAAAAACCCTTGATACCCCTCTAGAAAAAAATATATTACTCGATTTTGATTTAACTTGGTCATTATATTTATCTTGACATTTTCTAGGCCGAGTTCAAATATTGGACACGTACGGTACGGAGAGAAACTAGGTCACCAGGTCAAATCTTAGAAAAAGCTTTTAATTCCTGTCGATCAGGTGGTTAACCCTTTTTGCTTTAGGTTTGTTCTTGTGTCTCAATTCCCAATTCCATTATCATCCTCAAAATCATCATGCTTGTCCTCCTGATTACAGAACAGGCATTATAGCCATCATACTCACTTTGAATACAATTGTATTGAAGTTTTAAGTCGAAATATAATATTTATAATATAATATTTTATAATTTGTGTATGTGCTTACAAGCTTAATAGCAGAAACGCTTAGCAACGTAAAAATCGAATTACATATCACACTATATATTTTATAATGATACAAGCATCAAGGCCGGTAGCGAACTAAGTGACTGATGCCTTTGAAGGCATACGCGCAGTCTGGTATGAAGTCAAGTAAAAAGGTAAGAATAACGGTATTTTACATGAGTTTACAATTGTTTCATGAGTGGATGATCTTAACCTTTTAATTTCAAGAAGCTCACAATTAACTGATCAGTATTGTAAAAAGGGCTGCACACAATGAAAAAGCTGCTATTTTTATCTGTCTATGAACTAAGAGATGCCTTGTAAACAGGTTTTTCTTTTAAACTGAAAGGTACCTTGATATTATTTGTATACTCAAATACATAACAGTGTACTATCTGAGATATAAGGTCACAAAACATAGTGTAATTAGTTGTTCTTTTTTAATAAGGTAATTAAGAACTTACTTGTATACTAAAATACATAACAGTGTACTATCTGAGATATAAGGTCACAAAAACATAGTGTAATTAGTTGATCTTTTTTAATTAGGTAAAAACTAAGATATGGAAAATTTGTGTTCGTGTGTGTTTTTCCCCTCAATCTGTGGGTTGTAATATTGAGAGGTAAAATATATATTACACTGACTTTGTGTTTTCAAACTCTACCCAGATATTGTGTTATGCTCCTTGTATGCTGAGTGCCATACTTATTTATATCCTATTGATTACATACATGAGTATTATGCATAAGCACATTGGCTTGATTTTTTTTCACTTGTTGTGTTGTATAGTAATAGTTATATAAATGAGTATTGGGCATAAGCACATTGGCTTGTGTTTTTGTTCCCATGTTGTGTTTTATAGTTGCTCTGTTTGTATGCCTTTTTGATTGTTTGAACAAAGATATAATGCACTGTGTACATTGTTGTATCTGTATATGTATTTCCAGAAAAATCAATGTGCTTATCTGTTATCATAATTTTAAGGCATTGGATGTGAATCTTGTATTATTAAGCTTATTTTTAGAAAATGACTAGTGATCTGAAAATTGTCTTGTTAAACTGCAGAGGATTAAATGGGAAATTTAAGAGGCTAAAAGTTTTAAATTACTTAAAAGAATTACATGCTAATATATACTGTCTGCAGGACACACATTTCACCCCTGATATGTATAGTACTATTTATTCAGAATGGGGATCTGAATGCTTTTTAAGCTACTTTTCTTCTAGTGCTAGGGGAACAGCTATTTTCATATCTAATAGCACAGACTATAAAGTACACAATTCTATTGCTGATTCTCACGGTAACTTTATTGCACTGGACATGTCTGTGAATGGATATCGCTTTACAATGCTTACTTTATATGGACCAAATACTGACTCACCTTCTTTTTTACTGATATTTTTGAAGTTATTGAAAGACTTGAAAATGAAGCCTTAATTATATGTGGTGATTTTAACTTAGTCCGAGATCCTGTACTAGATTACTTTAATTACAAAAATATTAATAACCCTAAGGCTCGAAAAAAAGTCTTAGAATTAATTAAATGCTACAATCTTATAGATCCCTTTCGACAACAGAACAAGTCAAAAAAAATTACTTGGCGTAGAACACGTCCACTAAAACAGGCTAGGCTGGATCTATTTTTAATGGCGTCAGACTTCGTGCAACACTTTAAATCAACTGATATTATACCAAGTCTTCAATCTGATCACTCAATCATTACTTTAAATTTAACTTTCAGCAATTTTGTTCATAAACCTGGTCTTTGGAAACATAATAACTCTCTGCTGTCAGACATTGGGTATGTAAATGAAATAAACACAAAAATTGACGATATTAAACTTCAATATGCTCTACCCATTTATAATTATCAAAATATAAAGGAAATTCCAGACTGTGAATTACAGTTTACAATAAGCGATTAACTTTTTTTAGAAACTCTTCTCATGGAATTAAGGGGCAAATCCACTTCATATGGTTCTTATAAAAAAAGGAAAGTAAACTTACAGAAAGCAAATTATTGACAAGATTAAAAGAGCTGGGAGAAAACTTTTCAGATGAAAACATTGAAGAACTAGAACTTTTAAAAACTGAAATAAATAACATTCAGAATGCAACTTTAAAAGGAAGTATGCTCAGATCCAAATTTCAATGGACCTTACAAGGGGAAAACCATCTTAATATTTCTGCAGCCTTGAAAAACACAATGCAATAACCAAAACAAAATATAAATTAAAAAATGAAGAAGGTAGTGAAATAACTGAACAAACAATTATCCTTGATACAATAGCATCTTACTATCAGTCTCTTTATCAGCAAAAAAATGAATGTAGTAGTAAAGACTTTAATAACTATGTAAAACAAATAAACTGTCCAAAACTAAACCAAAATGAGTCTATTTCAATTAAGGGTATCATAACTATAGAAGAAGCTTAAACAGTGTTAAAAAATATGTCAAATAATAAAAGCCCTGGCAGTTCCGGCTTCAATGCATATTTTTATAACATGTTTTGGAAAAGAATTGGTTCTTCTGTTGTCAGATCCTTAAATGAAGATTTTAATTGTGGAAGTTTATATATTATACAAACACAAGGTATCATCACCTGTATTCCAAAAGGTGATAAATCTAGTAAGCTGTTTATACAGAATTTGCGCCCAATTACTCTTTTAAATACTGTTTATAAAATTGCCTCTGCAGTAATAGCTAACAGATTAAAACTATTCATGGATTAGTTAATTCACAATGACCAGACTGGTTTCATTAAAGGGAGGTACATAGGGAAAAATACAAGGTTAATTTATGACATTATGCATTATACTGAAGAGAATGAGATCCCGGGTTTACTTCTCCTAATAGTCTTTGAAAAGGCGTTTGATTCTTTGTCCTGTTCCTTTGTACAAAATACACTATCTTTTTTTAATTTCGGTCCAAACATAAAGCGTTGGTTCCATGTTTTATATAAAGACTGTACATCAGCTGTTTCTCAGTGCGGTTACTTATCTTACTTTTTCCTATTAAAAGGGGCTGCAGACAAGGTCATCCTCTGTCATGTTATATTTTCATCCTCTGCGCTGAAATTGTGTCACTTGTATTGAGAGATAACAAAAAATATAAAAGGTATAACAATAAACGGAATTGAAAATTAAATTGTCCCAGTTTGCGGAAGATACTACAATTTTATTAGACGGTACTGAACAATCCTTAAATGAAACTCTTACTGTATACAGGATTTTTCAAATATTTCCGGTCTTAATGTAAATCATGATAAAACAAATGTTGTATGGATTGGAAAAAAAAAACAAATATAGTTGTTACACCATAAAAACAAAATGGAAACTAAATTGGATGCAACACAGCTTTAAAATGTTAGGAATCAATTTCCATGTTGACCTGTCAAAAATGGTTAAAATCAATTATGATGAAAAAATTGTCAAAATGGAAAATATTCTGAAAAACTGGAAAAGAAGAATTTTAACACCAATTGGAAAGATTGTAATTGTAAAAACACTTATTGTTTCACTTTTCAATTACGTATTCATATCATCCCTAACCCACATGATACTATTTTAAATTCAATAAAATCTTCTATCATGAGCTTTATTTGGGACAGGCAAAGTGAAATTAAGTTTTCAACATTAGTAAAGGAATATAGTGAAGGAGGATTAAAAATGATCGATTTGGATGCTTTTATTCCAGCATTGAAACTTACATGGCTACAAAAAATTCAATCCTTTAAGGGAAATTGGATAGACATCTCAAAACTCTATTTTGATACATATAAACTCTTTGATTGCAGCTATCATTATGCCTTAAATATATCTAACAGGATTTCTAGCCCTTTGTGGGTAGATGTTTTAACAAGCTTCTCATTTAATTGTGGTAAATTAGAAGTAAACACAGAAGATTTCTTGTATAATCCACTTTTATAATCCAAATATATTGATAGGAAATAAAAGTGTTTTCTTTAAGTCCTGGTTTGAAGCTGGAATTCAATGTATAAGTGATATATTCAAAAATGGAACCTGTATCTCTCTTGGTGAATTAAATAGAATGTACAATTGTTACATAAATTCCATTCATTACACAGGAGTTACAAGAGCAATTGATAAATTTGTGAAAAAATGTTGTTTATCTTGCCCTACCCAGCAAATTATCAAAGGTCGCCGTGGTGTAATGGATATGGTGTCCGCCTTGCGACCGAGAGGTCACGGGTTCGATCCCCACCGTGGGAGCGTTCTTAAGATCTCCCCCAAAGACACCAAGTACTGGTTCTAGGCCCAGGAAACGGACTCGAGAGCGTTTATATAAGCCTAAGGCTTTCGACGCAATCGAGCTAAAATAAATAGGTTTAAACTAAATTATCAAACCTTTTTTGCCCCCACTATTTCAACTTGTACTGAAAAAAGAATCTAGTGCAAAAAGACTATACACCATTTTAAATAAAAATAAAGAACAACCATCAGTTATAGCAAAATGGTGTACAAAACTCAATACCAGTATTACTGAAAAAGAATGGCATTGTTTATTTGAGCTACCTTTTCTAATAACCAGTGATGTAAAGGTTCAGTGGTTTCAATATAGGTTAATTCACAGGATATTGGGAATAGTATTTTGAATAAAATGAAAATTACTGATAACCCATTATGTTCATTTTGCAAACAAAGTGAGGAAAATTTAGAACGTTTATTCTGGGAATGTCAGATATCTAAAGCAATTATTAATGAAATGCTAACAGAACAATCTTTTCCTTTCATTAACATCAACATCTTTCTACTTGAATATTCAAGTAAGTCTGTTAAAGCTTTAAATAATGTAATTGTGTTTATTAAGTTATACTTGCACAAGTGTAAAATGAATAAATGCATTCCAAGCATAACAGGAGCAAAGATATACACTAAGTATGAATATGATAACTTGAGAAAAATATCAATTTCACAAAATAAGTTAGATTCCTTTGACAGTGAGTGGGAACAGTTTAATTCTATGTTCTCACAACTTAGAATTTAATTTGATGATTGTTGTAGTTTAAAGCATTTTTACTAACACTATTTAAAGCGTACCGTTATTTAAATAAATGTAGGACCTATGGGTTATTTACTACAACTTTATGCACCTATTTTTGCTTCTCTATACCTATCTAAAATGTTATTACAATGTACACATTCTTTGTTGTCTTGTCACACTGAAAGATGGTATTGTTTTTCCTTTTTACGTACTTTGTGTCATATTATATATACTATAACTGTATGCACCTATTATTGCTTCTCTGTACCTTTCTAAAATGTTATTACAATGTACACATTCTTTGTTGTCTTCTCACATTGAAAGATGTTGTTGTTTTTCGTTTATGTACTTTGTGTTATATCAATAACTATATGCATCTATTACCGCCTCTCTATGCTTTTTTCATCTGTTACAACAATGTACACATTCTTTGTAGTCCTTTCAAACTGGATGATGTTTTTTTCTCTCTTTATGTACTTCGTACATGTTTTTCTTTCCAACACACAACTTCATATAACTGTAAAGTTTTGAAGACACTTCACTAACTTATATATTTTGTCTGTTGTTGACTACTACTATATATAACTTAGGATATGAGTTTGTTGCATTACATGCTTGTTTTTTTTTGTTGTGTCGTATTGCAAATCATTATTGTTACAATTTTTATTGTATATGTACTTGTTTGCAATTTCGAAATAAAATGTTTTGAAATTGAAAAAAAAGAATAGAATAACGGTAGTTGTAAATATGCAGAAAGAAAGGTTCGAACGTTCGCGGGAAGTTATGTACATAAGCATACAGGTAGGCTGGTAGGTGCCCAGATAGTCTTGTATCTCGGTAAATACACAATGTCGGTACGTTGGCAGGAAAGAAGTGACGTAAGTACTTGGGAACGTCAATACGCTGGAGGGTATGTTTGTTGCCATGATGGTGTGTACGGAAGTACACAGGAAGGTAGGTACACAAGTACGCAGGTAAGTGGGTACTTACCATTGGCAGGTAGGTAGAACGCATGAAGTTCTGTATGTTGACAGGTATGTGGGTAAGTAAGGATGTAAGTGCCTAGTTGTGTAGATAGGTGCCATTAAGAAGTATGCCGAATAACATGGACAAATATATCATAGGAAGACGTATAAGAAGGTGTGCATTCGCAACTAAAAAATTCTCGATCTGGTACATAAATGGTTATAAAAATGCTGTCACCGCGTTTCATAACGTCAATTTTCCCGTTGCCTCGCAAAACTTTTACAATCCCTGGTCCGTTCATGTTTTGCATATACTTTCAAAGCCTGTGAGCAGCATCGATGTCTTTGCAGTCAAGCTAATTACCTCGATCTTTGCTCAGCATTCTCGCAGTTTGTTTTGCTTATACAAAATATTAATGGTTTTCAGTGTCATTTAAGAGAACAGTGCTTCGGCGCCCGTACTTTTCAATTTTATGCATACAGGCCTCGTAAGTTTGCTTTGCGGACTGGTTGTATTGTTTGAAAATCTCGTGTTTCTGGTCTTTCTCATTGAGAAGCTGTTTTAGCGACGCCGATTCTTCGCCTGGTCATGCATATTACTTTTGATTATTTCTATTTGCTTTACGACTGGTATGAGGAATTTCTATTTAAGTTCTTCAAGTGTTTGTTTAATGATGTTTTTATAATGAATGTAGCCAAAGATTCTCATAATAAGGCTGCATTTTTCATAGAACACATTGGGGTGAATAAATGTTTGTTATTTGGTTCATGATCCCTGTTGGCATTGCTGGTAATTTTTCGTTTTTGCTGAATGATTTACTTGTTCAACATGGTCAGCACTTGTGCAGTGTTCACTAATCGACACGTTACTACGGTATAATTGAAATCAAACAAGTAACACCTATATGAACTCCGGGTCGCAGTAAGAGTGTTCTAATAAAAGCTAAAAACATTCAAGAAGAACTAATTGATTCCTCAGTTAACGAGAAAAAAAAAGTTTAGATTAATTATTATGTTTTGTTATACAATGTATATTTGAACAAAGTATCTTTCACTTCCTCGATTACATGAAATCCATACACTTTATCTATCCACGAGGTTTGTTGTTTTTGCACAGTTTGTGAGAGTTTATTGCATTTTTATAGCATCTACATTTTTGTCGTTTTGCTGTTCCATTCGAACTAGCTTTCTTCTGGAAATTGACTAACAAGGTCACCGTAAGCACAACAATACATCTTAAACTTATTTATAGAGGTACTGATGCCACAATTTTAAACAATTTACAGTCTAAGTTAGAATTCAGTGCAAAGTATAACATATTTAGCGTTGGAATTGTTAATAAACAGTATAGTACTATTGTTATTGTAACATTTTCTCTTAGCATTTATGCATTTGGCAGTATACTCTAATACGTATGAGGCAGTCTGGTCGAACCGGTAAACGAGTTCAATCATATAGCCACTGTATAAAGGATTGTTATTTTTTGTTGTGCAACATGTAATAGCCCAACACCTGGTAAGCCTGTAATTTACATGAATAAAGTCTAAAATACTCATAAATCTAATGGATAGCAATAACTACATGTATACGCTTACAAGGATCTTGTTGTCTTTCATTTTAATTGAGACAATTTTAATTTATTTATTTTAATTATCACTTTCAAGACAACCATGGTGACTTAGCCTTTATGTGCTCACATATGTTCACCGATTCCAATTACAGAAAACTTGACCAGGTGATCTAGTTTTGGATCTCGATTGACGCAGATTATAACATGGCCTTCATATTGTAACAAGTTTTGTTTAGATTTGACCTGGTGAACTAAATTAAGAAACATCTTACACACATTCAAACGTGGCATAGAAATTGCCAAGATAACCATTCGGATCAAGTTGTATGAGGCTTGAGTCATAAATATTAATTTTACTACCTTGTTTGTAGACGCAAGTGACCAAGATTTTAAATTTGCCTACGTTTTGTCAAAATGAAAATTCAAACCGAGTTTCATAAGGATTGAGTCATACAATTGGCCTTTAGAGCGTATACAAAGTTTTTTAATATAAACTGTACGAAATGTTCCACCCAGAATCGGCACGGAATCGCAAACTAAATTCCGGGCGTAAAAAATATTTCCGGGCGTATTTTTCTATATATGATTTTAAGAAGAGGGGCGGATTCAGGGCGTAATCCGGGCGTAAAACAGGGGCGAAATATGTAAATGAGGTGGGACGGAATTTTAAATTACGGGCGGAAAGCAGAATTCAGATTACAGACGGAATGTTAAAATTAGATTAACTTAGTAACTTAGATTACGGGCGTTATTTAGATACCGGGCGGAAATCGGATTACATGCATATTGTAAATATACCCATATAAGGACAGGCCATTTGAAAACAACAAAAGGCGATCGCAAAAGCTCACCATGAGCACTTTGTGCTCAGGTTAGCTAAAAACTAGTCAAAATTATGACAAGATATATTGAACATAGTATCTTTATATTTATTTTTAGACAATACATTTTAAAAAGATGGATCACCATTTTATACTTTATAATTCTGCAAATGCGGAACAAATGCTGAAAATCCCCGCATGTTTTCCGCAGTCACAAAAAATGCGGAACTTATGCGGAAAATTTACGCATTTTTGCTCCGCATTTCGATCATACTTTTAAGATACAATGTAGCTTTTTCAAAGATATACAACACAAATATACATAATATATACATAAAACAAATAATTTGATAGACATGCACTTTTTTAAAAACAAACTGTTCTTATACACGGCCAAATAAAAAAAGTTCACTCTTTCACATTGAAGGCGTTTTTTAAACTACAGTTCGCCTACTGCAAACACTGTTAATAACTTATGTAGAATAAATCGTTTTTTCAAACTTTTTATCTAATCCAGGGCCCCAGCTAGGATTTGAAAAAGGCAGGGTCCAAATTTGGCAATGTAAGTGCACTTTTGAACATGCTTGGATATTATCCCTGTGGAATATTTTCAAATAACATGTGCTATATATGCATGTTATTTAATACTACATGCATTTTCATTTTTAAACATATTTTTTTATGATAAAACTAGTTTCACTGTTAAAAAATATAGTTTATTGAAAATTCATTGAATTTCCTGTAAAATAATGTGATCAGATCCAATTAAGGGCATGTTGGGGGTCAAAGGGGGCAGGTTTGGATCTTGGTGCGGCAAGGTACTGAGACCCTCTGTTATTAGGCCTAGCCCAGGAGCACTAATCGTATAATTCGATTTAATCTTTATTTTGAACTTAACTATTACAAACTTATTGATTAATACAATAACTTGTATAGTAAAATTGTGATTTACCTATCAACAAATCCAGCTTTCCTTTGTCAAGGAACGCTTTGTGCTCATCTTCCGGGCGCGGCACACAGAGCAAATATTAAAAAAGTTCATTTTTCACAAGATGTTTTTTTTTTCAACAGTGCTTTCTTGCAAACGAATTCCTCAATTTGTGATGCGGCTTTCGATGTCCGAAATGGGAAATGTTATGCCACCATCAACCTTTCTCCCCAATCCTATGACATAATCTGAAAATGAATTGTTAATTTAAGTACTTACTATATATTTTAAAGAAATTTGTGTATTTTCATTTTAGTTTCAAACTGTGTTGTTGTTCCTGTATATTACAGATACCTGGCGACAAAGATTTTATATGCATGATCAAGAATCAAATATACCCTTCGTGTTGCCAAAATGATCATTCTGACCAAGTTTTATCAAAATTAAAAAATAAATGTGGCCTTTAGATGTGTATGAATGTTTTTCCTTTTTCTATTAGAACTAAGCCTAGAACATGTCAAGATAAACATTATTACGAAGTTTTAACAAGATCGAGTCATTATTATGTTCTAGAGTCGTAACAAGGTTTTTCTATGCATTGACTTGGTGACCTTTTTGAAGACGCATCTCATCCAGATTCGAACTCAGCCCATATATTGTCTAAATAATAATTCTGAATAACTTTAATCAAGATTGAGCCATACATGTAACATCAACAGTGGTAACGACGTTTCGTTTTCTTAAGATTTTTACCTGGTGCCATGTTTTGGGACGTGACCCAGATTCGAACTTGGCCTAGCTTTTGTCAAGATAAACATTCTGACAAACACGCATCAAGTTTTAGTTATAAATGTTGCCTCTTGAGTGGTAAAAAGGGTTTTCCTAATTATAATTGACCTCGCTTTTTGACGCACAAGACCAAGACTCGAACTTGGCCTATAAAATGTCTAAATTTTACTAAATAAAGTTTTCTTTAATCATCAGCATGGCTTCCAGAGTTGTAGCATGATTTTTCTAACATTTGATATGTTGACATAATATTTTACCCATCTGACCTAGATTCCAACTTATTCTACATTAGATGAAAAATGTGACCTCTTGACTCGTAACGAGGTAAAAGTTGATCATGCACACCAGACACCGCATACTGCATGACGACGGACATAGGGAGGGGGTCACAATAGCTCACCTTTAGCGCGTCTTACTGAGGTGAGCTGAAAAGATATCATATCCATTAACATAATTATATTGACAAGATGACCCTAATTCGTGCATCTGTTTAATCGAGCGAGGTCATGAAAAATGGCCCTTAATTCAAGCAGTTTTGATATCGGGCTTGGCAAGGGTAAGCAAGAGGAAGCATATGTACGCCGCTTTTCCGCCCGTCCGAATTCTTATTTCCATGGAATTGAGAATGTGTGGGTCGGAAGCGAATTACTCCGATAATCATGTCATGTTTCATGTGGCAATATCTTTATGGATAAGGACTATCGATAAAGATATTACCACATGAAAAATAATGTGTTTCCAAACAATATATCGAAAATAATGATCAAAATTTATAAACTCGAAATGGAGCACCCTTTAACATGCGCTTATTATCCAGTCGTTCTGCGGAACTTATTTTTCAGAGAGTTATTGTCTTTCATTAATAGTAAAATATTTTATGTTTACGCGCGTTGGAACAATCCGAATTTAATGACTAAATATAAGTTATAATCTTATTAGGTCATTAGGTCATTCCGCTTCAGTGATTTTCAGGGTAATGATTGAAATGCGAATAATAATTATTTTCAGCGTACGATCTCGGACATTAATAATTAAACTTTGAAATCTTATAGCATCTAGATAGGACATGTACACATCGTAATATATTTCCGCTGCAAAGTCAGATCAATGTATTTGTTCCGGTCTATTGATCTTAATAGTAACTGCTATCCATCAGATGTACTGGTATTTAAAAAAAATAAGTTTTACAAATGTGTTTTTAGCTCTGGCGACCTACGTATGCAGCAGATCGGAAAAATCTGATAATATCTATAAAAGGGGCTCGGCCGATTATCATTCCTTAAAGTTTCGTTAAAATCTGTCCAACTTCCAAGATTTCGTTCGAGTTGAGAGGTTACGCACGACTTACGAACCCCTTTGCATGACGAACAAACGGCGATCCCAAAAGCTTCACCTGTGAATTATGCACAGGTGAGCACAAATTGATGATCAAATAAAAAAAAAATACAAACAGTGAAACTTCAGCTGCACAACCATGATCATAGTATATACCATGGTTAGTTAAATAATCAGAATTTATTTAATCTAGACCTCAATTAATGTGTCGAAAACTTTCCGTCCTATTCTTTTCAAATAAATGCATTTTACATAAAACTGTGATACTAGTATCAGTTGATTTATTTGGTACAAGTCTTTCATTATGAATGTACTAACAAAAAGGTAATGTGATATTGTTTCTTTTTTCCTTATAGAATGCGTTTACGGCACCATTTGATACTTTGTTCCTGTTTGCAAAAGTGCTTTACCGTTGGCATACCTATTTAAGCAGTCGAGTGGATTCCTACTGTTGACCCAAACAGCATAACATACATAACGCTGCTTATTTAATAAAATCAACTGCCAATGCGTCGTTGTTTATAACCGTAGTTTGCCGACTAAACAAACTTTTTCGACTCTCGTCAAAATTTCTTATAAACACTAATCTTAGACTTCAAGGGATTGTTTTCTTAGGTTTAATAGGCTGTTTTCATTAAATAAGAGGTTGTTTCACTGATTCATTGGCTACTTGCCTCCGTTTCTGATAGCTATAACACTTTCGTGTGCATTACAGATTTTTTCCTAGTGACCGTGACCTTCGGACGCCGCCATTACAGACTTGTTTTGAATCATGCATACAGGTATTTTGATTCATTTTACTGCGTTCCTGTTCTTATCCTTGTTTATTTTCAGACCAAGCAGAAGCCTCCCCAACCACCCAAGGCCCACTGTTCGTCCAAATAGCATCCAGCCCGGAAATGTTCATATGTATGGTTGCTTACTGAAATTTAACAAGTGGCATATTCCACAGAAATGTACTCGAACTTCATCATTGATGTACTTATGTATTTTGCTTCTTTCATTATCTAATGACATAGAGACAAATCCGGGCCCCGGATACCCATGTGGTTCATGTGGTACTGAAGTTTTTGAAAATGATTTAGCCATAGAGTGTGACACATGTTCTCAATGCTTCCATATAAATTGTCAGAATGTTGATTGCAATACATACAATGACCTTGTAGCATTAGATGTGTCTTTTTCGTGGATATGCTCGATATGTGATTGCCATAATTTTTCGAGTGGCTCATTGCACTCGACTCGTTGTCGTATCTCTCTTCCCATAACAGTTTTGAACCACTCAATGATGTTACACAGACCAGATGGACTACAACGCAGACGGCCTGGGACTCAGAAAACACCATTTAAACAGTACCCACAATTAAAAGTTATATGTGTAAACTTTCAGTCCCTCGCAAATAAAAAAGCTGAATTCTATGCCTTATTAGATCATCATGAACCAGATATTGTTGTAGGTACGGAATCCTGGCTTACCGAAAATCATAAAGACTGTGAAATTTTCCCAAAGTTTTTTGGTTTAACCCCCTTCAGAAAAGACCGAAGCAGCAAAGGTGGAGGAGTTTTTATTTTGGTGAAAGACACAATTTTGGCAACTGAACAGAAACAGCTAAAAACTAACTGTGAAATACTCTGGATTAAAATTCATTTAACCTCATGTAAACCTTTATATATTGCAGCATACTATCGACCAAAAGAAGCTGACGTGCAAAGTTCGGAAGAATTTAGGAAATCCCTATAGCTAACCGCCAACCTGAAAGGAAATTTTTTGATACTCGGAGATTTTAATTACCCCAAGTTCTTCTGGGATACAGAACACAGACCCACAATAAAACCTGGATGTAGTAATGTAAAACTTTATGATAACTTTATTGACTTGCTTGCAGATTTAAACCTTACTTAAATGGTGACTGAAAACACAAGAGGAAACAACATCTTGGACCTTTTCCTGACCTCTAATCATACTCTTGTTAACTCTGTAAAAACTCTTCCAGTTATTTCAGACCATAATATTGTATCTTTATCTTTTATCTCAGATCTAAAACCTAATATAGCAAAACAGAAACCCAGGGTTGTACCGCTGTATAGAAAGGCAGACTGGGATTCTTTTAAAACCCACATGCAAGGAGTGAGTGACAGGGTTCTTGAAAAATGTGAAAGTACCTCGGTAGAAGAACTTTGGTCAATTTTTTCAGATGAGATATCAACTGGTATTAAACAATTTATTCCCTCAAAAACTATAGGTACAAGAAGATCATTACCATGGATTACACAACCGATAAAACGACTAATGAGAAAAAGAGATAACCTTTATTTCAGACTTAAAAACAATGGAGCACATAAGACCAGGAAAATGCTTCTCAATATTAAAAACCTTATCAAACGAAATACCAAAAAAGCTTATAATAAATATGTCGAGTCCATTTTAGGCATTGAAGACCCCGACGCTCAAGAAAACAGATCCAACTTTAATTCAAAGAAACTGTATACTCTCTTTAAAAAACTCCAAACAACACGCTCATGGTATATCTTCTTTTTTTGACAATGTTTCAAGAAAATCAACTTCTGTGAATCAAGAAAAGGCCAATGTTTTGAACCAACAGTTCCAATCCGTTTTCACACCTATGTCCCCCCTTATACCCTTTCTCAATCATGTCTCTCTTTTTTCAGAAATCTTAATGAAATTTCATCTTCATCTTTCAGAAAATTTCCAGCAATGCCAAAGATCACAGTCAGTGTCAATTTGGTGCAGAAGTTGCTATCCAATCTTAAACCAGACAAGGCAGCAGGTCCCGACAACATCAAACCTCTTGTTCTAAAAGAATTAAGTTCACAAATTTCTCCCATAATAACACTACTTTTTCAGAAAACATTGGACTCCGGAATTCTCCTAAAAGTATGGACATCTGCAAATGTAATATCGCTGTTCAAGAAAGGAAACACATTTTAGAAGACCCAGCAAATTACAGACCTATCTCTCTAACCTGTATTTTATGTCAATCTTTAGAACATACAGTTTCCTCAAATCTTTTAGCTCACTTCAATAAATATAACATACTTTATGACTTACAGCATGGCTTCAGAGAAAAGCGTTCCTGCGAAACACAACTTCTACAACTCATTGATGACCTGGCACGAAATATGACATCTTGACAACAAACTGATCTAATATTGCTTGATTTCAGTAAAGCAAATTCGACAAAGTGAACCATCTTAAACTGCTTTTCAAATTACAGGAACATGGTGTGGATAAAGATACTCTCTCATGGATCAAATCATTCCTTATAGGTCGTACTCAACGTGTTGCTCTAGATGGAGAATTATCTTCCGAGGTACCAGTGACATCTGGGGTACCACAAGTGTCTGTGCTTGGTCCGTTACTTTTTCTTCTCTATATAAATGACTTACCTAAATCTATTACCTCTCAAGTTCGCTTATTTGCAGATGACACTGCCGTTTATCTAACAATCAACAATATGCATGACTGCCATACTCTACAAGAAGATCTAGATAAACTAATGAAATGGGAACATCTTTAGGGCATGGAGTTCAACCCAAGTAAATGCAATGTTTTAAACATAACCAGAAATAAATCAAAATTCTCTTTTAATTACAGACTCCATGGACAAATATTAGAAACTGTTGACAATGCAAAATACTTAGGTGTTGACATCTCAAAAGACCTTTCCTGGAACACCCATTAAAATAGAATTACAAATAACGCTTATAAATCTCTTGGTTTTCTACGCAGGAACATACAGACAAGAAATTCCAACATTCGCCAGCTGGCCTACAAGACAATAGTTAGACCACAGGTCAATTACTTCTTCCGTATGGAGTCCTCACACATTACAAAATATACAAATATTGAAAATGTACAGCGTCGAGCAGTCTGCTGGGTCAAGCATAATCTCCATATGACAGTGTCACCTCCATGCAACAGGAACTTGGTTGGCAGACCCTACAAGACAGACGAAATGACAGTAAAATAATAATCTTTTTCAAATTTGTTCAAAGTTTAGTGGCCGTGCCTCTACCATCATATATCGAGCGACCCACCAGATTCACTCTTCACATGCACCCCCTCTCTTTCAGACAGATCCATACCACTGCAAATTATTATAAGTTTTCATTTTTCCCAAGTGCTGTGGAACAACCTAAATGCCACTACAGTGTTACATCCTGATCTTGAAAGGTTTAAGCGGTCCCTGCTTTCCACTTTTGCCCCTTGAACTCCGAGACACATGTTTTTATCAGTTTTTAACTTTAAATCACTTCACCATGCATGATTAATCGAACATACTTTTATCTTTCTCACTTTTTCACTTTTAACACTTTTATCTTTGCACTGACTGCGCAACTGTCAATAATACCCGCAAGGCGAGTTAGACAGTTTAGATAGATGGATGGATGGATGGATGGATGGATGGATGGATGGATGGATGGATGGATGGATGGATGGATGGATGGATGGATGGATGGATGGATGGATGGATGGATGGATGGATGGATGGATGGATGGATGGATGGATGGATGGATGGATGGATGGATGGATGGATGGATGATGATGGATGGATGATGGGGATGGTGGATGGCTAGCTGATTGGTGGTCGATCGATAGTGATCGCTATAGATCGATAGCTCGTCGCTCGTGTCGATAGATAGCTCGCTAGTGCGATCGCTGGAAGTCGGAAAGATCGCTAGAGCTCGATCGCTAGCTCGCTAGATCGCTGGCTAGCTGGCTCTAGCCGCTGTGTAGTGCTAGCTAGCTGCTCGCTCGATACGCTCGCTCGTGCTGCTCGCTCGCTATGCTAGCTGATCGCTCCTCTCGTCGATCCTCGCTAGCTCAGCTCGATCGCTCGCTCGCTGCTCCTCGCTCGTCCTAGCTCGCTGCTCGCTCGCTCGCTAGATCGTAGCCTCGCTCAGAAGCTAGATCGCTCGCTCGCTAGCTACGCTCCTCGCTAGCTCGCTCGGATGATCGGTCGCTGCTAGATCCATCGCTCGCTGCTCGCTCAGATAGCTAGATAGATAGATAGATAGATAGATAGATAGATAGATAGATAGATAGATAGATAGATAGATAGATAGATAGATAGATAGATAGATAGATAGATAGATAGATAGATAGATAGATAGATAGATAGATAGATAGATAGATAGATAGATAGATAGATAGATAGATAGATAGATAGATAGATAGATAGATAGATAGATAGATAGATAGATAGATAGATAGATAGATAGATAGATAGATAGATAGATTACCCAAAGTTCCAAATAGCACAATCGCCCAAGTTGACTTTATATAGTTTCATCAACACACGAGCAATACTTTGCGAGTAATGCTAAAAGTTGGCTTTTACATGTAAACAAAAACACACCTTGCAGTGCTCTACCAACTTAGCATTATAAATTAATATCTAAAAAGATGCTTAACAATAGGATATTGGACAAGAGCTGTCACCATAGGATGACTTACGCCCCCTATAAACGCTTGATAGAAGTTATGAGTTTTTTTCGAAACCTAAACGCAGATTTCGAAACCTAAACACAGACCCTAAGTTCAACGTCAAGGTCACAGGGGTCAAAATTTGTGTACGTATGGAAAGGCCTTGTCCATATACACATGCATACCAAAAATGAAGGTTATTACTCAAGGGACATAGAAAAAATGAGCATTTTTCGAAACCTAAACGCAGATTTCGAAACCCCAGCGCGGACCCTAAGTTCAACGTCAAGGTCACAGGGGTCGAAATTTGTGTGCGTATGGAAAGGCCTTGTCCATATACACATGCATACCAAATATGAAGGTTATTTCTCAAGGGACATAGAAGTTATGAGAATTTTTCAAAACCTCAACACAGATTTCGAAACCTAAATGCAACCCTAAGTTCAACGTCAAGGTCACAGGGGTCAAAATTTGTGTGCGTATGGAAAGGCCTTGTCCATATACATATGCATACCAAATATGAAGGTTACATCTCAAGGGACATAGAAGTTATGAGCATTTGTTGAAACCTAAACGCAAAGTGTGACGGAAAGACGGACAGACGGACGGACAGTCCAATCACTATATGCCCTCCTACCGGGGGCATAATAAGACAATCGCTTTTATAGATTGTAATATATTGTAAGTCCATTCAAACAAACATTTCTAGCAAAACAGCAGTTTATTTAGCTGTCTTCTCCGCCTACAGTCGCTCTACGCTATTATTGGCTTTTTATTTCATACAAATGTTCTCGCCAGTCGCATATGGGTGTTCCTATTTATCCTGCATCTTTTCCACCATGGGTAAAACAATTATCATCATTCGTGATACACAGGACGTATTTAAGCAAAAAAATATATAAGTGATAAATTATATTTTATTTAACAGGATTTTTACACACTTCAATAGCATAGGCTTGTCAATGTAAGAAATGACAATGCCATTATTAAACAAGACTATTGCCAAGCAATATATGTCCCCTACCTGCTCCACCATTGTCAGAAATTCCACCATTCTCAGAAGTTTTTTATATTAGTTGCCATAGCAACCAGAATTTTTGATGTAGGAACAAAACCAAATGACGTGCATACTCTCTATATTGCCATCTATCCATGTTTCAAGTTTCATGAAAAAATATGAAGAACTTTTTAAGTTATCACAGGATCCAGAAAACCACCATTTTCAGCAGTATTTCTAGTCTATTTGTTGCCATAGCAACCAGAATTCTTGACGTAGGAACAAAATGAAATGACGTGCATAATCTCCATATTGCCATCTATCCATGTTTCACGTTTCATGAAAAAATATGAAGAACTTTTAAAGTTATCACAGGATCCAGAAAAGTGTGACGGACTGACAGACGGAGTGCAAACCATAACTTAGCATATGTCCCCTCTGGTGAAACTGGTAGGGGACAACAAGCACATTTAATGTCAAGAAAAGTGGATAGATAATTATTACTTATCTGCAAAGCAAAACATGTAAAACTTTTTCTGAAGTAGACTTCCGAATTTTAACACAACACATGTCTTCCTGATGCACACAGATACTCAATCACTAAAAATAATGTGAGACAACTTTTAAAAAAGGTATCTACATTACAAAAATTCAATATTATTGCAACTTCTGTGTATGTCTCAAATTAACGTTACCATTTTTATTAAATACTGACCAGAAACTGTTAAGACATTTCAAACACCAACATAATGCAGTTTTCAGTTAATAATAAACCATTTAAGTCAATTTTTTTACGCAAGGACTTCTAAACAATGTAAAACTTACAAAAAAATACTCTGAGCATACTAGTTTAGTTTTGAACACAGAGAATTTATTTTGACAGGCAAATACTAAACCACGACCTTGGTAAGTGCTACAGGTTTTGCTGCTGAACAAATAAAATTATCTTTATTTGAAACCTACCTGTTTTTTTTATTAATCCTTTCATTGCATGCTCTACCCTTTAAATCAACCAAAAGACAAGGGACAAAATTGTCACAAAACCAGGTTTTCAATTTGAAAAAAAAAGTCTGATAAAGGGAGACAATTCAAAATGTGCATTGTTACCGCCCTTGTGTAAGATTCAATCTATTTTTACTCATGGCGACCTTGATTTAAATTTGAAAAAAAAATGTGATAAAGGGAGACCAACTCAAAATGTGCACTTTTACTGATCAAAGTTACCCCCCTTGTTTCAAAATCAATCTATTTTTAGTCGTGGCGACCTTGACCTTGGAGATATTGATGTAATTCTTTCGCGCAACACACCGTCTAATGATGGTGAACAAATGTGCCAAATGATTTTAATATCTCACTATGAACAACAAAGTTATGGCCCAGACAAGCCCGCCCACCCGCCGACATTCGCCAATCTAATTACCAGTTTTTTCCTTCGGAAAACCTGGTTAAAAACGTCTCAAAATGAAAAATCAAATAACATTATACAATTCACAAAAATACTTCACTATTCTATACTATACCTTACGATACAGGTGCATTGATGGAATAAATGCTTAGCATATGTGAAACCCATGTCTAGCACATCTTTTACAAATGTTTTGCACATATTGCACTCATGTTCAGCACATGTTATTAATGTTAAGTACATGTTTTACTCATATTTAGCAATAGCACATGTTGAACATTTACCATTAAAAATAAACTGTGCACAAAAATATAACATGGATATAATAAAACAAGTACGCAAAGAATACTATTTACCGGTATCAACAAAAATAAACAATTTTGTAGGTGTCCACCACAATTCAAATAACTTAAAATAAATAGTGAAATATTAACAATTTTAACAGAACATATGAAATTTCTTAAATGCAGTTAAACAGCTCGACACTATAAGACGTGTTAATAAGTTTGCATGGAGGAATGGAAGAAGTATGTATCACACAATATAAAATAATTCTGGATCAGGTTCTCAACAATGCACTCTAAACAAATATATTTCTATAACTTTTGCTTATTAACTTTTCTTTTAAAATTTTAGTAAAAAAATTAAAATGTGTTTAACTAAATGATAAATTATATTGATTTGCATCAATTAAATTGTTGAAGTTCAGAATTATTTTGGTGTCAATCATGAATGCATTGCTTCATATTCATGGATTCAATATACAAAACACATATAACACAAAGTTATCACAAAATAAATGTTTACAGACACTATTTTATGGACATAATGCTAGAACATAATTAAATGGACTGTAAAACCAACTATAATTTGCATAATGCATTAAAGGAACAATTTAAACAATCTTCAACACACTGCCTTGTCATCGTTGGCATACAGCTTGCAGCCTGGTACATACATATAGATGAAAAACACTTAAACTTTACATATATCAAGACAAAAATATTTAAATCCGCACCTACATGTACATTACAGATGTTTATTTTGAACATGATTTTTAGAGTATTCCTTTAATAAGTTAAATAAGTTTATATTTTATTGATAATATAATTTATTTAATTTCTTATAAATTTATAATATTTTTTTTTAAACAATATACATCAGATGGAAAACGTTGAGTTCTCATTATTTTTGAAAAAATAATCAGGTATAAATATTAGTTAATAATGTTTGATATATAGTCTACAAGATATTTAAACATCATACCAAATTATTAGGGACGTGGCATGAGTGATTTTTGACACAACTTTTTTCAACATTTTAGTGCAGTTGACACGTGCAATCTAAATTCGGGTAACTTGATCCTCAGATTTGTTATCCAGCGCTCTACCAACAGAGCTAGCTGGACAAACAAATAGAATTTGGTTAAGTTTTTAATTTTAATTAATAAGTGAAGGCTATCAAATGAATCTGAGGTAAATGCAGATGTCATAAAGCTGATTGATAATTCAAAAGTCTGAATTTACCATCACAAGAAATTCAAATCTATTATGCAAAAATATTGGAAAACATTTTATTCCGATATTTTATAAATGTCAAATAATCAAGGGTAAAATCTGGGTAGCACATATTTAAATCATGTAAAACTACACCGATCTTTACAAACTACAAAGAACAAAATCTCCAACTCAATGGAAAAATCAACTCTTTGGACAAGAAAATCTACAGCGTATATAATAAATTAGTGTATGTTAGCCTTAGGTAAATCACAGAATAATCTCATTCATTTCTATAAGCACAACATCAGTAACACTGACAATACAGTTCATGAATAAGTAACAATAACCACATAGTCTATACATTAGTAACAATCATAAGAAAGTCTTACATAAAAAAGTACAAACAGTCTTTTCTGGACCAGTGGCACAAAGAAGCTCAAAGCATTACAGGATATAACAATAATATGAACAACAAAGTGTAAAATGACAAGATTTTTTTGATTTTTTGTACCAGAATCTTATGGACTTCATAGTTACAACTCGGTTGTTTTAGTTGGGCTGTTAGAACTCACTGTTACAAGTCGCTGTTTGTCTTTGTTATGCAGGCCCTAGTACAGTGCTGGTACGGATGCTGCCCACAAACAGCGCCCGAATGAGGAACAACACTCCAATCACAAATGCACCTGTGAGGAAAAGAGCAATATCAAAATGTTTATCACTATTAAGATCACTAGATTTCCTTACTGAAGGCTACCAAAGTCAAGTTCTAGATATTGGTAAGGAAGGCGACCAATGGCGAGTTCTAGATTTTGGTAAAGAAGGCTACCGAGGGCAAGTTCTAGAGTTTTGGTTAGGAAGTCTACTTAAGGCAAAATTAAGAATTTTTCAGCTTTTTACAGCTTTGGTTGGAAATACAGTTGTAGTCAGAAAGAGGACAATAAAAAGTGTGTTTCCAAAAAAGTGTTCATATAGGTTTTTATATAGTTTCTAAAGAGAATGAAAAAGACCAATGCTCAACAAAAGTTGCTGCTAAAACTTAATATATTACTTTACAGTACCACTAGTTTGCTCTGCTTTTAATAAATACGTATCTTGTGTGGCATTATTTGAATAATATATTTCTTTAAGAACATAGTATTCTACTACAATGTGTGCCTTAATTAGTAGTTTTTTCATATGATTGACTATTGCATAGCTAATGTCACAAGAAGTCAAACGCATATACATAATAATAATAAGCATATAACAAAACCAAAGTATCCAATATGGTATTAAATACACTTACAAACATTTCTTATACGACTTATTGATGCAATTAAAGTGATATTATGGGCATCTAACAGTATATAGGTGAGGTGTCTATCGCAGCCTTTGTTTATTTTTGGTGTTTTCACTTCATATACACTTATATTTGTTAATGCAGCATCAACATACTAAAACAATATCCTGTAAAGAGAAAAATAATCCATTTGAATATCAACCGAACTTTCGTTTTGACAACTGACGACAGAAATGATTCGATGTACGATGTGAGTCTAAATGTATTTTTCATGCAGATTCGTTCATACGACACAAAGACACAATTTAGTTTTACGGATCATTTCGGCTTAGAGGACTGGGTGAGTCATGTAAAATATCGAAAATAATATTTATTTTTAATAAAAAACTGGTAGCAAGATGAGTTGTAGATAATTGGTCAGTTACCACATTTTAACTAGTTCTTTTGACCAGTTAATTCTTTTCAGCTCAATTCAACAGTGAACAAGGGACAAAATTGTCACAAAACCAGGTTTTCAGTTGAAAAACAGTCTGATAAAGGGAGACAATTCAAAATGTGTATTGTTAACCCTCTTGTGTAAAATTTACCTTGATTCCAATTAGAAAAAAAAATCTGATAAAGAGAGACAACTCAAAATCAAAATGTGCATTGTTACTGATTGTTCATAGTTACATAGTTGTTTCAAAATCAATCTATTTTTAGTTGTGGCGACCTTGACCTTGGAGATATTAATGTAATTCTTTCGCGCGACATACCATCCAATAATGGTGAACAAATGTTCCAAATGATTTTAAAATGTCACAATGAATGACAGTTATGGCCCAGACAAGCTCATTTATGGCCATTTTTGACCTTCAAACTCAAATTGTGACCTTGACCTTGGAGATATCGACGTAATTCTTTCGCGCGACACACCGTCTAATGATGGTGAACAAATGTGCCAAATGACTTTAAAATCTGACCATGAACGACAAAGTTATGGCACGGACAAGCTTTTTCCGCCCGCCAGCCCGCCCTCCGACATCGCAAATCTAATAACCAGTTTTTTCCGTCGGAAAACCTGGTTAAAAATGCCCATAATATCACTTTAAACTCACACATTTTATTCAAAAGTAGCTTTTTACATAAAAACCACAAACAATTTATATCTTAATGCAACTAATCCAGCCTTTTGCTTTATTTTAATATTTCTCACAAGTTTACATACTATTATAAATGTTAAAACTTATATCTTACCAATCCAGACAGTATAAATTCCCCCAGACCGAGCAGCCAACTCCATAGTTCCAACCTAAACATGCAAAATAATTAGTTTTACAAAGAAAATAGGGCCAAGTGTACTGAAATTATTTATACAGTACCTTTTAAATATGAAACCATGACATTAAACAACAAAAGTAACTGAGTTGGAGCAAAATTCGGTCCATTCATTTAGTGTAACTAACTTATATTTAAAAGTCCGTAATTTTCAATACCTCTGACCTGTTTTGCAAAAATCTCAAAGAAAACTACTGCAACTTTCTGCTCAAACTTCAGAAATACATGTGTAGGATTAGAAGCATGTATCAAAACACAAACTGAATAATTTGCATTCATGGTTTAGCTCAATTTGTCTCCACTAAGCTTGTATTGACTCAAATCTTCTATGTTTCAAAATCACACCTCTGTAATTGTGCCTTGCTCCGGAAAACAGAGTTTAATATATGTGCTTAAAATGTCTTACACGATTTACTTGTGCAGTCAGCACAGATTCCTCAGTGACAACCCTTTCCGCTTTTAAAGTATTTTTTATTATAAGAGGTCTCTATGTATAGCCAAAAGAGGTCTCTATATAGCCAAAAGAGGTCTCTATATAGCCAAAAGAGGTCTCTATATGGCCAAAAGAGGTCTCTATATAGCTAAAAGAGGTCTCTATATAGCCAAAAGAGGTCTCTATATAGCCAAAAGAGGTCTCTATATAGCCAAAAGAGGTCTCTATATAGCCAAAAGGGGTCTCTATATAGCAAAAAGAGGTCTCTATATAGCAAAAAGAGGTCTATATATAGCCAAAAGAGGTCTCTATATAGCCAAAAGAGGTCTCTATATAGCCAAAAGAGTTCTCTATATAGCCAAAAGAGGTCTCTATATAGCAAAAAGAGGTCTCTATATAGCAAAGAGGTCTCTATATAGCCAAAAGAGGTCTCTATATAGCCAAAAGAGGTCTCTATATAGCCAAAAGAGGTCTCTATATAGCCAAAAGAGGTCTCTATATAGCCAAAAGAGGTCTCTATATAGCCAAAATGCAGTTTAGGCAGACTGCTCAGGTTAATCTGGGATGACAGTTTACGCACATGCTTTTAGCCCCATTTTCTAAGAGCACAGCCCATTTAAAAGTGCCAGTAGCAGTAATATTAACTATTACTTAAAACCATGTATGGAATATAAAAATGAACAGTCAATACTGTCTCATACCGTCACTCCGACCCCTGCTCCCAGGAATATCAACCCTAACAGAAGGTACATCCCCACTCTCATGCGAATATAAGATGGGTCCACAGATGACCTGCAAAAAACATGTAACCATTGATCATATGTATAATTTATAAAATTCTGCATTAAGAAAAAAAATTGAACTGTTTATATTGACACCAGAAGTTTACAATCATTGACGACAAGTGCGCATTTGCATAAAATACAGTATTTTATACACCTATGATAGCATGTTTAATTTTATGCTATAAAATAATCTATATACAGTATCAAACATTATAATATAAGTGAGATAAAATCTGATCACTCACTGGGCTGAAATCCCTTTTTTAATTTAACAAGAAACTGCACATGCGTTTTAGATTTGACCTTTGATCTCTAAGTGTGACCCTTACCTTTGAAGTAGGGAGATGGGCTTTACCCCCTAAGAATTGCCTCATCATACTTTACATTTTAGCCAAGTTATTTTAAACTCCAACAATGAAAGGCAAAGTAATAACTAAGGCCGGGATTTATAATTGTGAACTTGACCTTTGTGGGTAGATAGACAATGTTTCCCCCAATGAGTCAGGTGGTTGATATTAATGTTCAGTTATGGGAAAATCCATCTATCTATAGCAAATTTATGACTGAGACAGGAATTCCCAAGTTTTTTAAGGGTCAAACATGACCTTTAACCTTAACTCTGACCTTGACCTTTTAGGTTGGGAGATGGATGTTTCATGCGACACATCTTCTTAAGATTACATTTGTGTAATTTTAAAATTCAGAGATGAATGCCATGAAGCCAAAGTTATGTCTGAGACAAGAATTTGGGACTGACATCTGGACAGCAGAAGGCATGGAAACAAAAATGCAATTATGGGCAGCGCAACTTCTATATGACACTTTCTTCGAAGGGGACCACAAAAAGCTAAACATTATAAAATATTAAGTCAAAATATACTTATTTTAGACGATACAACAACTTATAGCAACACTGAAAAATTGAGACAATTACATGTTACTTTCATGACAAAGACATTGTTTGTATTTATATTGTTTTCATCAAAGACATGGTGGTCACATATTCTGTATACTATAAACTTACTTACACTCTGCGACAACATGTACACCTCGCGAGTGCTGTACTCTGTAGTGCAAACTGAAAAGTTAAATTCAAATTTTACAAGAGAATTGCTGTAATTGTTCATTTCACAAGAAGATTACAGTTCACAACTCTAATACTATGCTAACATACCTGTTATTAATAACTCACTTACATGTACTCTTGACTAATATGAGTAGTATGTTAGCATAACAAAATACCACTTTGTACCAAAAATACTGTCATTTTTAATAAATAACTATAAAAGTAAATGTGAGCATGCACCTTATGTATTCTTTCAGACCTTAACCCTTTGAATGCTGGGTAATTTGTCTTCTGCTAAAATGTAGTCTGCTGAATTTCTAAAATTAGCATTTTCTTCGTTTTTTTTCAAAGAATACTATCAGAACAGAAAACAGTTTGGATCCTGATGAGACGCCACGTTTTGTGGCATCTCATCAGGATCCAAACTGTTTGCAAAGGCCTTCAAAATTCGGTTCCCGCACTGAAAGGGTTAACCACTTAGAACTCAATATGAAAATTGTCGTGTAAAGTATTTACCAAGAACACTTCCCCGCAGTGAACACACTGCACTCTGTTAGTGTTTGGAGGTCGCACTATGACATTCGCCAGACCCCCCGACCCTCCCAGTGTTATTATGCGCTTGCTGTCGGATAAAAAATAAAACATACAGTAAAATAATCAAGAAAAGTTAAAGTATCATGTATTATAAACATTATTAATAAGAGTCATTTTGATTTTGACACTCATGAAAACAATTAGTTAAAGCCATTTAAACAATAAGACTATCTGCGAATGTTAATCTATATTTCATAAACATTACAATTGGTTAATAAATTTATTTCAATAAACGTATTTTTATAATAAACAAACATCTAACATAAGAAAATGTAAACTTTTAGGAGAAAAGAATTATACAAATAATAAATTACATTAAACATAAATATTTAAAAAAATGAGATACACAAAAGGAGCACATTTCAAATAATCATATTTACACCACTGTTATACTGTTCTGAAATTCAGTAAAAGTCGCTGAAGTACTTATCTGATTAAAAAACAATTTTGAAAGGTAGTTTTTCATTTTTTCTGATGATTAAAAGATCTTACCAGTTTGCTCGTGGACATGCAATCTTCACAGCCGTTGCTCGACATATTAGGAGACAGTTGCATGGGCAGCGGACATACTTCTTACCAGGGGGTGGCGCTCTGATAGGCTATACATAAAACAATGTTTAATTGTGATTTCTGTTTAGAAGACCGATGTGCTGATAAAGTTCTTAGCAAATATTTTCCCCCTTCAGCATATCTGGGAGACAGTTATATCTCTTTAATACTAGTGAATTTAAAAATGAACATTTCATTAAAAGAACAATAAAGTTTTGTGAATGATTTCCAGGGTTTTGTTTTTGAACAGCGATGAAAATACAAAAAAGTACGGACCTCTTTCAAATAAACCTTGCAAATTACATTTTCAAAAATAATATTATCTATTATTTAAAAAATTAAATGTAACATATTAAAATTAACATAAAAGATCCAATTGCTATCAAGACCCAAGCAATAATTAATTAAGAATAGTGGAAAGTGCCTCATCACATTTTTAATGTAAAATAAAGCTTATATTATGAAACATCATCACCCATTCAAATTAATGCATAGACAGAAAAACATACTGTAGCCTCGTTGCAGAAATTGCATTTTACAACATTCTGGTTCTGTTTGCCATCTATGGGAACAATATTCTGGCAAACTTTGCAGTTGATTGATAGTGAGGCCCCAGGTGGAGTATATGGGGGAGGTAACTCATCAGGACCGATGGGCGGCACTGTTACTGACTGAGGGTAGGGGCCTGGGGGCTGGTGGAAACCTCCTGTCTGCTCTACAAAACATAATATAAGAAACATTGATCATTTAATGAGGTTTTTGATGCCCTAGCATCTATTTATACCAATGCATAATGTGATTGGCCTGTCAGTATGTTGGTTGGTTTTTTCTTCCATCCGTTCTAAGTAAACCCTCAATGACACGTTTTGTCAAAACTTAATGCCTGCTATAAAGATTTGATACTTGCATTGACGTTATTTATTAATTCACTCTACACACCCACATCAGAGTCTTCATTTTGACTTTGTTATTAACCTTCGTTTGCAATAAGACTAAGTTAGAAGGTGCAAATTCTTGCCTAACCCAAAATGACGTGTTTCGTCCAACATCAATACCCAATACATCAATTCTCTTATTTTTTCAAATCTTTGATACTTGCAGGATGTTATCTATGAATGCTCTTAACACATCCACATCACCTGACCTCATTAACACATCCACATCACCTGACCTCATTTGACCTTCACATTTACCTAATTATGGACTCGTACTAATTCAGAAGGTCTGAATTCTGGTTTACCCTTAACCCTTTGCATGCTGGGTAATTTGTCGGCTGCTAAAATGTCTTCTGCTAAATTTCTAAAATTAGCATTTTCTTCGATTTTTTTCAAAGAATACTATCAGAATAGCAAACAGTTTGGATCCTGATGAGACGCCACGTTCTGTGGCGTCTTATCTGGATCCAAACTGTTTGCACAGGCCTTCAAAATTCGGTTCCCGCACTGAAAGGGTTAATTATTTTTTTTGTCTAACATCGATAGCACTTCCTCCAAAGCTTTTATACTTGCATGGATGATGCCTTTGAAAGCTATAAACACAACCACATCACTTGATTATTTTTTTACTTAAATATTGGTCAACTTTTCGACTTATTCGGAAGGTCCAAAGTCTAGGTTTAACTGAAACGGCATGTTATTTTTACCATCCATGATTCCTTCAAGCCTTTATCAGACATGGCGAAAGACCATACAATTGGCAGGCCAGACTGGCCTACGAGGAGAAATAATTTACAGGCCAGTTGTTAATTTCACAGGCCTCAATTTTAAGTGTTTTATCCTGGAGAGACATTGCATAATACATTCAACAAGAGATGTGTTTGTCAGAAACACAATGCGCCACTTTGAAATAAAATTTCAATATATCATTTGGAAGGTTTGCAAATTATTTCCCTTTTAAAGCTCATTACTTCCCTTGGATTGTATTTTTTTGACTAATGACCTTGAAGGATTACCTTGACCTTGACCTTTCACCACTCAAAATGTGCAGCTTCATGAGATACACATGCATGCCAAATATCAAGTTGCTATCTTCAATATTCAAAAAGTTATGACCAAACTTTAAC
This sequence comes from Dreissena polymorpha, assembly GCF_020536995.1. Lineage (NCBI taxonomy): Eukaryota > Metazoa > Mollusca > Bivalvia > Myida > Dreissenidae > Dreissena > Dreissena polymorpha. The sequence goes on from NC_068357.1 coordinate 68,097,887, forward strand.
GAAGGTTAAAGTTTTGGTTAAAGTTTTGGGACACACACATACATGTACAATGAATGACAGACAGACAGGCTAAAAACAATATACCCTCTATCTTTCGATTCGGGGGCATACAAAGGGAATGTTAACATGTGGTTGATTTATGAAAGGGCAAAAATAGTGTGAACTGCGTAATTTAAAGTAATAAAGGTGTTTTTATTTCAGTTTGGGAAAAAAAAATTCACATATAAACATCATTAATTGAATTTTTATGATGTATTTTACACAAATTAATTAATATATTACCGTAAATACTTTTTATACCTTTAATTATCTTCAATTTCACTAACATACCATAACAGTAAACTGTATGGAGTGACAAACATAATAAAGCAGTATATGCACATAAATCTGAACAGTGATTATACACAAATCCACAAACATATAAATCGAAGCATGTTTGTCAGTTTCCATTTCCGAACCATTATCTTCTTAGATTTTCTTTATTTCTTAGATTTTTGAAGCGAAAGCTTCAAATTATGAACACTTATCCTGTGACTTTCATAAATTTCTAATGACAATGTGTTAATTGTATATAAGACGTATTCTCCATCGTTCAATGACAAAGGGTTTTCATTAATCCATGCTAATTAGATGATGGCCATCGTCAATTTGATTTTTAATTGTCATATTTGCTGAGCATCGTAATTTCTTTTTATTGTCCGCCATCTTGGAGTATTTGCGACATGCAATTAACTAATAATTGTTCCATTCACGCTTGTAATAATTCTCGGGATTTATTGATGCTGCAATGTAATATTTACTTACGCATTTTGGCCAAAATGAACTTTTTGTATTTGGAAATTTCATCCAGTAACCACGAAATAATGTTGTGAAAACTGCAAGTGGGTTACAATTTTTGAAATTAAAATTAACCAGACAGTAAGTCAGACGATGTTACATTTCCGACGGGCCGACGGGCTTTCGCCATGTCTGGTTCATACTTGCATAGATGATGCCTTTAAATGCTTTAAAAACACCAACATCACATAACTTTGACCATTTGGACTAAAACTAATTCAGAAGTTCAATTCTTGGTTTACTAAATCTGTTGCTTGATTGAAATTTATCCTTTTTACTAAAACCCTTTGATTCATCCATTCAACACTAAAATTACATGACCTTATTAGGACATTGACCTGATTTTGAACTAATAACCCTCTTAATTGGCCAATGATTCAATACTGACAAAGCTCCTGTCGAAAGAAACAGCATTAAAAGAACAAGGTATCTTTTTGTTCATAAACCACTGACTACACAATTGTGTAAAGCACTTTCTTTAAGATTGGATATATAGCAATTTTTTGTATTATTTTCCAATTGTTTGACGTTCTTTAGTTCATCATGATTATATGGATAATAATTTTGGCAGAACAGTGAAAAGAACCAAATTGCAATAAAGATCATATAAACATACATATTTATTTTCTTATGGATACACATTTAATTAAAAAGTTCAAATGCATGCACAATTTGATCATCAGTTATCAAATGAAGGAACACAAATACAGGTAAAGCTGCTTACTACATTTAGTTGAAAGTTGTTTTAAATAACACAGCACTTGAAAGCAATGCTACAACTTGACACTGACTTAACATCCTGAATTATCGATCTAAGTGTTTCCTATTGATATGGCATATCTCTTATCTTGAACTAATTACACTTCCTGTTATTCCAATTAGGCCTATAATTATTATAATGCACTTAATAAATGCATGTGTTTGCTTGACAGTAATTTAGTTTAAGAATAATTTCAAATTAAATAATTGCCATGACAATGAATTCAATTGTGTCTTTTGGGACATGATACAATAGCAAGTATGAACAGTGTTTTATAAAAAAAGAACATTTATGATTTACAATAAAATAAAAAAATGTCAACGGAAAATAACAGATGATAACAATATCAAAATACAATAACACAGCAATTTATATCATATGAATACACAGATGGGTGTTTTAACTTCAAGTTACATGTTCCCATACCATTGAAGGTTTGACTGTATGTTGGGGGTGGTTCCGCATTAACAGTTGGATGACCAAGAAGTGGTGCTCGTTCTTCCTCGTCCGCCATTTTGTCATAATCATATCATGTGATCAATCACGTGATGTTGACACTAACAGTGCAATACGCGGGACACATACATTTTGTTTACGCGTTGTTTCCAGAGTATGGTGATTGATTATACAAGAACGGCTAAAACTAATGGCCCTTAAAGAAAAGATTACGTATGTATTCTTGCTGACACGCAAAGCAAGCCAACAAGATAAAAGTGTTATTTGATTTATGTACATTTTCCATTACTCCGACATGGTTGTACAGTAGCGCACAAGGAAAAACAATTTCTGAGTTCGACCAGAAACGTAGATGGTTCAATGTATTACTTCTTTCACTGCAATTAACTTACATTATGATTTTAAACATTTAAAATTTCAGATTTACGAAACGAATAGTCTATGAATTTGTTGACCAACAACACGCTAAGTTATGTGTGTTGTCGGACGTATTTCCGCCTTGCGCATACACTGAGTAATTTGTTTGTTTGTTTGTTTTATTTGTGCATACATGTCAAGCAATTTACAATTCAATGAAATCAAGACAATAAATAACGTATTGATTGCATTATTATCATATTCAGAAACATGCATTACATGAATGGTGCCATTTATCACAGATCCAAATAAGATTACGACATGATGTATACACAGGATAACCCGTAAAGCTTAGACATGTAAACATGAAAAAGCTTATTTCCAACGGGGTCCCTTGGTTGAAAAGTTGTTCAACGGGGAGTATTCTTTAAGAAGAGACTTTCTTTTAAAAGAAAGTACCATTCAAGCGGAAATTGTCGGCCCTGATTAGCCTATGCGGACTGCACAGGCTAATATGTACATGCATTTATCATGGTTTTCCAAAACGCCGCTTATTTTGGTCATAACTAAGTTCAGTTCTACAATATATCTTAATCAGAAGCTTTTAACTTAATTTAAATCCCTTATGTAATCTGTCTTGTAAACTGTAGTTTCTCAAAGTTTGCAACATTTATATATACACGTAAAAAGGTTGTAACTCGTAGGGATTGTCCCCCTACAATATAGATGCCCGATTCGTCTAGTAAACAATTCTAATTTAAGAAATATCTTAGTAAAAGTTGTTCTTAGTGAGCTACGCAAAAAACGGCAACAACAAAACAACATAACAGCTTGTGATTCATTTTTGAAATTATAAAACAAACATATTATAGGCGTCTTTAAAACTTTTAAAATCATCTGAAAGATGTTACAGTTTTACAGTATTTATATTTTGTACGAGCGTCAAATTATTGAAAAGAATAGTGTGCATTTCGATACCCTCTTAAATAAGTACCGCCAACTATGACACTTAAAATTCACTTTTTTGTATTTTGTAAAAATAATCACAAATGTCCGATTCTGCAACTTATTCATAAAACTGAGACAACCATGCCGCAAATATAATTATATATGTATGCGCTCTATTCGCTGAAATGACGCTCACATAAGAAAACATTTACGGACGTAAAATTAGTGATCGGCACCAACTTTTATCTGCTATAGCTTTTTTCAATATTCGCCTCAACGCGGTACATACAGTGTTTACATATTCCTTAATAATGCATACACACATACTAGTATATACCCACATGCGCATTTAACTCTTTCAGTGCTGGAACCGAATTTTGAAGGCCTTTGCAAACAGTTTAGATCCAGATGAGACGCCACAGAACGTGGCGTCTCATCAGGATCCAAACTGTTTGCTATTCTGATAGTATTCTTTGAAAAAAAATCGAAGAAAATGCTAATTTTAGAAATGCTGCAGACGACATTTTAGCAGACGACAAATTTCCCAGCATGCAAAGGGTTAATTGTAGCTTGATGACGCGATCATATGAGCCTCGCTCTGGGAAAACCGGGCTTAATGAAAGAGCGTAAAGCGAGGACCATACTTTCCGCCTAGACTGCACAGGCTTATCTGGGACGAAATTGTACAAACACACGGAGGGAGGCTCATATCAATATTCTTTTATGAATTACATTCACGCATAACAGCTCATGTAAGATGTATTGGCGTAGAAGTTGACATTTTTACAAATGGCTACATTTCTTCAGGTTTTACCGTAATTTAAGGAAGTTGAGAATATTTTTCAAGTTTATCCTTGTTCGAAAAAACTATTCCAGTATTAAATAGTTTGCGTGCCATAGTGAAAATGGCCTTATGTGATTTACCCTCTTAAAAAGCGTTCAACTATAATATAACGGTATATATAGTTTGAATGCAATAGAAGGGAAAACATTAGTATAAATATTTTTTAAGTGTATTTTTGCAAAATATCTTGGCCAAAATTACATTACATATATGGTAAATGACCAAGGGAAATGTGAAGAATCACCTACAAAATATTAACTGAACAGAACATAACCGAATTCGTGAATTGCTTGTCCTTATTTGATCCAATAATTATGAAACGAAATATATTGTCTTTGTTAACATTTTCTTCTCCACTGTCAGTGCCTTAATACTAAAAATCGTTTACTTAAACCATTAGTTGTTTTGTTCATAAACGCTGCCACGGCTATTATATACATATTGTGCACAATTTTATGATGATTAACTCAAAGGAATGTATGTATAGTTGTAAAACTTTATCAGGTTTATGATTAAACCATGTTAAAATTGTCTCGATGCATTTAGACTGACGCAAATATTCGTGTCAATCAGTATTTTCATTACACATTACTATGTTTTTCTTTGGTCCAATTTGCTACTTGTGTGCAGTGCTTGTCCATCGATTTGAGCCTTTTTCAAGACACTGACACGAAAGCTTGCCCACAGAAATGTAACGTTCGACGTAGCGAAAAGTAACCTTTAAATTTCGCACAGTTTTGCCCTTGTTTTCAAACTTTAGTCTTCTATATATTCATAACAATAAGTCTTACCTGGCTATGGATTATTTGGCACTCTTAGGCAGGTCAGTGCTGTATTCAGAAGACTTGCAATACATGCCTGTGAGTGAAAAGGTTATGGTTTAGCAGGTGATAGAACAGGCGTTCCCTGTGATCTGGTGCCAGTGTGTCTCGATTGGTCATTGTCGGCTCGGGTACGACTTGCATGTACCCCGGGTACTCATAAGTATACTTACATGTACCCCGGGTACGGTAAATATACTATAACGTACCCGGGAAATTTACCGCTATATCGGTCGTTGTCGGCTTTTTTTGTAAATCAATTTTATTCACATTTTTGTAAATTTGCTGTAAAAAAAACACATCTATATTATCGAAACTCATGCTCAAAAAGCATTTTATTTGCAGATTTTTTTTTAAGAGAAGTTTTAGATAATCGGTAGCGCGTTTTACGACATCGGATATTGGGCGGGAATACAACTCGGGTACAGTCTAATATCGACCGGGTACGATTAAGTATATTTACCGTACCCGGGGTACATGTAAGTATACTAAGGAGTACCCGGGGTACATGTAAGTAGTACCCGATACGACAATGACCAATCGAGCGCCAGTGTGTCACCAATTAACCAATTATCTTACTGGATTTGTGGTCATGGGGTGGGTGGGGGCATAAAAAGACAACTTACCAGGAAGCTCCTCGTAGCTAGGCAACGTAGCTTTGTCGTCTGTCGCGTATCCGGGATTTTCCATCCCAACCAGAAGAATATCAAATAATTTCGAAACTTAAAACAGGTCGAGCACCTTATAGTTTTATACCTTTATATACAAACTGTGGAGTGTTATCATGAAGATATTTTCGGACGAGTGATTTCGAAATTAACGGCGTTATCTAGTTACCCATCTGGATGTGTTGTAAGTTCGTATCCCGTGTGTGACTTGAGATAAATGTTTGTAAAGTATTCGCATATCATTTACGTCAGATTTCGTCAGTGGTACTATATTGTTAGGTCGAATGACAATCACGCATGTGTAAGTAGACGCTACCTCGTGATATTAAGGACGTTTCAAAATAATTCTGAATGTACGAACCCGTTTTTGTACACAGTGAATAAAAATGAGTGATAAATTACGCAACAATTCATATCCTTTATAAATCATGGAAATTCTTAATAAATAAATATTATCTCATGAACATAAATAATCAATAGTTTATGAAAGACTGACGTGAATTTGTTTGGGTAATGTATATATGAATTCTTCAAAGTAATCAGTCAGTAAAAACAGGTATGTGTATTAGATAATACACGTATAATACCTGGTGAAAAGTTTGTCTGGAATAATATATTGCATAAAATGATGATTTATATTATTAAGTATGCTAAATGTTTATTGGTGTATGATAAATTGTGTTAAAATACGAATTCTAGACACTAAGAAAACCACGACCTGAATACTGTTTCATATTTTTATTCCATATTTTTTAATTTGGTCATGAAACAATTATCATGTGAAAAACAAACTGATTTTACAAAATCCCCCCAAAAATGATTACAATATTTACAAATACAAAAATATCAGTCAATTATATATAAAGCAAATTGCATACCAAACATTATCTTTATTATGTATGTATACGTGTATATATGCATAGAATGCAGTGATCAATTCCAAATAAGATGTTGCTACACGAGTAATATAATATAATATTGATATTATAAAGTTACACACTCATTCTTATATCCTGACTTTGCTAGCCAAAATAACAGAACTGTCATAGTTGTGTCTAAAATACCCCCCTTCTTGTGTTGTCAGAGGGCATTAGTAGTTCAGTTTAAAGAATTTGTTTCTCAACACGGCAAGCTTCCTACCTATGAAACTTTCTCTTGAAACCTTTTATTATAATTTATAATCAAGTCATGCACTGGACAAACACTCAGCATGGTCATTAACAGGGATATTACTTTGATTGGAACAATCAAAGCAGGAGTTATGGTTCATAATATGAACCATAACTCCTGCTTTGATTGTTCCAATGCACTTATTATGCACTTCACTTCCATTCATTTTCATCTACCAACATATAACATAAGAAGTTCAAAAGTGTAGTAGAACACATCTGGACAAGTTACAGACGGACAGACATGTGGCGACAGATGAGTGGACAGACAGACATTCCATGGTGATTCCATCATACCCCATTTACTTCTAATCAGGTGGTGCAATAAACATATATGCATGAAAGACCTGGTTTGGCTGTGCTACATGTATGTGCATGCCACTGCATTACAACTCGGTTATCAGGACTCTAAAACCATGATGGCACATGAATCACTCAATCAGTTTGAGTCATGTTTTCATTAACCCTTTGCATGCTGGGAAATTTGTCGTCTGCTAAAATGTCGTCTGCTGAATTTCTAAAATTAGCATTTTCTTCAATTTTTTTAAGAATACTATCAGAATAGCAAACAGTTTGGATCCTGATGAGACGCCACGTTCTGTGGCGTCTCATCTGGATCCAAACTGTTTGCAGAAGCCTTCAAAATTCGGTTCCAGCACTGAAAGAGTTAAAGCAAACGCTTCTGTTGTAAATATGAGCGGCGCTCTGTGAAAAAGGGTTTAATGCATGTGAGTAAAGTGTCAGCCCAGATTAGCTTGTGAAGTCCGCACAGGCTAATCCGGGACGCCACTTTCCGTCTAAACTGGATATTTGCAAAGAAATACCATAAAAGCGGAAAGTGTTCTTAACACACATTCATCAAAACCCCTTTTCACAGAGCACGGCCCATATTAACCCTTTGAGCGCTGGAACCGAATTTAAAAGGCCTTTGCAAACAGTTTGGATCCAGATGAGACGCCACAGAACGTGGCGTCTCATCAGGATCCAAACTGTTTGCTATTCTGATAGTATTCTTTGAAAAAAATTGAAGAAAATGCTAATTTTAGAAATTCAGCATATGACATTTTAGCAGACTACAAATTTCCCAGCATGCAAAGGGGTTAAATATAGGTATTAAGCAATAATACATATTAAGAGCTGGTTACATACATAATTTAAGCACTAACAACAGTTCATATTTACAAATATTGATTGATAGTCAATGCCATGCAAAAGAATTTGTTGGTGAATAGGTGCAGTGTTGTTTTCATGGCTGCTCAGTAAGTCGGACTGATGTTACTTAACCAGCTACATTTTCATTTTTATATGGGCACCAAGAGTTCATCACAGTGTAGATATGTTAATAATTTGTCACCAAACATTGTAAACATACATTTTCAAAACACAACCGTTCTGTATCAACAACTCGCTTTGTAAAATCACAACACTTTTGATTTCAAGTACACACTGTTTTACCAAAATATAAAATGTATATTGCATAGTCTCATACTCATAGTTTAACACAGACATTTTATTTGAGCCAGTATTTACAATCTTATTTTTTCAAAAGAGTTTAAACGCAATTATCTTGACTTTAGTCGCTGCAAATTTTCTTAGCAGGAGCTTTAATTTAATGACCCGCTAAGAAATGATGCAGCAAGTTAAGTCCAGATATACCGGTCGATCGAATATTATTACGATATAAACACTAATCATCATCTTGCCGATATGGCTGGAAAGTGAGCCCGATATAAACAATTAATAACAGTAATGAACGGTATAAAACAGCAAAAAATACGTGTCTCGCCCTCTGTATGTTTGTTTAAAATTGCAAGAATAAAATGTTTATGTTGAAATAGTTTATACTGGCTTGAAATCGATTATTAAAGATACATTATTTATATTGTACACAGACAATTTACAGGCTCCATTTACTTTATGGCATGTTAAATAAAATGAAGTATTTAAACAGGAATGTACCAAAAAACAGCCCAATTCTTCTTGGTGTTAAATCACTATGAAATTTGACAAACATGTACCTCATGTTAAAGAACAACTATATCTACACTGCCATGCATAACTGGCCTTGGACAAGCTCAATTAACAAGATTAAAAACTGTTATAAGAAACTAAAGTACACTTTTACATAATTAAAGAACTTTCGCATAAATTATAGAAAAACTGTTATTTATTATATATTCATGATAAATTATGCACTTCAACAAGAAACCATTCAAATACTAATTTGAATGAATGAACACAATGATTATAGTATACAACTTTTCTGAAACAAGAACATATTCCTACTGACAAGTTTAAAGATGTTAAAGGGGTAGAAGACAACTTCCATTTTTAGTGAATATTTTCAATACAATTTTGATATTTACTTTTTACCAATACTGGTTATATAAAGCATGGCTTAGTGATATATATCAATTTAATAAGGTTTATGAAATCGAATGAGAGAACTCAAGTAAACTACATGTATTGTGAAAATTACTTCTTGGTCCCCTTACTGCAGTTGTACAATAGAAGATCAAAATAACATGCACTTAAAACAGAAAATACATTAATAAGTAAATGTGTTTCAAATAAAGTACTTTGGCTGTATTTTCCAGTATTTTAGACATACTTTTTCCGTGTGCATACAATTATGTTAATATATTTCATAAAACGTAACCTGAAAACTACAAGAATTAACAATTTTGGGAACAATTTTATCCCAGTAGTATGGAATGATAATAATAAAAGTAGTAGCAGACGCCCACCCAAGAGTTTTTGGTCGTTAAATAACTAATATGGGTCTTGCTCTGTGAAAAGGGGGTTTAATGCATGTGCATAAAGTGTCGTCCCAGATATGTCTGTGCAGTCTGCACAGGCTAATCAGGGATGACCCTTTCCACTTTTATGATATTTTTTGTTTATAGAAAGTGTCTTCTAAGCAAAAATCCAGTTTAGGCGGAAAGCGTTGTCCCTGATAAGCCTGTGTGGCTCATATGAAAAC